>NC_143137.1:73091893-73394924 GCF_059928025.1 Delphinapterus leucas
ATTTTGTCAAAAGCTTTTTCTGCATCTATTGAGATGAGCATATGGTTTTTATTCTTCAATTTCTTAATGCGATGTATCACATTGATTGATTTGTGGATACTGAACTGCCTTTGCATCCCTGAGGTAAATCCCACTTGATCATGGTACATGATCCTTTTAATATATTGTTGAACTTGATTTGCTAACATTTTGTTGAGGATTTTGCCATCTATGTTCATCAGTGATATTGACCTGTAATATTCTTTTCTTTTTTTGTGTGTGATGTCTTTGCTGGTTTTGGTATCAAGATGTTGCTGGCCTCATAGAATGAGTTCAGAAGCATTATTTCCTCTTCAATTTTTGGATGGTTTGAGAAGGATAGGTGTTAACTCTTCTTTAAATGTTTGTAGAATTCACCTACCAAAGCTATCTGGTCCTGGACTTTTTTTGTTGGGAATTTAAAAAAAAAATTACTGATTCAATTTCATTACTAGTAATTGGTCTGTTCATATTTTCTATTTCTTTCTGATTCAGTCTTGGGAGATTTTATGCTTCTAGGAACTTACCCCTTCTACATTGCCCAAATTGTTGGCGTGTAATATTTCATAGTAATCTCATGTGATTTTTTGTATTTGTATTGTGTTGACTGTAACTTCTCCCTTTTCACATCTGATTTCATTTATTTGGGCCCTCTCTCTTTTTTTCTTGATGACTCTGGCTAAAGCTTTATCAATTTTGTTTATCTTTTCAAAGAATCAGCTCTTAGTTTCATTGATTTATTCTATTATTCTTTTAGTCTCTATTTCATTTATTTTTTTAATAAATTTATTTATTATTTATTTTTGGCTGCATTGGGTCTTTGTTGCTGTGCACAGGCTTTCTCTAGTTGCAGTGAGAGGGGGCTACTCTTCGTGGTGGTGCACGGCTTTCTCATTGCGGTGGCTTCTCTTGTTGCGGAGCACAGGCTCTAGGCATGTGGGCTCGATAGTTGTGGCTCACGGGCTCTAGAGCGCAGGCTCAGTAGCTGTGGCTCACAGGCTTAGTTGCTCCGTGGCATGTGGGATCTTCCCAGACCAGGGCTTGAACCCGTGTCCCCTGCATTGGCAGGCAGATTCTTAACCACTGTACCACCAGGGAAGTCCCATTTATTTTTTTTAATAATCTTTATTATTTGTTTACTTCTACTAACTTTGCATTTTGTTTATTCTTCTTTTCCTAGTTTAGGTGTAAGGTTAGGTTGTTTATTTGAGATTTTTCTTGTTTCCTGAGATAGGCTTGTATTGCTATTAAATTCCCTCTTAGAACTGCTTTTATTGCATCCCATAGATTTTGGATTGCTGTGTTTCCATTTTCATTTGCTTCCCACTTTTTAAAAATTTCTTTTTAATTTCTTCAGTGACCC
Source organism: Delphinapterus leucas (assembly GCF_059928025.1). Taxonomy (NCBI): domain Eukaryota; kingdom Metazoa; phylum Chordata; class Mammalia; order Artiodactyla; family Monodontidae; genus Delphinapterus; species Delphinapterus leucas. The sequence goes on from NC_143137.1 coordinate 73,093,275, forward strand.
ATTGGTTGTTTAGTAACATATTGTTTAGACTCCAGTTGTTTGGGATTTTGCAGGTTTGTTTTTTTTTTTTTTTCCAGTTGATTTCTGGTCTCATACCATTGTGGTCAGGAAAGATGCTTGATATGATTTCAATCTTCTTAAATTTATTGAGTCTCATTTTGTGGCCTAGCGTATGATCTGTCCTGGAGACCATTCCATGTGCCTGAAGTGCCCTAATTTTTAATCCAAACCGTTTCCACTGTGGCTTACTGATCCCCAAATAACCAAATTCTTATATCAACATTACAAAAGGAAAAACCTTGTTAAACACAAAGCCAAGTGATTCCTAAGGTTATGTCTAATCTGGGGTACCTTATTAAAAATGTCTCTTGAACACATGCAGTGCAATTTGTAGACACTGATGCCAGTTTTCAGATTTTTGAAAATAGTATTCACATCACACTGATGGTCAGGAGTATTTTCTCATAAAATAGAGGATTGTATATGTGTGTGACCTCATCTGTACCTTTACTGTGCCTCCCTGCTCCCCATCCTGTTCACTCTTATACCTCTTGGCTCATTAATTTTCTCCTCTTGTTCAGAGGGAAAGAAATTCTGCTATGATGAATCTTGGCCCCTTATTCTTAATCTCACCCTCAGAGATATTATGAACTCTAAAAATAAAACCTCACGTCTGAAAACTGCACATAATCTAACGTCAAGTGAATTGACTTGGTGGAAGTGTCTTAGCATTATGTATGGATCATCATGTGTAAAGAAAATCACCTCATAATATTCTTCATCCAGCTATTGTCTTTAAAATTTAGGAAATTGACCAGCCATCAGATATATTTAGCAAACAAATACATTTAAGTTATAGGAAGGAAATTGAAATGATGGTTTTGTTTTATTTAGCAATGCATTCTTAGTTGACTTTAGTCATAGTATGTGACTATTACATGTGCAGTTTTTTTCATTGCTTGAATATTTATTTATTTAAATTAAAGTATAGTTGATTTACAATATTAGTTTCAGGTGTACAATATAGTGATTCAGTATTTTTATAGATTATATTCCATATAAAGTTATTATAAAATAATGGTTATATTTCCCTGTGCTATACAATATATCCTTGTTGCTTATCTATTTTATGCATAGTAGTTTGTATCTCTTAATACCATACCCCTATCTTGCCCCTCACCACTACATGTGAAGTTTTAAAGAAGGGAAGGCATCACTCACTTCCTAATTGGACCTGGTGGGAAGATCTTCCCATTTGTACCCAAGTACCTGTAGGGTGTATCTTGGGACATACAATAGACAGTTGGGGAGATCTGCTTGAAAGTTAACTTCAACTTTGAATTTCTTTCTTTTGTTGTTTCTGTCCAGGGCAAGGGTTATTTGAAAGAAGTAAAGCAAATACACCAATAAACATGCACATAAATATGTTATTAATTAATATTTTATAGTATAGCATGGCAAGTCTAAACTTCAGATTAGTGCAAGTCTTTACACATCTCAGCATGTTTAGCATATTTTATGCAAATAGTTGTTAAGAATAAAAATTCTAATTTCAAATGAAGAAAATTCATGACATGCACCTTGTGTTGCGGTTTAATCACTGTATACCCAGGAAGGTATCGACAGTTGTCCCATTGAAGCTATTAAAGTTGCTGTCCAAGGTTAAATGAAATTGCAGTTTATCAGAACAGCATTGAGAAAATAAGGGAATCTGTTCATGGTTCTTGATTAATGCCAAGCGTGATCAACACAAGGGGGTTCATTAAGCCATACATCATGTGGGTAATTTAACATGTCATTGTGCCGGCTGTCTGCTTTGACGATGCACAGCCCTGAGTTTCAAAGTTGTATCTCTGGCTCACTGAGTTCTACACAGACGTATCCCTCATACTTCTTTTGCTGCACATTTTCTATTATGCATACTTAATTTTTTAGACATGTTAAACATTTCACATAAATTATTTAATATGTTTTGGGACCAAAAAATATTTTGTTTTTGTAATGGGCTCCCCTCACACTATATATGGTAAAACTTATTAGGAAATTCTTCACCTTTTGAGTTTTTCTTTTCCCTTAATCATATATATGTCTTAAAATCTGATGTGACTTGGAAAAAGCTATTGAAATTATTAACTCAATCCTGTTAATTTTTAGTACACTTATTTGTGTGCTAGAGTTAATACCACTTTCACAGTACAAATTTACAAGATATGTTTTCTCATCATTCTCTTCTCAGTGGTTTTCTCATTATTCTTTGCTTATTATATAGCACCCATTTTTAAAATTTGATTAGGTTTGGGCAAATATTACTGCCAAACTATGACATGAGGTACATTATTAGTAATTTTGTTATGTATTAGAATGTTATTTAAAACATAATTGTCAGACTTCCCTGGTGGCGCAGTGGTTAAGAATCCGCCTGCCAATGCAGGGGACACGGGTTCGAGCCCTGGTCCGGGAAGATCCCACATGCTGCTGAGCAACTAAGCCAGTGCGCCACAACTGCTGAGCCTGCACTCTGGAGCCAGCGAGCCACAACTACTTGAGCTCACGTGCCACAACTATTGAAGCCTGTGCACCTAGAGCCCGTGCTCACCACAGGAGAGGCCACCTCAATGAGAAGCCCGCACACCACAACGAAGAGTAGTCCCTGCTCAACAATGAAGACCCAATGCAGTCAAAAATAAATAAATTTAAAAACAAAAAACAAAAACCATAATTGTCATTGCACATATTTCCATGTCATTTTAGGAAATATACCAAGCATGGTAAATGATAGAATGCTTTGTAAAGTTTATATGTTTCAGAGATTTTTTCAATGATCTTAATTTTTCTAGGCATGATGAGTCCTTTATTTAAAAGTATGAGCTATAATTTTGCCTTCTGGTTATATTTAATTTTTTTCAAAATTAAATTTGCTAATTTTATTAGTACTGAATATAATTTGATAGCTTATAAAAGAAGTAAAGTATTTCCATGTAAAAGACTAAAAAACCTGTGATTTATCATTTCACGTTATTTATTTGTTATCTAATACGTGGAATTCAGTACAATCATGCTTCATCACTCTCACTTCAAAGTAGACTCTCCTGGTCACCAAAGATTTATGGGATACAGTGAATTAGAGGCCAAGATCTCAGCCATAACATCAGTGTCTGTTTCAGGGAAGGACATGGCAAGGGAAATATGACCATGGTTGGAAGCAATCTTAATATTAAAATTTTTGGCTACTGGAAATTAGTGAATGGGTTCCACGTTGTGCTTCTTTTAGAATCCTGTGAGTGCATATGCAAATTAGTAATCTGGACAGAGACCTAAAACTTCCTAAAATATCCCAGTATGACAGTTGTATACTGATGACCATGGTTTGGAATTTCCCTATATTTCGATTTGTATGTCTAATATCTTATAAATTGGAAGCTTTATGGGTTCTTTAAAAAATGATCTCCCATATGATATTGTAATGCTTTTAAGGATCCAAAAACAAACAAACAAAAAACAGGTAAATTATTTATAAGATCTAAATATACATATGAAAGAAACTGTCATCACTGATGTGCAAAATATTGAGCTATGTTTGTGCGGGGTGATAACCTTGTTGACATCTACCATTCTTGGAAGGAGATTAGAATGCCATTTAAGAGCTTATGAGACCAGAGGCCAGCTTTTAAAGGCACACCTGAATAATGGAATGCTATTTCCATTTCAGTCTCTCTTTCTTTCTCTCTGTCTCTCTTTTTTTTTTTCCCTGTTGGGCTGTGAATGCACTATCTATAATACCCTCAAAATAAACTATTTGATTATTTATAATTGGGTGTTTGAAAATGTATTTTAATTAGGTCCAAGACCAAATTAGAATGGTGACTAGTGAATACCAAACATTTTCAAAGGCAACAGAACATAAAGTGTTTTCTTTCCTGATATGTAAAGTGGGGAGGATGATTTCACTTGTCAGCTCTCAGTCACAACTCCCAGCCATTTATTGTAACTATATGATGGGTTCCTCCTGAAAAATGCTGCAAAAGTCATTCACATACTCAAGGTCTTCTCCTTGAATACTTTTTTAAAAAAAGGTACTGTAGTGTTTTCTGCCACCATTAATTACCAAGGGTTTATTTACAAGACAATAATTAATTATACCTCTGGGAAGCTCAAGAGTCAACATGAATCAAAGCAGGCTTGGTAAGGAACATGGAAGTCTCACATAATTAAGCAGGGCACTGGAGACCAATTGTTTATCGAATGATTTTGCTAGAGCTAATTGACACTAATTATTTAATCTGATTTTCTTCTTCCTAGTTATTCTTCTACAGAGTCACTGCTTTCTGCTAATGATGCACAGGGAAATATCAAGGTGCGCTATGCCTGCATTCAGTGTAGCCTCCCGTGTAGGAAATCGATAATGCTTAGATCATTTCCTCACGTGCTACAGAGTATTATATAAAACAAATCACAGAAGAAATCAACAAATCATCAACGCAAAAATACATACCAGGCAATCACTTGTATTGGTGGCTGTTACCTTTTTCTCATATAAGACTGATGCAGTTTTCACTCAGGTTTAAGTTTAAATCATTTAAAATTTTAAAATAGGTATAAGCAATGAACTCATAGTTTCCACACAAGTTTTTTAATGTGTAAGATGAGGTGAGGACTGTGGTGTGATTGAAAAGAAAGACAAAGTTTATACAGCTGTTTCAGTGAAAAGAAATGTTCCAGTTGAGCGTATAGTGAAACTTAGGGAACAAATCATCTGCACACATGCCACATTTTATGCAGGATCTATGCTGATGGGTAGATGAAAGCTGGATGCCTACAGTAGCGACTAAAAAGCATACACTGTGAATTGCGTTTTATGGTACTAGTGTCTCTGTGGTTTCTGCTTATGGATTGCTCCCTCCTCTGAATATCAGTGTTTGATGACAGTGTTCATAGTTAAGATAATCAAGGATGGGGATTAATTTACTGGTTGCATATTTTGATTCATTCACTTCTTAACCCTTAACATTACAAGGCTGTTGTATTTTGTATAAGATTCAGGTTCTAAGTAACCTTCTGGCTAAAAAATTAGGAAAAATGGAATCTCTAACACCTTTGTGAGAATAATAGGTTTATCTTTGGATCCCTGTCACCCACTTCATCCTGTGTATCCCCCTTCTCACCTTTTTGGTGATGTCCTAACCTAGTCTGTACTATTCTCTTTGCCAGATCATTCTGTCCTCCCCCTTTATTTTCTTTCTCTGCCATTAAAAGTTACATGTTCTGTAATTTATCCCTCAGCCTCTCATTCTTTGTTTTCCAGAGTGACAGTCAGCTAAGGAGTCCATGATTACTTTTAAAGTGCTCATTTCCCCACATCATTGCCTGTTCTGGATTTTATCAATATTTTGTTCACCGTAGAGTGCCCTGGAGAACTTAGTGTAGTGGGAGGATTTAGATGTGAAAAGACGTATTCTGGGATATTGTAAGAAATGTAAATGTCAGATTGCAAAGTACAAAGTATGAGGACATTTACCCAACCTGGGGATCAGTTAAAGCATCCTAGAAAGAGTAGTTAGTCTCATTGGTTACATCAGAGAATTCAGTTAGCATGACTGAAATCCATCCCTGAGTTAAGTACCTCACTAAGCCAAAGAGACTTTAAAGGCAGTTCTCTTTTAGAAGATACTGTGAGATATAATAGTCATCCTTATTTAATGCTGGGCTCTCTTCTAAATGCTTTACATGCCTAAATCAATTAATCTTTCCAACAGTCATATGAGGAACACAATTTTATGTATTTAGTTATCCTCATCTTACAGGTAAGAAAGCTGAGGCATTGAGGTTATATAACTTGTACAAGATCATATAACTGTTCAACAGCAGAGCTGGAATTCAAGCTGAAGTGGTCTGGCCCCAAAGCTGAGCTCTTAACCGTGGTGTCTGAAGAGGACTGGCTGATATTTTTATACCCATGTCTTTGGTCAGTATGGTTCTCAATCCTGGATTCTCATTATAATCACTTGATATGGGAGGGGGACAGAGGTTGGATTTTAAAAGAAAACATTAATATCTGAGGGGTAGGGTCCAGGCAAGGACACTTTTCAAAGTGTCCCCACCTCTCCCACCCCGCTACCCGCCCTCAGTGATTCTAACGTGCAGCCAAGGTTAAGAAGTCCTGCTCCAGGCCCTGGGATGGGAGCTGTTCTCCACCTGCCTCCTGTCTATGCCCATCACCCACAGTTTCTAAGGGTTGTAAAAGCGTGTCACTAATCCTCTGGCAGGAAGCAGTTCCTCAGGTGCCGATTCTCAGTGTCCATGAGTCGAACTGTACAGGCCCCTGGTCTCTGTATTTGTGAATAGATCAAAATTGTGGTAACAGTTGGCCTAGGACAGACCCAGACAGAAGGCTTCCTGGATGTCCAGCCTAATTCACCACTGGTGTAATTTTAACAACCTAGCGACCCTGGGATCCCTGGGCCCTGCTCCCTTTCATACCCAGTCATTCTCCAATATATCCCAACCATTTAATATACTTTGCACATGTCTATGAAGAAACCTTAGGGCAAGACCTTTCTAGGTGGGTAAATTTAAGTAAACCCTCATAACTCGATTTATTAATTTTAGAGGACTCTTTAAAAAACGAAACCACAAGCTATTATCACAACCAACATAATTTTAAAGATTCCTTATTAATATGATTATCAAATTGTATCAAAAATGTCTTTTTAGAGCTAGTTTGTTAGAATCAGGTTCCAAATAAGGTCTTTGCATTACATTTGGTCTAAGTGACTCTGATAGATAGTAGCCTTCTCCCCCTTATCAGGCTATTTATCTGTTGAAAAACTTGGGGGCCATTTCTCCTATAGAATAACCTATGATTTAAATTTGGTTGATTGTATTCTCCTGTCGTTTAGCACGCTTTCTATTCACCGTGTTTCCTGTAAATTGTTGATAAGATCTAGACCCTTGATTGCATGTGGATTCTGATTTTTTGCAAGCATACTTCATAAATATGTTTATTTCCTACTGCAGCACAGCAGGATGCGCATAATACCTGGTTGTCCTGCTTTTAGTGGATGATGAGATTGATCAGTGAGTTCAAATGTTGCCAGTCTGAAACCTCCATTATAGAGTTCCCCATCAACCTTCTGCCTAATGGCTTTTAGCCACTGAAGGTGGTTGCAATATCAATTATTTCATCAGGGGTTGCAAATGGCGATATTCCAGTTAAACCATTCCTTCTTCATTTATTAGCCACGTTTCTCCTTTATGTAAAGGAGAACTTTTGCTCATCAACTGTTTAATTAATCTGAAATCAGTTTGTACAAAATATTCAGTAAAATTTTTGATTTTTTTGCCCATCAGTTTTCAGGTTAGTGAATTTGGTGTCCTGGCAACTTTTAAAAGAAACTCAGGGCTTTGTTTTGTTTTGTTTTTTGGCGCCGTTATAAACTTAACAGCTTTCAATGCATTGCAGTCATATTCTTCTTGGCACTTACATTATCCCATTTCCGAATGGAAGAACCACTTGAAGTTGATTGTTATGCCCATTTGATGTGACTCTAGTAAACTTTGATAGCATACTTGCTATTAGGTATCCTAGGTACATTCTGTTTAGTTTCTCCTGTATCTCTGGAATTAGCAATGGTTTCTTTTTAGTGAGAAATGGTATTAAAGGTCATATTCAGGGCCCTAGGAGTGCTCGTTGCTACTAGGTTGTCAATGGTTTTAAATTTTTTTATTTGGCAGTTATGATATGTTTTTAAGAAAGAGAAATAAATTATGAAGGTGTACTGATATTTCCAATTCAAATATAAAATTGCAGCTTATTTTACTTAATCCTTTTGATTTTATATTTGTTTCTCTTTTCTCTTAACTGAATATCTGGTTTTCTAATTAACATTAACATAATCTATAATCATTTTATTTCCTTTATCCTTCTCTCTCCACTTGTATGTGTATTTTTATGTGTGTGTGTGTGTGTGTATATATATATATACACACACACACATATATACATATGTATCTACGTATATAGTAATGTTACTAACAGCTCGTAGTAAGGAACTCTTAAACTGAATGCACTTTAATATTTCATTGTGGTTCTTTTTGCCTTTTTGATCTCTATTACCAGACTGTACAAATACTTTGTTTTAAAGTGATTTTTTTGTAATGAAGTTTTTTTTTTTTTATGTGGACCATTTTTAAAGTCTTTGTTTATTACAATATTGCTTCTGTTTTATGTTTTGGTTATCTGGCCACGAGGCATGTGGCCTCTTAGCTCCCTGACCAGGGATTGAACCTGCACGCCCTGCATTGGAAGGCAAAGTCTTTTTTTTTTAACATCTTTATTGGAGTATAATTGCTTTACAATGGTGTGTTAGTTTCTGCTTTATAACAAAGTGAATCAGTTATACATATACATATGTTCCCATATCTCTTCCCTCTTGCATCTCCCTCCCTCTCACCCTCCCTATCCCACCCCTCTAGGTGGTCACAAAGCACCGAGCTGATCTCCCTGTGCTACGCGGCTGCTTCCCACTAGCTATCTATTTTACATTTGGTAGTGTATATATGTCCATGCCACTCTCTCACTTTATCACAGCTTACCCTTCCCCCTCCCCATATCTTCAAGTCCATTCTCTAGTAGGTCTGTGTTTTTATTCCCGTCTTACCCCTAGGTTCTTCATGACATTTTTTTTTTCTTAGACTCCGTATATATATATATATATTAGCATACGACATTTGTCTTTCTCTTTCTGACTTACTTCACTCTGTATGACAGACTCTAGGTCCATCCACCTCATTACAAATGGCTCAATTTCGTTTCTTTTTATGGCTGAGTAATATTCCATTGTATATATGTGCCACATCTTCTTTATCCATTCATTTGTTCATGGATACTTAGGTTGCTTCCATGTCCTGACTATTGTAAATACAGCTGCAGTGAACATTTTGGTACACGTCTCTTTTTGAATTATGGTTTTCTCAGGGTATATGTCCAGTAGTGGGATTGCTGGGTCATATGGTAGTTCTATTTGTAGTTTTTTAAGGAACCTCCATACTGTTCTCCATAGTGGCTGTACCAATTCACATTCCCACCACCAGTGCAAGAGTGTTACCTTTTCCCCACACTTTCTCCAGCATTTATTGTTTCTAGATTTTTTGATGATGGCCATTCTGACTGGTGTGAGATGATATCTCATTGTAGTTTTGATTTGATTTCTCTAATGATTAATGATGTTGAGCATTCTTTCATGTGTTTGTTGGCAATCTGTATGTCTTCTTTGGAGAAATGTCATTTAGGTCTTCTGCCCATTTTTGGATTGGGTTGTTTGTTTTTTTGTTATTGACTGCATAAGCTGCTTGTAAATTTTGGAGATTAATCCTTTGTCAGTTGCTTCATTTGCAAATCTTTTCTCCCATTCTGAGGGTTGTCTTTTGGTCTTGTTTACGGTTTCCTTTGCCGTGCAAAACCTTTTAAGTTTCATTAGGTCCCATTTGTTTATATTTCCATTTCTCTAGGAGATGGGTCAAAAAGGATCTTGCTGTGATTTATGTCATAGAGTTTTCTGCCTATGTTTTCCTCTAAAAGTTTGATAGTGCCTGGCCTTACATTTAGGTCTCTAATCCATTTTGAGTTTATTTTTGTGTATGGTGTTAGGGAGTGTTCTAATCTCATACTTTTACATGTAGCTGTCCAGTTTTCCCAGCACCACTTATTGAAGAGGCTGTCCTTTCTCCACTGTACATTCCTGCCTCCTTTATCAAAGATAAGGTGACCATATGTGCATGGGTGTATCTCTGGGCTTTCTATCCTGTTCCACTAATTGATCTTTCTGTTTTTGTGCCAGTACCATACTGTCTTGATTACTGTAGCTTTGTAGTATAGTCTGAAGTCAGGGAGCCTGGTTCCTGCAGCTCCATTTTTCGTTCTCAAGATTGCTTTGACTATTCGGGGTCTTTTGTGTTTCCATACAAATTGTGAAATTTTTTGTTCTAGTTCTGTGAAAAATGCCAGTTGTAGTTTGATAGTGATTGCGTTGAATCTGTAGATTGCTTTGGGTAGTATAGTCATTTTCACAGTGTTGATTCTTCCAATCCAAGAACATGGTATATCTCTCCATCTATTTGTATCATCTTTAATTTCTTTCATCAGTGTCTTATAATTTTCTGCACACAGGTCTTTTGTCTCCTTAGGTAGGTTTATTCCTAGATATTTTATTCTTTTTGTTGCAATGGTTAATGGGAGTGTTTTCTTAATTTCACTTTCAGATTTTTCATCATTAGTGTATAGGAATGCCAGAGATTTCTGTGCATTAATTTTGTATCCTGCCACTTTACCAAATTCATTGATTAGCTCTGGTAGTTTTCTGGTAGCATCTTTAGAATTCTCTATGTATAGTATCATATCATCTGCAAACAGTGACAGCTTTACTTCTTCTTTTCCGATTTGGATTCCTTTTATTTCCTTTTCTTCTCTGATTGCTGTGGCTAAAACTTCCAAAACTATGTTGAATAAGAGTAGTGAGAGTGGGCAACCTTGTATTGTTCCTCATCTTAGTGGAAATTGTTTCAGTTTTTCACCATTGAGGACGATGCTGACTGTGGGTTTGTCATATATGGCCTTTATTATGTTGAGGAAGGTTCCCTCTATGCCTACTTTCTGGAGGGCTTTTATCATAAATGGGTGTTGAATTTTGTCAAAAGCTTTTTCTGCGTCTATTGAGATGATCATATGGTTTTTCTCCTTCAATTTGTTAATATGGTGTATCACGTTGATTGATTTGTGTATATTGAAGAATCCTTGCATTCCTGGAATAAACCCCACTTGATCATGGTGTATGATCCTTTTAATGTGCTGCTGGATTCTGTTTGCTAGTATTTTGTTGAGGATTTTTGCATCTATGTTCATCAGGGATATTGGCCTATAGTTTTCTTTCTTTGTGACATCATTGTCTGGTTTTGGTATCAGGGTGATGGTGGCCTCGTAGAATGAGTTTGGGAGTGTTTGTACCTCTGCTATATTTTGGAAGAGTTTGAGAAGGATAGGTGTTAGCTCTTCTCTAAATGTTTGATAGAATTCGCCTGTGAAGCCATCTAGTCCTGGGCTTTTGTTTGTTGGAAGATTTTTAATCACAGTTTCCATTTCAGTGCTTGTGATTGGTCTGTTCATATTTTCTATTTCTTCCTGATTCATTCTTGGCAGGTTGTACATTTCTAAGAATTTGTCCATTTCTTCCAGGTTGTCCATTTTATTGGCATAGAGTTGCTTGTAGTGATCTCTCATGATCTTTTGTATTTCTTCAGTGTCAGTTGTTACTTATCCTTTTCCATTTCTCATTCTATTGATTTGAGTCTTCTCCCTCTTTTTCTTCTTTCTTTTTTTTTCAGTACGCGGGCCTCTCACCATTGTGGCCTCTCCCATCGTGGAGCACAGGCTCCGGACGCACGGGCTCAGCGGCCATGGCTCACGGGCCCAGCCGCTCCACGGCATGTGGGATCCTCCCGGACTGGGACACGAACCTGTGTCCGCTGCATTGGCAGGTGGACTCTCAACCACTGCATCACCAGGGAAGCCCTCCCTTTTTTTCTTGATGAGTCTGGCTAATGGTTTATCAATTTTGTTGATCTTCTCAAAGAACCCCAGCTTTTAGTTTTATTGATCTTTGCTATCGTTTCCTTCATTTCTTTTTCATTTATTTCTGATCTGATCTTTATGATTTCTTTCCTTCTTCTAACTTTGGGGATTTTTTGTTCTTCTTTCTCTAAGTTCTTTAGGTGCAAGGTTAGGTTGTTTATACGAGATGTTTCCTGTTTCTTAAGGTAGGATTGTATTGCTATAAACTTCCCTCTTAGAACTGCTTTTGCTGCATCCCATAGGTATTGGGTCGTCATGTCTCCATTGTCATTTGTTTCTAGGTACTTTTTGATTTCCTCTTTGATTTCTTCAGTGATCACTTCGTTATTAAGTAGTGTATTGTTTAGCCTCCATGTGTTTGTATTTTTTACAGATCTTTTCCTGTAATTGATATGTAGTCTTATAGCGTTGTGGTTGGAAAAGGTACTTGATACAGTTTCAATTTTCTTAAATTTACCGAGGCTTGATTTGTGACCCAAGATATGATCTATCCTGGAGAATGTTCCATGAGCACTTGAGAAAAATGTGTATTCTGTTGTTTTTGGATGGAATGTCCTATAAATATCAATTAAGTCCATCTTGTTTAATGTATCATTTAAAGCTTGTGTTTCCTTATTTATTTTCATTTTGGATGATCTGTCCATTGGTGAAAGTGGGGTGTTAAAGTCCCCTACTATGAATGTGTTAGTGTCGATTTCCCCTTTTATGGCTGTTAGTATTTGCCTTATGTATTGAGGCGCTCCTATGTCGGGTGCATAAATATTTACAATTGTTATATCTTCTTCTTGGATCGATCCCTTGATCATTATGTAGTGTCCTTCTTTGTCTCTTCTAATAGTCTTTATTTTAAAGTCTATTTTGTCGGATATGAGAGTTGCTATTCCAACTTTCTTTTCATTTCCATTTGCATGGAATATCTTTTTCCATCCCCTCACTTTCAGTCTGTATGTGTCCCTAGGTCTGAAGTGGGTCTCTGGTAGACAGCATATATATGGGTCTTGTTTTTGTATCCATTCAGCCGGTCTGTGTCTTACGGTTGGAGCATTTAATCCATTTACATTTAAGATAATTATCGATATGTATGTCCCTATTCCCATTTTCTTAATTGTTTTGGGTTTGTTATTGTAGGTCTTTTCCTTCTCATGTTTCTTGCCTAGAGAAGTTCCTTTAGCATTTGTTGTAAAGCTGGTTTGGTGGTGCTGAAGTCTCTCAGCTTTTCCTTGTCTGTAAAGGTTTTAATTTCTCCATCAAATCTGAATGAGATCCTTGATGGGTAGAGTAATCTTTGTTGTAAGTTCTTCTCCTTCATCACTTTAAATATGTCCTCCCACTCCCTCCCGGTTTGCCGTGGTGCACTAACCCCTTCAGGCTGTGTTTGCGCTGCCAACCCCAGTCCTCTCCCTGTGCTCCGACTGAAGCCCGAGCCTCAGCTCCCAGCCCCCACCCATTCCTGCGGGTAAGCAGACAAGCCTCTCGGACTGGTGAGTGCCAGTTGGCACTGATCCTCTGTGCGGGAATCTCTCCGCTTTGCTCTCCACACCCCTGTTGCTGCACTCTCCTCGAAGCTCCCCGCCCCCAGCGATCCGCAGTCTGTGCCCGCGAAGGGGCTTCCTAGTGTGTGGAAACCTTTCCTCCTTCACAGCTCCCTCCCACTGGTGCAGGTCCCGTCCCTATTCTTTTGTCTCTGTTTTTTCTTTTTTCTTTTGCCCTACCCAGGTACGTGGGGAGTTTCTTGCCTTTTGGGAGGTCTGAGGTCTTCTGCCAGCGTTCAGTAGGTGTTCTGTAGGAGTTGTTCCACGTGTAGATGTATTTCTGATGTATCTGTGGGGAGGAAGGTGATCTCCATTTCTTACTCTTCCGCTATCTTCCCCCTCTCCCCTGGAAGGCGAAGTCTTAACCCCTGGACTGCCAGGGAAGTCCTAAAGTGATCTTAAATAATTAATATGGCTATTCCACCATATTAATAAATGGCTAGATTCACTTTCAGTTTGTTTTCAATTTTAAAGGATTCCCTCTTAAAAAAATTTTATTTTAAATTATGTAAAACAGTTACACAGTTCCTGAGTCAAAACCATACGATAATTCAGAGAGATTTAACTCCTGTCTTTGTTCCCTTCTTTCTCTTCCCATGTAGGTAACTTTTAAATTTGTTTTTTGGGTTATCCTTTCACCATTTCTTTAGTAAATACACACATACATATGTGTGCAAACATACACACACACAACACACACACAACACAGAATGCCCCTTTCTCCATCTTACATAAAGATAGCCTGTAATACACATACACTTCTGTCTCTTGCTTATTCCACCTAAGGATGCATCCATGGGCTCACTCATTCCTCTGCAGTGTTTACAGGTCTTCCTCATCACGTTTCATAGATGTGTGGTATGGGTGGCTACATCAGGCTAAGTCTCCTAGTTTTTTTGGTTGCAGCATGATCTCTCACATTCAGTTCTTTTAGCCTCTGAAGAAGCCCAGTCTTTCTGGTTCACCTCCCCATTTCTTGTCCAAATTGCCTTCCACCACAATATACAAAGCTTCAACGTTTGACCTTGCTTGGAGCAGGCATTCCATAAATGTTGAGTGCAACAGTGAAGTTTCTTTCATTTCACTCAGAGGGTCCCTGAAGTAAAGACTCACCTTTCCTTCCTTGAGCTGCCCCTTATTTGAAAGCCTGGATAACCTTACAATAATCTTATCTTTTCCTGCTCTCAATCTTGCCTCTTTCTGAATCCAGCTTCTCTGTGAGCTCCCTTTCTCAACAGGCTAATGGATCTGATTCCACTTCCCCCTACTCCTGGGTGGTAACAGATTTCAGAATATGGAGATTTTTCTGTCTTGAATATTTCCCCACTTCTCTAGAATCACCCCTCTCAGGAACTCATCCCTTCTCAGTTACAACATGAGGCCATTTAAAAAAAATTGTTATTTATTTATACTCTAGTTCATTTCAGAGGAGATTCTAGGCACTTAACTGTGACTATATTAAAGTTATTTAGTGACTGGCCAGAATATTGTATGAGGGTTTTAAATTATGGACACAGAAACTCACACATATACACCAGACAAATTTATCAGAAGCACTTTGATATTGAAATAGTTGCTAAAATACTAGGTGTGTAATAAGTAAATTAAAAAGTCATGTTCAATAGTATACATAATTGCAGGGTATAGCTTCTAAACTTTTACATATATCTTTAGAGGAATGTGATTCCTAAGGTTAATCAGAAGCTCCTGCAGTCTGTGTTCACCTTATCATAGTTACTCGTCCAACTGAGTTTGGGAATTTGAATTATCTCAAAAGCTAAACTTTAACTAAATTCTTCAGTGGACTTATAGAAGACATTCTTGAGGGTAATTTAAATTTATTTTTTCAAAGGAAGCTGCTTTTATGGTGGATATGGAGACATGAAAGTTGATAGTACATTTGCTTTATTTTCCTGTGAGTAAGGAAATTTAACAAGACACCGATATAAGAATAATTGCTCACATTTTCTCCCTCCCAAGTTTTTTATCCTGAATGTAAATGTAATACAGGCTCAGATTATAAAATATAGAGTATACATACATGTAGTAAGAAGAAAATAAAATCTTTATTTTCCTAAACAACTGTGATTAGTGCTATTAATATTTTGATATATATCTTTCCAGGATTTTTCTAAATATACAACAGAAATTTATATAATTTAAAATGTAGTTGAAATTGTATTATGTATAGTCTTTTATATCCTGCTTTTCTTCACTTGTCATTATGCTTAAACATGTTTAAGTCATATCATGAAAAATTCTTTATAATATAATTTTAATACTTTCATAGCATTCCATCATACAGAAATTGCAAAATTTGTGCAACAATTCCTCTGTTGTCTAACAATTATGCTCTTTACAATTTTTAAAAGTATAAACCACTGTTTATATTTTGGATAATTTTCTCAGGCTCTACTTCCAAAAGTGAAATTACTAAGGACCAATTGGCTCAGTGTTTGGTCTGTTACCCCCACTCTTATCAAGATGGTCAAGTCAATCAGGAAATGTAGGCGATATAACTTTTGTCTTAATTTCAATCATGACACATAGGATGCCCGTCAAGAACAGTTGTCATTAGTTAATAAGAGCATCTCTCAGCATGAGTAGATTTGTGTCCTGGCAGGTCTCAGGTGGTTCAGCACAGAGTAATGCAAGGACGCTGAATAGAAGACAGGATTCCTGGGTTCTAGTCTCAGCTTTTCCATCATCATCTTGTATGACATCAGCAACATTAACATCTCTGTGCCTTAGTTTCCTAGCCTATAAAGTGAGGGAATCTATAAAATTATATTTATTAAGATTCCTTCTGATCCGCAAATTCTCTGTTTTAATATTTGGAAGATTTTGTGTTTGGAAATTGGACAAAGGCTACTGTCTAAAGATATGGCTGATTGGATTTCTGCTATCAGCATCCCATCAAAACCATCCTTTATTTGCAAGTGAGGAGAGCACAGCTTTACTTGTTCTTAGGCTCAGTCCTAGTTGTTCTAGTTCATACAGCTTGTACTTGAGGAAGTACTGAGTTACCTGACAGTTTTGTTTAAGTCCACTTCCCATCCTCTGGCAAACTCTTCCAGCTCTATGTATCACAGTCTTCAAGAAAAGTTCCAGGGAAAATTATCTGGAAGCTTCTGTGCATTAATAACCCAAACCTTCCATCTGCCCATACAGGGAAACATGCAGCTTTCCACTAAGGCCCACTCATCAGTCACTTGTCCATTCTGTGACGAATGATATCTAATAGATAAAGACAAAACTGATCAAGAAGTTCAAAATGTCTCTGGGAGCATGAGGTAGAGGAATACAGAATTAATTTGCCATTGATCTTCAGCCTAAAGTAAAGGTTTACAGAGTGGCAATTGTAGCCAAGTTATCATGTAGCTATGACGTTAGAGAACTGCTAACGACATCTCTTCTAAGAACAAGAGCAGTACTTACCAGCCATCTACTCTCACCCTCTAATGGAAAGGGACAACCCTCTGAGAAAGATCTCAGAGCAAAGTTTGTTTTACCACAGTGGTTCTCAAATTTTAGCATGTATCAGAACCATGTGTGTGTGTGTTTTAATTTTATTGAAGTATACTTGATTTACAATGTTGTGTTAATTTCTTTCTACAGCAAAGTGATTCAGTTATACATATATATATCTACACAGTACCATGTGTTAAAAGGCAGATTACTGGACCCTCTCCCCAGTGCTTCTGATTCAGTGGGTCTAAGATGGAGCACGAGAATTTGCATTTCTTTCAATTCCCAGATATGCTGATAACGCTGGTCCAAAGACCAGACTTTGAGAATCACTGGCCTACTGGATTTGAAGCACTCTTCACTGTAATCACACTGATGCCTTCCATTTGAATGAAAGGTGAGCTAGCAACAGGATGTTAAGTAGCTTTTATAAGGAGAGGTGAAGGGTGGTGATTACAGGTAGGGCAATAGATATCCTACAGAGACTAACCCAGGGAGCGGCAAAGTAACGCAGTAGAGAATGTGGAAGTTAAAGGTAATAGCTGAAGGTGGTCCTTGTGGAAATTGGCTGTCAGAGATGTAGTAGCTAAGCTTAGAGAAGAAGCCACCCGGATAAGAGGCTAAATCGGCAGCAACAATAGGCTCTTTACAGGATAATAATCTGGAGGTGAGTTATTACATTAAACTAGTCAAATATCAGCGTTTATCAATTTACACCTTTCTCAACTAGTAATGCTCCCTCTAGCTTTCTCTAATACGCATAACAGTGATAGATTACTAATAGAATGGGCTATTGTGGAATATTGGCTGGCAGG
The DNA here is from genome assembly GCF_059928025.1 of Delphinapterus leucas. NCBI lineage: Eukaryota > Metazoa > Chordata > Mammalia > Artiodactyla > Monodontidae > Delphinapterus > Delphinapterus leucas. Next base: position 73,110,713 of record NC_143137.1, read on the forward strand.
AAACATCTCCTTTTCTTGCATTTTTTTCCACATAAGAGTTTTTCACATTTAAATGATCTGCAACTTGATCATTTAAGATGATCATCTTGATCATCTAACCTGCCAATTAGAAAAGAGGTTCAATATCCCTCAGAATGCAAGAATATGAACAGGAGGAACTCTGCTTTATAGTTTTTGTCTTCTAGAAGCACTCCCCTTTGTTCAAGTTTCAGCCAGAGAATCAATGGGGAGCAAACCAGAATCAATTTTAATTGATTGTTCAGGTTTTTTAATAATCGGCATTCTTCCCTAATGCTTGACAGAATAACAACTAGAGTCTGATGCCCTGTAATTTTAACTCCCATTCTAAATGCATATTACTGTCCAGCAACTGTCCAGTGGGCACCTACAAACAGCCCACTGCCCGATGGTATGTCAGAGGAAATAGGGGCGCAGAATAAAGGAGAAATGGAAAATTGTGCTTATATGTGTTTATTTACATACATGTACACAAACATGTGAGCTCCAGCTGCCATGGTTGTGGCCAAGTGGTCCATTTTTGGTAATAAAATAGCGTGTAGGGAATAAACTTTGGCAAATATTAAATTGATATGCTTTGATTTCCTCCTTATTTCATGTTTGCAAACTTCTACCTCCAAGATTATGTCATGAGGTTAATTGTTCCAAACAGGAGAGAACAGGATTAGCAATAATCTTGAAACCAGTTTTGGATACTAAAGGACATTGGAAATCTCTGTAGCAAATGTGACCGACAGCGTTGTTGCTTATCCAATAGCTATCTCCCCACCCCCCATTTCTAATCTTCCTAACAGAATCCAACCATTGTGCCCAGCTTCAAGGGATGAATTTTGAGTGTTTAAGTAAATTAGTTATCCAAAATGACTGAAAAGTGCCCAAAAGAGACTCTATAAACCAATGGTTCTCCATCTTGCTGATATGCAGAAGCCTGGGATCTACCCCCATAAATACTGATTTAATTGGTGAAGCATGAGACAGAGCATTGGTGTTTATAATAGCTCAACAGTAGCTATGGAGGAGAATCACTAGCTTAAATTTTTGGAATCACCAAAGTTTAAAACAAATTGGACTGTGTATTTAGTTCCCCATCACACTTCCTATTACGAGTATTTAAAGATTAAATAATGAAACCTGTACCTCTGAGTTATAATATGAGAAAACATGTGGACCTTCCTAAATAATACCCATTTTGAGCCCTGTCATGGATATTTTCCGTATGCTCTCATTAAATTCTTATGATACTACAGCAAAGCGTAATTAATATCCCCAGTTTTATAGATGAGAATATTGAGGCTAGGCAGGGATGTAGCTAGTGGAGTCAAACCCAGATTTCTTGGGCTCCAAAGTTTATAATCTTTCATCTCTACTGAACTGCTTTTCAAAAGCTTTCTCTTTTCATTCGCTTCCCAATACCTGATTCTTACTCCCTGTTGATACAGAGCAAAGCCAAGACAGTAACTTTGGATTTCTGTCTCTCCAGTCTAAAGCTCCAGCTCCTAAATTTAAGACTCAATCCAGTCATGACCCAGCCTTACTGGTCTACATTTTGGAATCAAGACTGTGTCAATCAGCCTAAGTCCTCAAACCCTGTTGTACTGAAGGTACAATAATATAGTACCTTCAGCTCCTAGGAGCATTCCAGTGCCTCCAGCCCTAGAGGAACAACAGAGATTCCCATGAGCTTCTTGATAAGCATTTTCAGATGCTGCTTTTTGCTTCTGGAAACATTTGTTGTGAATCAACAGGAATTAAATTCAATAGCACATTTTGTCTCAGTCCACTTTGGGATATTGATGATCAGGATTGGCTGTCTACATTCAGCTGTCTGACTGGATAAAAATCAGATTTCAATTTTAATGAACTGTAATTGTTAATGCATCTTGCAAGAGACCCCGTGTTGTTCCAGGGCAAATTTGGTTCAATGTCTGAATTTCTTCTCTTACCACCAGTGGCCAAAAACCAGTAAGCCATTTGTTGCTAGTGTTTTGCTTAGCTGTCAACCAAATATTTTTTACCCGTGATAAGTGTATACTTCTTGGGAAAAAAATTCAAGCCAATATTAACTGACATGATTTATTTTGTTTCTGATATTTCTCTTACTTCACTCATGTTTCAGTCCATTGCTTCTAAGCTGTTGAATTCTATTAAGAAGGCCTGTTTTCCAAATCATCAGAGTAGTTGTGAGAAATATTAGTTAACTTCCTGAATAGTATAGTACCTCAATTCATGTTGGTTTGCACTCACTGAACATGCCGTTTTTTTATTGTGTACATATGACAGAGGTATATTGATCTCTTCTCTTAAGTGCTTAATCAAACTCTGTTAATACTGCTAGCCATAAACTATCTATCAGAAAGGCATAGCTTTGAAATGTTTCCATCTATGAATTAAATGAAATAATTTATCATGAGACTTTTTTCTGGGTCTACTGAGAGTTGATCCTAGATTCTTCGTGCTGTGTTATTAACTTCCATGTTGGCTTTGTTTAATTCTATGTAAAGTATGCTGATTTATTAGAAGGCTCACTTTACTGTGAACTATAATCAGATACTCTGGAAAGAATGAGTTTCATTGATTTAGTCAATGACCACAAATATTACTGAAGTAAGCCTCTTAACAGTGTAGGGGTGTATTTTGGCCATGATCAATGTTTCTGAATCTTCCCTTGTATTTTTTTGTTTTGTTTTGTTTTGCTTTATTTAGTGCTATCTGCATTGATTTAAATCTACAGCAATGTTAAGTGCAAAATTTATCTGGACACGAAGTTTCATTACTTTCCTGGAGATGCAAACTTTTCTTTGTTTATTATAGATTAAAAATATTCCCTGACAGTCTTTGAAAATAATCTATTTGTACTTATGTCAATATGTGTTAGCAATAGACAGTAAGTAAAGTGAAAAATTAAAGACATTGCCCTTAAAATAATTGAATTAAGTTTCTTCTTTTTTAAAACCATTGCAATTAACTACCCTTGTGCCTTTAAAGGAATTTTGAACTTTCTGAAAACAAAAGGTAAAGTTCAACGGGTTTGAATCTTTTCTGTATACCTGTGAGTGAGTAGACATTGACAAGTGATGTGCTGAAGGATGAATAATGAGTGTGATCTTGACTCAGAGTCCCTAAGAACCAGCTTTTATCAAAAAGTGTGCTGGCTCTGCAAGCAACTTTCTATTCTACTTAACAACATTAAGCCCAAAGAAAAAAATCAGGAACTAGACCTAAAGTACATGTGGGTTGTGTATCAGTCTTCTGAATTATACATCATGGAAGAATGTAAAATATAAAGCTTAGTAGCATTTTATTAGAATTATAAGACAAAGAGGGAAAAAAATCCCCACAGCATATGTATGCATGGTATACCTTCTGGTTAGAGTAGAAGTTACTTGACAGTGTTTGATTTTTATATCCCTCATTTTATTTATTTATTTTTTGAGGTTTTTTAAATTGAAGTACAGTTGATTGATTTACAGTGTTATGCCAATCTCTGCTGTACAGTAAAGTGACTCAGACACATACAGACAGTTTTTAAAAAATAAATTTATTTATTTATTTTTGGCTGTGTTGGGTCTTCATAGCTGCATGCGGGCTTTCTCTAGTTGCAGCGAGTGGAGGCTAGTCTTCGTTGCGGTGCGCGGGCTTCTTATTGTGGTGGCTTTTCTTGTTCCGAAGCACAGGCTCTAGGCGTGAGGGCTTCAGTAGTTGTGCCACACGGGCTCAGTAGTTGTGGCTTGTGGGCTCTAGAGCGCAGACTCAGTAGTTGTGGCCTGTGGGCTCAGTAGTTGTAGCTCGCGGGCTCTAGAGTACAGGCTCAGTAGTTGTGGCACCCGAGCTTAGTTGCTCCACGGCATGTGGGATCTTCCTGGATCAGGGCTCGAACCCGTGTCCCCTGCATTGGCAGGCGGATTCTTAACCACTGCACCACCAGGGAGTCCTACTTGGTTTTCTTTCAAAAAATAATGTAAGCAGGCTCTACATGCACATAGTATAAAATTCAAAAGGTAGCAAAGAGATTTGACGTAAAAGTAAGCCTCCCGTCTACCATCTAGTAGCTAAGCTACCTAATCCCTCCCTGCAGGCCACTAGTTACCTGTTGTTTGTATATACCATCGGAGGCACTTTCAATGAACCATAAGTGTGTATCTGTATGTGTGGATGTATACACAAACAGTAGCACATTGCAGAGTGTTTTCTACCTTTTTTCCTTTAACGATGCATTTTAGAGAGTTTTCCATATCATTACACACAGAGTTGTCTCATACTTTACAAAACTGCATAATAATCCATTCTATGGGTATACCACAATTTATTTAACCAGACCTCTGTTGATGGACATTTAGGTCATTTCCAATCCCTTGCTATATTGAATAACATTATAATGACTGTCCTTTTACATACATTATTTCTTACATGTGCAAGTATATCTGTAGGTTATACTCATGGGTGGAATTGTTGGGTCAAAGGGCATATTTAACCAAAATTTTGGGAAGCATTGCCAGGGTGATATTTGAATGTTTAACAATTTACTACAGCACGGGCTCCAATCAATCAGGATGGATGCTAGCCATAGACAACCGGTAAAGGCTGGATATCAGATGTGAACACTGTCAAATTGCCCTCCAAAGACATACTAATTGATTGGTCTGCTTTAAATCATCTTTATGAGAATAGATACCATGCTCTTCCATTATTATTTCCATTTACAGAATTTGCTAAATCTCAATGGTTTTTGTATGAACATTATTGCCAATAAAACGTTACCTGGAGACACTGGTGGATTGGAGTGGTACTGGTGCTATATTCAGACTGCATATTAAATGTAGTATATAACAAAGCCAAGTTCAGAATTGTCTATCAATGTTTACACCATGCAGAGCTGCCCATGTGACTGAGTAGGTGACTAGAGCAGAGGGCTTATCTGCCTCTCTCATTAGAAGGTAAGCTTCATTGGAGCAGGAAGTTGTTTTTATTTCCCACAACAATATCTTCAACACCTAGAAAAATGCCTGGTGGTAGTTGGAGCTCAAATCCAACTGATCCCTACTGATTAAATAAATTAATATTGAACTGAGTATCAGGAAGATAGAGAATCTTCCCTACAAGGACAGTGAAAAGTTGTGAATATTCACATAGTAACAGTTATTTTTCTCGTTATACCTATTTTCTGATTCCTAAGGTTTGGAGATTGGTCACTTATTAAAGGTGTATCCTGAAGTCAAAATTATTGAAGGTACATAGGTTTTACCTTCAAAATTATTGAAGGTAAAACCTAGATTTCACCAGTAGGTCTTTTAATTCAGCTCCTTGAGGAAGAGTGTCTGTGTCTGAATATTCTTAGACCATGATTATTGCTAAAGTTTGCACATTTTTTAATGTGGTAATTGTATTTCGCTAGCTGATGTCTTTTGTTTTGGAGGGCTGGGGTGTAGATACTTGAGAATGTAGAATTTAACACCTGAAGTAGTAATTATGTGTACTTAGAAATTACAGGGTAGGAATTGGCAATTGGAATGGAAAAGGCAGGTTATAGAAAATAATATGCAATATATATAGATTTATGTGTTGAGTGCTGTGGGGACACATAGCAAAAAATGCTTGTGATACCTTAAAACAAAGTTGCTAGCTTTCTTAATTCTCTCCCACCTCCCTTCCACCTCCAATTCATGAGGAACAGTGAGGCAAAGTCATGTGATGAGATGATGATTCCAAAACACTACAATATTAGCATGGAATTCAATGCTGTCTCATAAATTTAGGTTGTCTTGGAAAAGCATGATTAGAAATATGGTGTCACATGTAATACAGTGTCTTCCCAACAAACTGAATTACTTGGACTTCTTCAGCTTTTCTCCCATGTAAATATAATACACAGGGACTTGAGAAGACTTAAAAAAAAAAGCCCAGAATTTCAGATGAGCAAGAACTAGCTAAATGTAGTAGTAAGAGTATATAGATACCTTTAAAGAGCATGAATACTATGCAGTTTTCTGGAAAAGGCTCTCACCATAAGCTCCATGAGGACTGGGTTTATTTGGTTCACCATCAGATTTCAGCACCTAGCACCTGGCGCACGGTAGGTACTCAACAAATATTTGTTAAATGAATAGGAAGAATATTCCTTGTGAGGCTAAAAGAGGGGATTCTCAGCAAAAGCAGCAAGTGGTCAGCATTTGTTAAAGTGTTAAACTTCACGAAGCAAAGGGTTGAGTGTTGAGTTATTAAATAATGCCCATGATATCAAGCCTGGATCCCATTAAGCCCCAGGCTAAGGGGTGAACAGTTAATTTCATAGCTGTACTAAATAGTTGTATCACATATCAGCCAAGGTGATATATTCCTCTAAATCCCTTGGAAAGCACCCAAGGGCAGAGGCCAGAAATCATTATAAGCTTGATTTGGAAAACTGCTAATAAAGTGGGTCATGGAACTTTTTTTCAATGCCAAGAAAATAATGTAGTAATGGGACTGTGTCTTTCCCCTTTTCCTTTGAAAGTGCTTTTAGTATTAGGATCTATTCAATCAAAAGATTTAGGAATATTCTAACCATGAATGTTTCTGTGTTTTACATTTAATAGTTATTAAAGTGGATACCTGATGAGTTGTATTATCAGATTAAAATCTCTGTGAATCAAAGGGGGGAGAGAGGAGTTTATTGGGATGTGTAAAGATCTTTATATTAGGAAAACTCACAATTACTAAAGTTTTATTTGAGGGAAGTAAATGGGAGGATTTTCTGTGTGAGAGTTGAACGCAGATATATAATGGAAAAACGTTTAATAGATAAGGTTTTAGAATTTTACAAAGAGCTTTCTGTTATAATATGCAATTAAGCATATTTGAAAAGCTATTGAAAATAAAGCATAGTCCTGCATTGTTAAAAATGAGGCCTGTAAGCAGTATTCACAATTAACATCAGGTTAGTTCATCATCCCTTGATTAACAGTGATTTAACAATGTAGCATGGCACACATTTTTCAAAAATCCAATTGCTAATCTGTTTAAGGTCGAAATGAATTGGAACAGTATTAGAACTTCATTTTGGTGTTCTGACCTAAAATGGAAATGCATGTACGAGTGCTCTCAAGTTTGCATTACTTCTGGGTATTACATCATGTTTCTCAGACTGTTTTTCATCATGGCTATGCAGCATTGCTTTATGCCCTTTTATTCCTAGAAAAGGGAATTCCACCTTGAATCAGGGAATCAGATTTTCACCTCTTTAGCAGGAGGGATGCCAGCAAAAGGTGATTTAACAGTTTCCAAGGATTCTCAGACTTTTGCAGAATGTGTTGAGGAAAGTATTGCATTCCCCACACAGTTTTCCTGGGGATCATGTAGTGAAGTTGCAGCCTTGTTAACTGGTGAGTGAAGCTGATTGATTGGGATCTCCTTGGAGTACTGCATCCAAATTTGGCTCCATAGCCCCAACCTAAGGTTACTGGTTTGTGTGATGTTAAATTGTGACAAGAAAAGGAATAAAGACTAAACAGCTGGCCCCCAAATGCCTTCTTAGATATTTTTTTGATGGCATCCATACATGTTCCTTTGATAAGCAGAAAGAACTATATAAGCACATCTTATCGATTTCTCCTCACAGCTGCTGTGCAGATGTAACCTGCTTTAAGACAATCCAGTTTATGAAAATCCAAATTTAACCTGTTCTTTACAAAGGAATAATCCCTTGAGAGTCTGTGAGGAATTTAATAATCTGAAGAACCTATATCCATTTGCTTAGTTCCGAAGGGTTTTCTACATTTTAAAATGTCTAGGCGTACTCTGAAGCGCATGGAGTGAGGTATGTTTCAGTTCGTTTAAGCTGAGTGCTTGCAGCCACAAGCAAATGTGTGGCTTTTCCACACAACTATGGAAATCCAGCACTTCTTGTCAGATGGTGTTGGTAATTTTGGGGGGTGGGGGAGGGGAATGGCAGTTGTGCAGATTTGAAAATGAGCTAGAAACAGATTCCCTGGTTTGGGTCATGAACCAGAAGGGATTCCACAGCCCTTTCTGCTATGTAACAAGACAAATAGTGGTACTTGCTAAGTGGGATAAGACAACCCTTAAGGGGCCTGGAAGCTGAAAAGGCAGCTTCTCTGTGGGTCATTTTACTTTTCGTTTCATGGGAATCAGTGAAGCAAGTTCATGAAACTCAGAGGCAAGGACACCAAGCACGGAGGGAAATGATTAAAGAGCTACAACTTCATGAGAGAGAGCAAGGGCAAGGTTAGGGCCACAAGAGTCCATAGGCCTTGAAAGTAGAGCCAAGTCAGCTTGCCCAGCCTTTTCCTGGAAACACAGCAAGACCCAAAGGTGGAAACTTCAAACTTTTCAGAGGCAGGAGTGGATCATGGTTTTGTGGGGACTGAAGCTTATATTGACACAATTTTAGAAATACAAAGTGAGATGTAACATAGGGCCTCTGAAGTGGCCTTTGCTAAAGAAAGGCCCAGAAGCTTATGGTATGATTTATAACATAATGATTCATCCGTCTTTGTATAAAACAAAGTACACATCACTCTTGAGAAATAATAATAATATATTGAGCTCTTGCTATGTGCCAAGCATTATGTTAAAACCTTATTATATTAGTTTCCTAGGGCTGCTGTGACCAAGTACCACAACTGGATGGCTTAAAACGACAATTTTTTTTTTTTTTTTTTTTTTACAGTTTAGAGACTAGAAGTTCAAAATCAAGTTATTGCCAGGGCCTAGTTCCCTCCAAAGCCAGCTTCTAGTAGCTCCAGACATTTTAGTTTGTGGCAACATCACTCCAATCTCTGCTTCTGTCTTTACACAGCTGTCTTCCCTCTGTGTCTTTTCTTCTTATAAGGATACCAGTCAAATTGGATTAAAACCCACCCTAATTCAGTATGACCTCATCTTAAAATTTTATTGTATTTGCAATGACCCTAGTTTTCTAAATTAGGTCACATTCACAGGTTTTAGGAGTTAGAACATCAGCCTATTTTGGGGGGAAACAAAGTCCAACCCATAGCACTTACAAATGACCCCTTTAATGCTCACAGTGATCCTGGGAAGAAGTTACTATTATCATCCCCATTTTACAGTGGAAGAAATTGAGACTCAGAGAAGTGGTATTACTTGCCTGAGGTCACTGAGCTAATCTAGCACTGGGTTTCCATAATTCCAGCCAAAGCCGACTCTTCCTGTTGCCACACAGTTAATTCTGCTGGAAGTGAGTTAATCCATCTTCTTCTGCCTGTAGCTATAATTATAGCTAGAGCTTTATTTAATAGGAATCAAGACAGGGGACTTCCATCATCCATTTCTTAATTCTCCTTCAAGATGTTCTTGAACTGCTTTAAGGACATCATCCCTTAAACTTTATTTGGTAATGAGTGACACTTAGTGGGTCCATTCTAGAGTGTTGGGCGGGGGGATTCACATTCTGGTGGTTCTAATCGTCTTTTTAATTCCCTGCTTAAAACTGCCAAAAATTTCCTGGTTCAGAGTTCTTTCACACACACTTTTATATATATATATATATATATATATATATATATAAAACTGGAATCAAAGCAACACAACTAGAATGTTTTTAGATGTTCAATGGTCATGTGGTGCTACCATGTATTTTTGAAAGTAGTGAAGGAATTGCTTTTTTTTCTCTCATGATTTACCCAGGTCATGGAAAATAGAGATGGCTTGATGAGTTCAAAGAGAATTAAAATATTATTCATAGTCAGAAATTTTCCAGCTGTTTGGAGAATCCCACAGCTTTATTTCCTGGGCAGTAGAAGAACTACTGGCCAGAGAAATGGTCAAGTATATGGTGAAAGAGAGAATTGAGCTCCCAAATATCACAACTTATTTAACCTTGCTACACGCCAGTTTCTCATTCATAAAATGTAGAAATGAGTAAAGATTCTTAAGAATGTTTCCAGGTCAAATTATTACTCTAAAAAGCTTTCATACAGTGTTGAAATTTTTTAAAATGTGGGCTACAATTAGCCATAAAATCAAATAAACAATTTAGACTAAACACGCACCATTATTCTGTTTTGCTAATTGTTCATTTTTGGTGGTAGAAATTTTTGCTTAATAATATGTGTTAAATGTTAATCAGTGTTGAATGGATATGTAGTTTCTATGGCTATGTGTCCTTTTTTTGCTTTGAAATGCATAGTACAGATTATCTGTTGAAGTATCTCAGATCTAGAAACTCTAATGTAACTGGGATGGGGGTTCCCTAACAGCTGGTCCCACCTAGTACCTGGGGTGTAGGCTGAAATGCCACACTACCCCAACTTCTCCTGTAGGGTACTTGCTAATTGTATTCTGGGCAGTTAGGATGGGCTCAGCAAAGTCTCAGGGGAGGGATGCAAGTCCTTCTGTTAGACAATGCTGATGTAGGTGGGCAGCTGGAAAAGCAGGCCCTCAGCCCACAGTGGTGAAAACTTCTAAAGAGGACAACTACCACTCCCCAATTATGGCCTGAAGAAATGCAGGCATCTACGTGACACTGAGAGTGCTTATCTGTGCCTCTATAGTAATAGTACTTAGTCCAGTGTAGCTCTCCCAGGTAGGCTGTCTCTTAGTAATATCCCTTCTCCTCCAATCCCCCAAAATTATGCTCTACTTTCCAGTTTCTCTCCAGGTCAGGCTGGAGAAGCATAACTTATTAATAACAAACACACAATCAAAACCACAAAATAAGAGCCCATTAAGGTAGCGCTCTGGACCACACAATTCATATGTTGAAACCCTAATCCCCAATGTGATGGTATTTGCAGATGGGGCTATGGGAGGTGATTAGGTCTCTTGAGGGTGAAACCCTCATGATGGGATTAGTGCTCTTATCAAAGAGATGTGAGAGAGTTTACTACCTCTCTCTGCTTTTCACTACGTGTGTTTATAGGGAGAAGGTGGCAATTCAGGAAGAGGGTCCTCACCAAGCATCAAATTTGTCAGAATCTTCATCTTGGACTTCCTAGCCTCCAGAACTATGATAAATTAATTAGTTTGTTGTTTAAGCCACCCAGTCTATTGTATTTTGTAATGGACTAAGACAGATGGGTATTATCTCCCTTATACTGTATAAGTAAGTGAACAGATGTAAAACTCAATCTTTTAACCTCTGCAAACTAATGTCAGTAATTTATACTTTAATTGACTCTTTCCTGCTGCATAGGCCCTAAGAGGTACTGAAGTGAGATATAAAGAATCTTGTTATTTTGTTTATTTTATTTTTTTAAAATCTTTTCATAAAATTAATTAATTAATTTATTTATTTTAATTTTGGCCATGTCAGGTCTTAGTTACGGCATGTGGGATCTTTTGTTGTGGCACACGGGCTCTTTGTTGTGGTGTGTAGGCTTTTATCTAGTTGTGGCGCGTGGGCTTCTCTCTAGTTGGCACGCAGGCTCCAGAGTACGTGGGCTCTGTAGTTGCGGTACGTGGGCTCTCTCGTTGTGGTGTGGGCTCAGTAGTTGCAGCACACGGGCTTAGTTGCCCCATGACATGTGGGATCTTATTTCCCCGACCAGGGATTGAACCTGTGTCCCCTGCATTGAAAGGCAGATTCTTAACCACATGGACCACCAGGGAAGTCCCTGTTTACTTTTATAATTGATATTTTATTGGTTATTTTGAGAATCAGTACATAGACATTTCAATTTACACACAGTTTTAGACATATACACTGAAAATCTAAAAAGCTCTGTAGTTTTGATTCTTTGCTAAACTGTTATTCCAGTGACTTCCCAGCTCAAAATTGGGAGGCGAATTTTCCTTAAGAGGATACCAAGTATCAATATCTTCCTGTATTGATAAGCTGTTTCATTATAAGTCCCACTGACTCACAATATAATATCATCTTCACTACACCCCCCAAATTTCAGTCTTTCATCACACATTAACAAAGTAGTTAGGCAAACTGGACTACTACTACTACCGTTATGTGACAGAAGTCACATAATTCTGATAAGGAAAGCCAAGGTCAAGGAGTGGTTTTCTTTAGCGAACAATTCTACTACATGGGAATAGAATTAATTTAAAATGTTCAGGACATATTAAACATACAACTGTGACTACAAATTGCCATTTGGTATGCTTTGTATTATAGGGTATAAAATTCCCCCCTTCCTTCTATGGAATGTTAGGCTGACACTGAAGACCGTCAAAGCTTCGCATAATTCAATACTTCACTATTCTCTGGTTGTACCAAGAAATAAACAATGAGCAAATTATTTCACTTCTTAAAAAAAGCATTTACACTTAAAAATGGGATGAGGTGGGATTCTCTCTTTTTTAAAAGTGTGTCTGTTAAAAAACTCCCACTTAGAAAATAGCTGACTAAAAATATTTCTCTGGGTTTTACAAAAAGGGAAATAGGAACCACGGGTAAGATCTAGCATATGATATCAATCATAATTAGCTTCTTTCTCTTCGTCCTCAGAGGCTGGACTCTCCTCATTTTTAATTTCTCCATTTTCTGCAGGTTAATCTTTAGTTTCTTGTTTACACACTTTAGCCTGTTTTCCCTTTTCCCTCCTCTTCCCTTTTGTTTTTGTCTGAAGACTTAACCTTTCCTTTTGCCATTTTAGGTTTTGTATCCACTCTTACAGAAGTAGGTTTAGCTGATCTAAACCTTGTGATCTTCTCTTGGGCTCCTCCTTCACCTCCCCTTGGCTGAACTGGCCTTCCTATTGGCCACCTCCCCCATTGTTTGATGATGCCCATTCATTCATTCATTTGTCTAGGCAACAAATATTTTTTGATGTGAATCACAATTCTAGGTAAACAATGAGGAGGAGCAAACCATTTCTTGCCCTCATGGGGCTTACAGTCTTGTTTGTTAAAAACAAAGCAATTTGTCAATGTATACTGAAAGTAGAATTACAATTCACATTTTCCAATATTTATTTGTACATTTAGCATTCACTAGGTTTTAAAGGTATATCATATATTTTTTTGCTCTCTATTTCATCGTCTGTATTTGTGACATTGGTATTTGTTTTAGATTATTGGATCCTCGAGAATAGGGATTTTTCTTTTTCTGTCTCTGGTGGAGGCCTGCTTATAACATATGTATCTTAATCAGCACTTGTTAATGATTTTGTCATTTAGGCTCACACAATTTTAGCCTTGGAAGATGCCTTAGAGATCATATAATTTAATCTTCCTATTGTATAGGTGAGATAATGGAGGCTTAAGGTGATAGAATTTTTTAAAATAAAGTACTGGAAAGAGCTGTGATCATTAATATTGTTGCTAGGTTCACATAGCTTATTTGTTCAAAACTAGAACTAGTATCTAGTTTTTCTGGATTTGAATTTAAGATCTGTTATTTCCTAGCTGCACAATTTTCTCCAATTTCTTAATTTCTCTGAGCCTCAGTTTTGTCACAGGTGAATTGGAGATAAAAATAATGCATTCCTCTGAGGACTTTTATGAGGATTAACTAAAATATGATATGTAAAGTTCTTGGCATACAATAATTCAAAACAGGCAGCCTCTGATCATATGGATGACCTGTTTTTAATATGGCTGCCAAATATTGGCGACAGAAGACTTGGGGAGATGAACAAGGTTCTGAGACGGGCTCAGCATATTCTCCAGCTCTCTCTAAGAGACAGTTGGAAATAGTCTTCCATCTTCAAACTAAGCAAGTTCACCTGATTGTTGTGAGCCACAGGGAGGTGGCAGAGTCTAACCCGGATACTACAAGAACTCAAGTGACTAGCTTGAATACTAAAAAGAAATATGTCGCTTTTTTTTTGTTCCCCAAGAAGGTGAGTTGGATCACACTGATTACAGGATGATTTCTCCTTAACCCTACCATCAGTGGTTCATTCTAGCATGTTTCACCACATGGCAGAGATCATATTCCCATACTCTAGCAGGTCAAAAATAAGTGTAAGAAGTATCATTTAAAACTATGAAAAGATAATATTATCAATTCTTTCTTTTCACTGAGAGTTTTCACTATCTTATACCTTAATGTCTGCAATTATTTGCTTTCTTTGAAGTAAACTGTATCTAGGGAAGAGAAGCACAGAAGCCTTTATGTTTAATAGTACTTGATTACCCAGGCCTTTATTTGGTAGAGGGGATTTGTCTGTGAGGAATAAGAGAGTAGAATATACTTGTCAAATGAAATAATAATTTTTATTCCATTATCTTTTTCTGTACTGATTACCTAATCAATGGCTATTTCTGAGAAGGGAAATATTTTAAAAATATATATGAGGTGAAACATGACTGAATAATAGGGTATATTCATTCAATGGAATCAAAAATTACCTGAGACTCACCTGCAATGGAATACTAAACAACCTATTAACATGCAAACATTTTTAAATTAAAATTTTGAGTGAAAAATTTTAATTGGATTGTTATTAATATAAAATAATAAAATGCTGCTATAGTCTAATTTAGGAAAAATATATTTAAAAAACGTGAGGAAAAAAAAAAGAAAAAAAAAACCCAAAAATGTGTGGAAGAGGTGCTCATCAACTTCAGGATAGTGGTTCCCCCTGGCGATGAAGGGAATTGCGTTGAGGAAAGAAACAAAGGATGCTTCAACATACTTTTTTTTACTTAAAAAAAATAAAATAAAATGAAAAGTACCTTAAAATACAGTTGGAAGTAATACCATTAGAATAAAAAAAATGGAGGTGCTTAGACTAGACTAATGGTCATTTTCTATGTTATTCAGATTAGTCTTGTCTTATAGAACTTCCTGCAATGATGGAAATGTTCTATCTCTATGATGTATAATCAGGTAGCCACTAACCACATATGGCTACTGAGAATTTGAGATGTGGGTAGTGTGACTGAGAAGCAGAATTTTAAGTTTTGTATAATTTTAATTAATCTCAATCTTAATTTAAATTTCAATGGGGCCAGTAGCTACCATATTAGACAGCACAGATTTAGACCACAAACCTTCCATTTAACTTCATTTTGTGAAGACCATATCTCATTGTTCTTTTAATATGAATGTGAGTGTGAATATTTGAAGAAAACTCAATAATCTTTTGTTAATAGCAAGTATGGCAAAGGGCAACTGGAAGTTATTGGGGTATTGGGGGAAGTTAGAAAAAGAAACCTTCCTGACTGTGTTTACATTTGTAAAGTGGAATGAGGAGAAAGGTCACTCTAAGGTTCCATTGGGTGTCTATAGAAAAGAAAGAATCAAAGCCCTCCAGGTACTCATGGGGGGTGCTTCAGATTTGGTAACAGATTTGATAACTGAAGACTTAATTTCCCTAGTGACTCAACTGATACAGGAGGTTTTATCTTTTTCAGAAAATTAAAAGTAAATTGGCTGGCTCAATAGACTTACTGACTCCAGTTAGATAAGTATTTGCCATGTTTATTAAGTTGTTTATGTTGTGTAATAATACAAGTGATTTAATAAAGATAAGACTTCAGATAAATGTCAGCACACTTCCCACTCTGCAGCTGGTCCATTTCAGGCAGTTAAAATAAATTAAAAGATAAAATGCCACTCACAGAAAAATTGATCATTGTCCAAGGGAAACATTTAAAATTGAAAGAAATCTTCCACTTTCAGTGCACAAAGAAATATGCATATGTGTAGGAAATGAACCTCTCAAAATCTAGAGATTCTTCACCCCGAAGGAAAGAGACAGGAAGCTATGTTTTGTAGTTGTTTGCCATAATGAGATATAATTAAAATGTACTTACAGTTTGTAGACAAGTATTAATGACTAGTGTTATTTATAGCACAAATAATGGAGATCTTTGAATTAGATAAAATAAATGCTATTAATTCTGTTATTTATCTATCTTTATATACATCAAGGTTAAAGTTTACTAGGGTATAAAATGTAGATGCTGTCACTGGAATTTAAATAACATAAAGGGGATGTGAATTTTACCCAACCTTCACTGTTGACATTGCTTTGAAAAAAATTTATGCTTTTAACTGTAGTTTCTCTAGGAGATAAGCTGATATTTGAAAAATATAGTAAAAAGGGTGATAACAAAGAAAGAGGATATATCTTTTATAGTGGTCAAATCATTATTTCTGTTGTCTTCCAGGTAAGGATGGATGAGATTCCTTTCCTCTGTTCTCTTAAAGTACCCAGGACAAATCTCTACCATTTCTGTATGCCCTTACCTATATTTTCCATCCAAGGCCTATATCACAATTCTGTGCATATAGTACCGGTTCAAAAGAGTATTTAAAGCACGGTTTAGTTTAGAAATGGTGGCCCAGTAGGCCCATGGTGAGCACTTGCTGAGTTCTGAGCCAGTGACCTTTCTTACAAGATACCACGCTGGCTGTCACACAACAGGAAATGTTGGATTGGAGCATGAAACATGAGGCTGATGACATCAGTTCCTGGTTTGATCAGGAAAAAAGTATTTACCAAAGTTCTAGATTACTCCTTTCTTCTTCAAAATTGTATGAAATGTTTACTATTTCTAGTATTGCACTCAGTGTTTTTCAAATGCTTGACACACAGAGACATCAGACATTTGCCATTTCAAATACCTGGGATGAGATGTCCACCTGCCCTATGAGCTGAGAAGCTGGCCTTTGTAACCAGATGTGGTAGATTGTTTAATGGCCACAAATACCTCCAGTTTCTGTACCAGGCCCCTTTTCAATATGACTTTGCTGTTCCTTCCATCCAGAAATGGAGTCTTTCTCTATACCTTGAATCTGGGCTGATCATGAGATTTGTTTGACCAATAGAATGTGCCAGAAACAACATGTGTGAATTCTAGGGGCTAGGACTCTAGAGGATTTGAGTTTCTGCCTTTGCATTCCTGGAATGCCACCCTGAGACCTCCATGTGAAGCAACTTTTGCTTGCTGGAGGACGAGAAGCCATTTGGTGAACTGAGGCTTCCCAGGTGACATATAGAACCAAGTATCAGACATGCGAGTACAGTCACCTTGGATCTTCCAGCCTCTCTGATCTTTCACCTGATGCAGCCACATGGGTAAGCACAGCCAGCAGAGGAATTGTTGTTTTAATCCATTAAGTCTTGTGGTAGTTAGTTGTTCAGCGAAGGGTAACTGAGACAATCAGGAAACGGCTTCTCAAGTGAGATTGTTGAGATAGCATATAAAAAGATAAGGGGGCTTCTCTGGTGGCGCAGTGGTTGAGAGTCCGCCTGCCGATGCAGGGGACACGGGTTTGTGCCCCGGTCCGGGAAGATCCCACATGCCGCCGAGCGGCTGGGCCCGTGAGCCATGGCCGCTGAGCCTGCGCATCCAGAGCCTGTGCGTCCGGAGCCTGTGCTCCACAACGGGAGAGGCCACAACAGTGAGAGGCCCGCGTACTGCAAAAAAAAAAAAAAAAAAAGATAAAGAACAGGGCTGCATTATTAATTTCCAGGTTCTTTAGGGAAAGGATCTGAATTCCCTGATGTAGAGAGTGACATGAGTCACTTAGTAGTGGATGCCAGCTATTTTCATTAGTACAGTACATAAATGTAAAAAGAAAATTACAAGATTAATGTCCGTTCCTTATTACTAACTTGTCCATTTTGTTCATGCAAATATATTTTGTCCAACATCTTTTTTAGTGGTAGAAATTAAAATTATTTTCTTTGGCAGTTATGAAAATTAAATCACTTGATGACTGACAATAATAGTGATTGGTATTTCCAGAGATTCTATACATAGGAATGACCCATCTCAATTTCCCGACTTATACATGTGCTGCTCACTTGTGTATTTGTTAACTACAGGAAAGTAAGTGTGCTTGAAATGCTTGAAATACATTGATACCTACCCACACTTCTTGTCATTTTTCTGTAGTTGTTTTGTTCTAGTGGTGGTGGTTTCAGATTGCTTTGGGTCTCTAAATGTAAGAATTTAAGTTTTTTAAAAGCAGAAAACATTTTTAAAAAGTTTTTTAAGTAGAAAAGATTTTTTTTAAGTGGAGGAAAGAAGAGGAAGTAGTAGCAAAAGCTACTCCTTAGTACATCTTGCTGTGGGAGTGCAACCTAAAGAAAGGCTGAAAGTTGACTGGTGAACCTTAAGTAAACAGTCTTAAAATATACTCATATTAATCAATATTTCTTCAAACACCATAACAGTACAAAATTTCAACAACAAGAGTAAGTATCTTTTCACCAAGTTATAGGCAACTGAAAATGCTTCTTGATAAAACATTTTCCAGTCTCAGCTCAGAGAAATAATAATCTTATAAAAATATAGTGTTTGGAAGGTTGGAAGAAAGAGCAGAAGATTGCAAAACTCGGAAGAAGAAGTCTAGAAGCTGTTAGAAAGTTCAAAAAGTCAATAAATGAAGCTAAATAGTAGTCTTCTAAAATCATGTTTCAGTTAAGATGAATAAGATCCTTTTCACCTTAAATTCTCATTTGACAGTGTCCCAGCACATGTCTTAGCTATTAATATACGTGGGTAGCCTCAGGGAGACTTTCAAAAAGTGGTTCTTAATATACTGATATTCTTGTCTCCAGACTCATGAGTCATTTGGACACAAGCGTTGAATTTAAGAGGTATTCACTTCCTCACCATTGAGGAGCCGGTAGAAAAAACATAATTATTATATTGAAGATTCAATAAACATTCTTTCCTTTTCAAGGTAGAGTCTCACAACACCATTCTAAAAACTTTTGTGCCTAGATCTTCTGTGAGGAAGGGGAATAACCTGTCTTCAATTTGTCCCTAGACCTGTGGCTCTGGCCATCCCCCCTCAAATAAAAAGGCTGTGTGGTAAAATATGGAAAAACCAGAGGTGCTCCGCCTTCGGAAGAGATAAGAAATTCTATTCATTAGGAGATGGGCTCTGTTAATCTTTTTTCCCAGTCAAGATTTCTGTGGCATTGGGCCTATTTTAATGGGTATTCGTTGCTTGGAGAATTCTGCACTCACTCTTTAAAAGATGGACGTGGGGGAGTTGAATTTTTACAAACTGCTGAGATATTCCTCAGTCTTGGTTTAGTTTTCGAAGATTAGCTGAGATTGGGGCAGGAAATTGAAGGATATCTTATTTCTCTTCAAAAGAGGCACACTGGTGTGTGTATGCATGTGCGTGCAGCTGTACACATACTCATGTGCGTGTACATGGTGAGCTTTAGAGAACTGGTTCTTCTGTAGTAAGCATCACATGATTTTTTAAGCTTATACGCATTGCACGTCCACTGTGTGTAAGGCATTGTGCTGAGAGTGGCCAAGGAAGCACAGTCTTAGCACTCAAGGATCTCACAGTGTAGCACATTTATGTTGTCTGCTCTTGCCTTTTACATTAAGCTAGCTGTATCCTAAAAATAGTACTCCTTATCTGGATGTACATATAGGTTTGAACAGTCACTAACTATAGAAGTGGCTTGGTAACATGGAAATGCCATATCTGTGACCAGTTCATAGACAGTTGATACATAACTTCCTTCAGCACAAAAGAATAAGTTAGTGTACAAACCAATATTTAATGAGTGAACAAAGAGAATAAAATATCCTATTAAACTAGCATGTAGTTTCTGCCAGATATGTATAAATGATTTTTCATTTATGTGAGAGTAGGTAAGAGGAAATTTTTTTTAATCTTTTGAAGCAAAGTTATGTTAGGTCTCTAATATTGCCATTAGGGAAGAAAAATTGGCACACAACTGTGGCATTTTAATTAGTTTTTTACTTCCTATTGTAATGACTCCTGTTATGTGTCCATGGATTTTATGCTGGGTGGTTAAGTGATTCAAGAAACAGTTTTGTGGTGGTAGACTAGTTTTGCTTAAACTATAGTATATATAATATACTATATTGCCTGGACAGTGCCAGGCAATGTCCAGTTTAATGAAATATACTTTATGGGTGAAAGAATTCATGTAATATCCTAAGGTGCCTTAGTCAAATTTATGATAGCCAATTCATAAGCAGGCACAATATTACCCAATTAGCAACCTTGGCTTTATGAATCAATTGTATTATGTATTTTAAATTTCAGCGTCTCTTGTGGTCAGTCATCTTTCAACATTGAGTACTCAAATGCAGTTTCAAAATGAAGGAGCCAGAATCATTGAACAGTATAGCTACTTGGCCAGTTGTTTTATGATGCTGGTTATTGAGTATGTTAATATGTCTCTGTTGATGGGCAGTCATGTATTTCTAACAATGCTTTCATCAAATTAAATATTATAGAAACTAGCTGATTTATGTGAAATATTTTTAGGCAATAATTATCAGATATGTAAAGCAAAGAAAAGTGAAATACTTCAATTGTTTTATTCATATCTCCTTGTGGGGTTTCCCAAGTATCTATTGTATTTGGTGAAGAAAATGACACTTTTATTCAATAGAAAGCGAGCCAGGACCACATGTCATTCAGCTCACGTTAATTGTACAAATTCATTTAAAAAAAATAAACTAAGATAAAAGTTCATGTAGAAAGAAGATGCAACAGAGACCTAGAACAGCTGTTATTTCATGAACAGCCATATTATCCACAATGAGTTTACCTTTTGATCAATTTATCTATTGAACAAGTTATTTTAGAACTCAATTCCTTATTGAGTGGCTTTGTAATTGAGTGTTCTCTCTTTCTCTTTCTCTCTCTTCATCTTTATAGCTTTCTTAGAATTAAAACCAAATAAATACAACCTAACTTGACTTAGGTGATTCTGCTTCACTTTATGACTTTTATAATAGAACTGTTTTGTATAATCATGGGCATCTTATTTTTAAAAATATCTACTATACTTTTGAATGTAAGAGGCTTTTAAAGTCTAAAGACCCTTCTGTTAAAGTTTAATTTTTAGGGGGTCTACTTAAGGTGGGCTAAATATTCAGATAAATTTTCTCAGTACAGAACTTTTAAGAATGCTTGGATAAAATTTTTAAAATAATAATTTAAATACATTACTGAATTGAATGGAAAGTAAGGAGAATTCTTGGAGGCCAGAAACCAGAAAGTGAGAATGGGGAGAGTTAAGCAAACATTGAAACCCTAAAGCTTAGACTACATCTGCAGGTAGACAGGAAGCAAAGTCTGAGGCTGGAAGAGTGTGGGAGTTTGTATGGAGATTGATGAAGAAGGGGCACCAAAAAGATGCTCAGAGATTGACCTGGAACTGCTTCCCCACAGAGGGAGAGAGCCTGCAGATACTTGCCCATATTGACACTGGCTCTGGGTAAAGAGTTTAAAAAGAAAGTCTCCTCTGAGGATTGGTTCTCAAAGCCTATTCTCCCAAGAGTTTGGTCCAGGATTCATTCTACTATACTGTTATGTGGAAAAAACAAAAACTCAGACTGATAATGTACATTATAGGTATCCAGGCTGAGATGGTCTGTGGTTCCTGGAAGAGGCGAATACAAACAAACTTTGGAGCATCACAGTTGAAATGTAGAGGCTGAAGTGATAAGCTTTGAAGATGGAAGAAGGGAACATGAGTCAAGGAATGCAGGCAGTCTTTAGATGGAAAAGTTAAGGAAATGAATTCTCTCCTGGAGCCTCCAGAAAGAAATGTAGCACAACTAACCCCTTGACTTTAGCCCTCTAAAACTCATCTCAGGCTTTAAATTTCCAGAACTGTAAGCTATTTACAGTTAAGATTACAAGTTATTGTTGTTATTGTTATTGCTAAAAGTTATTGTTAAGATAAACAACTTGTTTTGTTTGAAGCCACTAGGTTTTTGGTAATTTGTTACAACATCAATAGGAAACTACTACATGGTGATTAGATGAACTGGCTTCAGGAGAAAGTGTTTTAAGTAAAGATCTGATACCAGTTAGAACCACCAGAAGACCAGGAAGGGAATTTGTAGTTGGATTGAGAGACTGAAATATCTGTTTAGAACATCACATTTATAAGGTACCACTGATTTCTCTAACTCATTTGGAGGCCAAATGTTTAAAATTTTGTACATACAAAACACAAAGCTTGAATTTTAGGACTCTGCGCATGTATATACACATTTAGGCTGACAAACCCAGACTTACAACCTAGAATTTGCTGCCTAATAACTATGTGATATTTTTTCTGAAAATCAAAGTGTTCTAAATTGTTGACCAGAACTTTGATCTTAATACTTCAGTGTTTAAAAGAACTTCCCAAAGCAAGTATAGGAAGGGCTAATTGAGGAAACTGAGCCCCAAATTATGGTTTTCTATCTGATTTCTAAAGTACATACCAAGAGACAGACAAAATGCAAAAATTAATAAAAGGGAAAGAGTTGAAATATAAGGACTCACATTTCAGTCTCTGACCTGAGATACTGTAACGCAGTTATTTTTAGTGTGTTTGTACCCTTAATCCACCACTTTGCTGTAAGATATAAGACCTCGGGCAATACCAAGACATTGCTCTGGCAGTTTTTTACACATCAGTGCCAAAACGTATGTGAGGCTGTTTCGACTATCCGTTGTTCAGGTGAAAGTCACAATTCATGAGCCTGTCTGCTGGCTGCACACATCCTAAATTAAGATTCTCAGTGGTGAAGGGTGGTGAGTAAAAGTAAATATCTCTCCCAATCAATGCAATCCCATAATGTGATCTTGTGTGAAAAGTATCTCCACTTATCAGAAGACCATGTAGCATCAGTTGCTCATAGTGTTTTCTAAGTATTTATTATTTGCGTAGGTTTTGATATTGGAATATATGAAATTCCCTGTGTGTTAGGGAGTTGAAGCTATCTCAAGACAAAAATATTCTGTAGAAAATTTGGGTGAAAATAAAAGGCTAGTTTCAAAAATCATTGTTTCAAATCCCAGACTTTGGGTTTTCCTATAGACTCTCTTTCTGGTTTATCTTTAGATCCCCAGAGAGTGTTTAAAACAATGTCTGAACCTTAGTAAGCATTCAGTATTTCTTCTATATATGCAATCACTATGCCCACAGTCACTTGTTTTAATTCTGATTCTTCTTTAATATTCATGAGTAACTAACTTTTGGGAGTTGCCAGGATGTTTCCTTAAGAACTCCCAGGAAAACAAGAGTGGGAGTATAAATGGGAGAAGAGCAGGACATTTCTCACTTCTTGGCCTCTTCACACTCGATTGTTCTGTGTCACACTGGGGATGGGTAGGGGGGAGGTTCCTTGGACCATCTAATGAGTATGCATGAGACCACTGCAAGAACAGTGCTCATATGACATAATAGTGGAACAGGTATGAGCTGAAGTACTAATGCAGCTACAGTTTGAGAAATATGGACAATCATTTCATCCAAGACTATAAACAATTCTCAAATACTACAAAAGAACTTTTAATGTGAGGTAGTATGTTCTCACTAAAACTTCTTAGGGTTCTAGCAAGCAGTGTTGAGCGCCATCAGCATTTTAATCTTCTGTACCAAAGTAACATTCTTTCTCATCCTAAAAATATAATCCAGACCACAGAGCCTACCTTTCCTTTTATGGGTGCCTTAATATTCAGATGAGCATAATATTAATGTGTAAAAAGTAAGGCAATTTCAGGAAAGAGTGAAAAGTGAAATTGAAGCTGAATGTGCTATTATTATCTTCTTAATATTAAATAAAACTCCTTACAAAGGACTTGTAATGAAAAAAGCTTAACCACATCATAACAGACCACCTTCTAGCTACACAATTCAATGTGATATGTGTATCCATGAAACTAAAACTGACCATAAGAAAATAGCCAGAAACGTAGTCAAATTAATGAGTATTGTTTTTCTACATCCAATAACAAAAATGTGCCTGCCACATATCAATATTTATCACAGACAATCTCCTTAATCATCAACAAATTGCAAGATGATCGAGAATGTAGTTAGACTGTTAGCTCTTATGCAGTTCTACAATGGCTGTGTGCCTGAGCTAGGAACAGGAGTGGGGAATGTGTGTATATGTAGGTATTGATGGGAGAGGGATGTGGTTTGCTTTTATATTAGTGATGTGTGTTTATTGAGAAATAGCTGTATAATATAGTACAAATTTTTCCAGCTTCCCCTTGTTGCACTAGACTCTGGGCATTTTATAAGAAAATGTTCATTTAACACGTAGATATGTGAGTCTTATAGTCTGTATAAATCTGTATAATTATAATATAGTTGGACATGACTATGAGAGATCCCCTAACCTTCATACGAATGATTAACTCATAAAGATTACCTTTAAAAACTTTTTAATTAAAAAAATTAAGAAGTAGACACCTGGCAATCTTTGTGTTAGGGTAACACTTATTCTATTGTTTTATTGTCCTAGTGGCGAAGTAAGAGTTTCCTTATGTCTAGCAGAAATGACTGTAAGGTTCATTTTAGACTGATATTTTTTCTCATTTGAACTGGCCAGAATTATCCTCAAAAACTGTAGATACTTAAAAATAGACTTCAAGTCACCCTGGAGCCTCATTTTGAATATGTTTTCACCTTTCCTTGTCAGGCTCCTTTTCTGTCCCTTTAGCTAGTCAGCTTTCTCTTTGAATACAGTTGGGTTCTGTACAGTTTTTTTTAGTGTGCTGTTCAAAACAGGATACTTTTCTCACTCTGACTAATGGGGAGGAGAGAAGAAGAATTATGTTTCAGCCTTGCCTACTCTACTCCTATTGATTTGTGCTGGTATCATATTGACTTTTAACACAATAGCACTGAATTGGTGATTCATATTCAGCTTCTGGCCATCCACCCACTCTCTTTCTGTTTTATTTGTTCTTATTTGCTTTTCCCCATCATGTCTTTGTGGTGCCTGATAGTTTTTCCAGGCTATATTACTCTGTTCTTGCCCTATTAAATATTTTTTAGCTGTTCTTAATAGTCAAGTGTTAATTTTTTCTAACAGCAAAATAGGGTCATGCTTTATAAAACACTGATCTGAACACATGGCTAATTTTGCTTAGCTTTTTTTTTTCAAAACCACATAATGTCTGTTCACCTGTGTATGCAAAATATCACCTTTCATAGTATGTTATGTATAGTAGATGCTGAATAAATATTTATTGATAGTTAATGTCCACAGACCATTGTACACAGTAACCATTTCAAGAGTTTGCAAGAAACACTGATTTTTTAAAAAGTATGCTTTGGCCTGTTTTTCTTTCCTGTTTACATTTAAACAATAAGGATGAAAAACTACAAATCAGAGGGCTTCTGTTGTTCTCAGTGAATAACTGAGATGGTGTTTGGTAGCATGCTCACAAGGTTTGTAGAAATTAACTTCACACCAGGAACTCTGTATTGAAATAGATTGTTTAAGAATAATTCTTCTCTTTGAGAAGGGTGAGAGATTAATCTGCAGAAATGTTCATGCTAGAGCTGTGCCTGTGTTTAAATTTGTCAGGGGGAAGATAAATGGGCCCTCCTTGAAAAGTAAATCGCACCATGGCTAATCCCTTGGGAAAGCTGGAGAATTGTTGTGGTAGCAAAAGCAACCTCGAAAAAGGAGGCACCATCCCTGTTTACTTAGGAAGGAGGAAGATGGGGAGAAGACATGGCTGTAAAATGAGATGAAAGTGTGCTTGACTTTAAAAATATATTTATTCGAATATATACACGGGATGTAATTGTATCTGTATTTTGATTCTTTGGGGAGTCATTTGTATACTTTAAATTGAGAGTCGTACTTAGGGCTGATATTAAAAACATTTAACAGCAGTGCATCTAGGCACTGACCATTCAGAATGGATGTCAGGGGAGGTACCTGAGCCAGGTCTTGGTGACCCTACCCAGTTGCCAGGTGTTAACCCGTTAGTTGCTGACTCAGAAGAAATTTGGAGGAGGTTGGAAGACCACTTAGGAGGCTCAGAGTAGTACCCATTTTCTAACATGTCTGGAAGATACTAATATTTTAGTAAACAGTATGGCTCTTCTGGGTATACGATCTAAAATATCAGCCCTTATTCTAATAGAAAGTTATCTAGTAATTTTACTGAAAAAAGAATGTAAATTTTCTCAAAAAGATGGCATATATTAAAGGAAAACTCATGAAATTTCTGTGAAATTTGAAATGTGCATGAAATTTGAATATCAGATAAACAACAAATTTTTTTAATGTAAGTATATCCCAAGAAATATTTGGGACAAACTTATACTAAAACATTATTTATTGTTTATCTGATATTCAAATTTAACTAAGAGCCTTGTATTTTATCTGGCAACCCTAAACAGAATGCATTTAGCAGGAAATGTGTCAGTATCCTATTGAAAATGTAAATGAAAGAGAACAGAAAGGAGCCCAGCACATTGAGATCACCTGAACATACTTGACAAAGAGCTGCTCTGGAATTCCCGTGATATGGCAAGAAATATATTAAATGCAGAATTATAGAACTACAGATACAAAGGTTGCACATAATAAAATGCTTTTGAAATTATGCTGAGGTTAGGTGGTACTTGCATTTAAAAGAGTTGTCTTTCCCAACTAAGAAAAGCTAATTCAGTCATCATCAAATAGCATTAATCAAGTGCCTGTCTGCATGGGACCCTGCAAGGTGTTTTACAAAGTGAGAAAACAGACATGGCGGATAGCCTGTAGTCTAGACATCTACACTGAAATGCAATCATAAAGGAGATAACTGAAGAAATATTGATAAAGGATCCAGAACCTCCACTCTAAATGGGGAGGAGAAAAACTTGTCCAATTTGTAGGAAAGAGTTTTGTAAATCATTTAAAAATGCAGTTTTATTACAGCCAAACCTTGGTATATACAATTACTGTATATAGTAGATTCAGAAATATAGGCTGTTGTGCAGGGCAGGGTTTCTCAACCTTGGCAATATTGACGTTTTGTACTGGATAATTCTTTGTTGTGAGGAGCTATCCTGTGCATTGTGGGATGTTTAGCAGCATCCCTGGCTTTTTCCCACTAGATGCCAGTTCCATGCCCTCTCCCAGTCCTGCCAATCAAAACTGTCTGCTCACATTGCCAAATGTACCCTGG
The DNA here is from genome assembly GCF_059928025.1 of Delphinapterus leucas. Taxonomy (NCBI): domain Eukaryota; kingdom Metazoa; phylum Chordata; class Mammalia; order Artiodactyla; family Monodontidae; genus Delphinapterus; species Delphinapterus leucas. The sequence continues at coordinate 73,137,534 of NC_143137.1, forward strand.
GAGACAAAATTGCCTTGAGTTGAGAACTACCATTGTAGCAAAGTACGGGAGGGAGATCCCCAGCAATGAGGGGTGCGGGTGGGAGAGGGAGGAGGTCTCTTCACCCACAAATGTGTCCATAAAAGAGTTAGTTTTAAACATCTGCAATGTCCAGAAAGCTCTCATATTCAGTCACTACCTCAGGTATTAAAAATACCGATACCTGGCCTCACCCCAGAGATTCTGGTCTTATTGGTCTGGAGGAAGGCCTGGACGGCCTGACATTTTAAAAATGTCCCAGGTGATTCTAGGTTTAGAATGACTCTTTGGAGTAGTGGTCCTTCAACCTTAGTGAGCAGCAGAATCACCTGGAAGGCTTGTAAACACAGCTTTTTGGGCCCCAGTATTCCTGATTCAGTAGGTCAAGGGTGAGGCCTGGGAATCTGCATTTCTCACAAGTTCTCGGACGCCACTGATGTTGCTGGTCCTCGGAGCACACTTGGAGAACTACTAGTTTAGAGATGCACTCCTGGACGCTCTTCACTTTCACTTGCCGAGGGAAGGAAGTGTGGCAGAGCAGCGCATGTGGGATGGGTGGGTTGTAGAGGAGGAGCAGGCCTGTGTGGCTCCATCCCTGCTGAGCCCTATTTTTGTGTCTCCCTCCTGCAGGTGGAATATACACCCAGCTGCTCTCTGCGGTGCGATAGAGCAGTCAGCTCCTACACCAGGACCTAGGGGTAAGCCTAGCTGAATTCTAGATTGTAATTTGGAATACACTTGTGCTCACACATCTAAGCATATTCTCCAGGGCTTGATCAGTCATGAAGCTGACAATTTGGTCCTCCTCTGCCAGACTGACTTATCTGTCTCTTAATTGGTTCTGACCACGGATGGGGAAAGAGAATAATTCATTGGACCCTTTCCCTTACCATGCATACCCTAATTCAGACCCTTAGACTTTTGTCTTGTTCTCCAGCATTGGAGAGAGAAGGTAGGACCAGAGGGCATTCATATAATCCCTTCCTGAGGTCTGCCCACATAACTCTTTTTTTTTTAACATCTTTATCGGAGTATAAGTGCTTTACAATGGTGCGTTAGTTTCTGCTGTATAACAGAGTGAATCAGCTATACATATACATATATCCCCATATCCCCTCCCTCTTGCGTCTCTCTCCCACCCTCCCTATCCCACCCCTCTAGGTGGTCACAAAGCACCGAGCTGATCTCCCTGTGCTATGCAGCTGCTTCCCAGTAGCTATCTATTTTACATTTGGTAGTGTATATATGTCCATGCCACTCTCTTACTTCGTCCCAGCTTACCCTTCCCCCTCCCCATGTCCTCAAGTCCATTCTCTACGTCTGCGTCTTTATTCCTGTCCTGCCCCTAGGTTCTTCAGAACCATTTTTTTTTTAAGATTCCATATATACGTGTTAGCATACAGTATTTGTTTTTCTCTTTCTGACTTACTTCACTCTGTATGACAGACTCTAGGTCCATCCACCTCACTACAAATAGTTCAATTTCGTTTCTTTTTATGGCTGAGTAATATTCCATTGTATATATGTGCCACATCTTCTTTATCCATTCCTCTGTCGATGGACACTTAGGTTGCTTCCATGTCCTGGCTACTGTAAATAGAGCTGCAATGAATATTGTGCCCATGTAACTCTTGATAAAACATAATTGTCGGAAACAGTCTAAAAATACGAAAAATGTTGGGAAGCATAAATTTAGCCTTTTGGGGTTGTGGCAACATTAAGTTTGTAAGTGTTCATTAAGATAGAAAATGAAAACAAAGAAGTCCTGAGAATTTCCTGGAATAACCCATCAGTGTCAAGGCCGAGTTCACTGTCCCTCCCTTCTCTATCCTCCCCTCTGCTGAACTGGGTCTGCAAACCTCACTCTCTTAGTTACAGCAGTTGGCATTCTGGCGCACACTCACGTTTCTAACTCACTGTCTTAGTAATCTGACTTAAATTTTGTTTCCCCACTATCGCTTGCCTGGTGATATTATAATTCCAATTAATCAGGTTAAAAGTTGGCCTAGAAGAGGGTCATGAGACCCCACTGATATTTGTTCACAGAACACTGCAGCAGTCTTTAAGGGAATTGCCTGCTAAAGTGCTATACATATTAGAGCTACACATAAATATTCATATATTCATTGATGATGGATTGCATGAATAGAATAATGGACAAAGGTGGTTAGGAGAGCTAGTCTATTAGAAAAATTTAAAATACAACCCTACTGTCCTACAAGTAGAACTTGAAAATTGCTCCGCCAAGGATATTTCTCATTTCAGCCTTGTCATTCTATGCAAATTCTGGAAGACCCAAGGGGAATGCTAACCCTGCCTCTGCACAAGGAACACTAATTCAGTATAAGTTTGATTGTCTGTTAAGTGTAAGGTGTCTTTGTCCGATGTTGTGAGGGATGCCAAGATCAGTTAGTCATTTTCATCCCTGGAAACGGACTCTCCAGTTATAATCCTGGGCTGGAGTTTGGAGAAGCTCCCTAGGACTGAATACGATCCCTTGTCGTAGCCCATATAGTCCAGAATCTTTTGAGAGGACTGGCAACACTTAAGCCACCCAGTGGGTGTCCTCCTGCTCAGCCAAGTCTGGGAGCTGTGCACACAGTGAAAATAGCACAGGCTTTGGAGTTGGGACTGGGAATGAATTAGAGAACTTTTACTTGCCCGAAGTAAGTTATTTACCTGTCTAAGAGTCACTTTTCTCTTCTGTGAAAGTGAGGTAATAAATATTAACCATGTGAGATGACACTAAGTGAGATAATTATGTAAAATGTCTGGCACTGAGTAGGTATTCAATAAAGGGTAGCTGCAGTGTCACTATTGTTATCATCAATAGCACCCAAATTGGATCCTAGGTCCAGATCTGAAACATGCAGTACTCTTGGGGCCATATGGAATGAAAGGGGAATCCTCAGGCTTGCAGAGGTTTGAAAGCAGACTAGTGGGCTCCCTCTGTGGCTGGCAGGAGCAAGGAGCAAGGACTGTTTCTCTCTCTGTGTTCACAACTTCACCTTTGGTGGCAGGTTGTGTGAACAGGGATGTGCCTCTTCAGGGCTGGGAAGCGATCCTTCCTGCCTCTGAGCTGGTCCAGTTGTCGTCACATGCTGTGGTCAGTGTTAGTCTCCACATGTTAAGAAGATTGTGGAGGTATTTGAGAGGTTCAGAGAGGACCATGCTGGTTTGAGGGTTGCAGTGTGTCATTGTGATGGTTAATTTTGTCATCTTGACTGGGTTATGGGGTGTCCAGATATTTGGTTAAACTTTATTTCTGGATGTGTCTATGATGGTGTTTCTGGATGAGATTTACACTTGAATCCATAGAGTGAGTAAAGTAGATTGTCTTCCCCAATGTAAGTGGACTACATTCAATCCATTGGAGGCCTGAATAGAATAAAATGTTGAGTAAGAAAGAATTCTTTCTCTCTGCTTGACTATCTTTGAGTTAGGATATTAGTCTTCTTCTGCCTTTGGACTCAGACTCGGACTAGAATTACACCATGGGCTCTCCTGGGACTCTAGCTTGTGGACTATAGATCTTGGTACTCTCAGCCTCCTTAATTGTACGAGCCAGTTTCTTACAGTAAATCTCTCTCTCTTCTATTGGTTCTGTTTCTCTGGAGAACTCAGACTAATACAGTCATCTATGAAAGATGTTAGATTACATATTACGGGAGACAAACAACAGGCGGGCTTGCCATTCAGACACAGAAGGGGAAGGGGTACACGCAGGAAGGTGCTGAGCAGTTAAATGCCATGTGGCAGAAAAAATGGGTTGAAATGCCACAGGCCAGCCAGAAGAAAGAGACTTGACAACAAGGCTGATTAAGTACTGCAACCAGATAGCAAGGGTGAATGTAGGACCCAGTTCTGCAGAACCTGGAGAACAGGCTGAACATCCATGTTTCTTGAAACCTCGGGAGAAGGTCTTGTCTGGAGATAGAATTTGTGCTGAATCACTCCATGAATTTCCTTCTGAGACTGAGATAGGTTTATTTTGACCACTTGGAAGTCCAGGGGAACTTCTGGAATTTAGACTTTGATGGGATTTGATATAAGCAAAATTTTATTTATTTTTATAAATAAAAATCTAGGACTTGGACAATTGCTATTTTGCACTTAATATTTGCAATTAATATTAAGTGATGTGGGGTAATTATGGCTTTTGCCTCTATTAGAAGTGAAGGTCACACTGACTGAGTGAGGACTTGGGGCATTGATTCTTCGCTGTTTCTTCAGCCCTTTTGGGCACTGACTTGTTTGAAAATTGATACTGAGCTCGAGAAGGGGGAGGGGTCTTATGAGGTTTGAGTTTAGGATCTCAGCATTGGAATTATTTTTCCTTCCTTTGCCCATTCTTAATGCAATCAGTAAACTGTTCTAATACACCAACTTTGTGCCAACTACTATACTGGACATGGAGGATAAAAAAATGAAGATACTAACTATGCCATCAAAGACATAATCTTTATTTTTCCATTATCTGGCACAATGGGTTATTTAGTTAGTGAGTTACTTCTTAAATGGAGCACTTGAGCACTTGATTCTAAGTGTTATGGGTTGAATTGTGTGCCCTCAAGAAGATAGGTTGAAGTCCTAACCCCCAGTACCTCAGAATGTGACTTTATTTGGAAATAGAGTCTTTGCAAATTTATCTCGGTTATAATGAGATAATTAGGGTGATCCCTAACCAAATATGGCTTGTGTCCTTTTAAAAAGGAGAAATTTGGACACAGAGACAGGGAGGATGCCATGTGAAGACGGAGGATTGGAGTAATGCATCCAACAAGCCAAGGAATGCCAGTAATTACCAGCAAACCACCAGAAGCCAGGAAGAGGCAAGGGGGCATTCTCCTACAGGGTTTAGAGGGAGCATAGCTCTGCTGATACCTCAGTTTCAGACTTCTAATCTTCAGGACTGTGAGACAATAAATCTCTATTTTATGCCACACAGTTTTTGGTACTTTGTTATGGCAGCCCAAGGAAACTAATGCATTAGGTTAGGAGACAGATATAACTAAGGAAAATACAATGATGTGTGTGCACTGATAAAGATGTAAAGGGATAGAAAGTTGCCCTCAAAGGGGGCGTTGGAAGGATCCAGTGCATAAGGAGAGAAAAAAACTTAAATGTGAGATGACATATATGCTTGGTCTTCTAGTGGCCTTTGTGTTAATCCTATCATGATGATCCTGATTTATTACTTCATCTCTGATTTAGGGTCCCCAAAATAGTCCGGCCTGGAAGAGTGTGGTGACATACACAGTGAAAATCAGAAGTGACACTTGAGCCATTTAAAGGCACTTAAAGCATAAATACATTTCCACTTACCTTACACACATTTATGATTTTTAATTGTTGGACATTCTCTGTTTATCAGGCCCTGAAGTGGTCTAAGTTTGGTTAGCATATTTGAATATTCATATTTCCTGGTATTTATATACCAGGATACAAAGGAGATCCACATGAAATCCCTGGGCTCATGTACCCACCCAAAGATCAATTTGGAAAGGTCAAGGGTGGCTTTCTCTCTGCAGGCTTCAGTGGCTTTGATTTCTGAGTTTTTACAGACAGGCTAAGACCCATTCTACACTCACTTCTTACATGACTTTTAAGCTTTCACATCTTCCTTTTCTGTAAGATTCTAGTGCAGTATCGACATCCATACAACTGCAGCTACACAAGCTGATCTAGTACAAAAAGTCAGGGACACAGGGACATAGGTTTCAGGGTAGATGAGTTTTCTAACAAAAACTACAATACGTACAGAAAGTTACAGACTGTGACAAATATCTTCCGCCTTTAGGATTAAAAATCAATTTGATTAACCATGACATATAACAAGAATTTTCCCAACAGTGCAAAAATAGAAAGTCACTTTGGGGTGGGAATATTTATCATATTTATATTCAATTTAGCATATTTTTTGATAGAGATGATGGGCTTTATTTTTAAACACATTCTATTTTCTCCTATATTTTTCTTTGAGTCCTTAGAAGAAAGTTACTATACAAATTCTAGTTATTTTTATTGACTCCTATGTTACAGTGGAGCTAGATGAATAGAGTTTAAAGTCAAGAGTTGCTAGATATTTCCAGGCCACTTGGCACCTCAAACAGGTAAGCACTTTCTCTCAAAGAGAAGTGTCCTATGTATTGATCTTACTCTGCTCCAGCATTTGGCGATTATCTGAAGTTTTAAGCATCTCTTTAGAATTCCCAGCTTTTTCAGGGCCAATTTCTATTCAAGGTTCTTGTAGCTATTCTCTTATGACGTTTATCATTCCAAGCATTTGAACATCCATATTAACACTCACAGGTGTCTTTGCCATGCATTTTTTTCATTTGCCTGTCCAAGCTCGTTCTTCAGATGGTAAATTTCCTAAGGTCAGTGAGTGTGTATATATGTGATTCTCTTATGTTACTGGGTTTTGTCCACAGGGCATGTTCAACTCATGTTGCTATGGTGAAAATAAAGCCCAGAACCAACCATGCAGCTCTCTCTGCCAAGGAGGAGTGGTCTTCCCTTCTCCCTCTTCTTGCCCCACACTGATGCAAAGATTCTAGATCTCCATTCTCATGGATCTATGAAATGCTTACTTCCTGTTTTACCCTCTCTCCTCTCCTAAGGAGTATGTGTGTTTTCATCATTTTCATCCTTTATCACAGAAGTAGAGAAGTGCTTGACTCTTTGTGGAGTCACAGCCAACCCACCACACCTAGTCATCTTACCTCATTAGCATGTGTGCACAGGACACTAAGAAGAGGAGGGAAGAAGTTAAAGGGACATTCTGCCCCGTGTCCTGAATTTCCAAATATTATCTCCCAAGGAAATAGACTATGAGACAGAACAGAGTTCTCACCTAGATATGCCATTTCCTCACTGGTGACCCTGAGTTAGTTACTTCATATCTGGGACTTTTGATTTCCTCATCTGTAAAATGGGAATAATACACCCTGCTTGCCTTGTGGGTGCATTCATACAAATGCAAGGTAGAACTATTTGGGGGCCAGTTACAGCGATCATGAACCAGTCTTAAGATGGTCAACATATTTTTGTGTGTTCAGACCATTCTCTTTTGTTGACTGCCTCACACTTCAGCCCAGTGTGTACATCCCTTGCTCCTTGTTGATACTTCTAGGACTGTGATGGGGCCAGTTGCTTCTGGTAGAAGAAGGTCTGTGGTGAATTGAACAGATATCCAGTCGAATAGCAAAACACTTGCCCACCAAGTCTGTGCTGCATGAAATGACTTGGTAGACTATACTGAAACTAATAAGTATTGTATTATGAAGTTTTACCAAATTTAGGAAATAGTTCCTGGGGAGCATTTCTCTAGCAGGTTCCTGAAGGAGTCTATGTTGTGGAGCTTTCTTTGAGGAAAGAGCCTATATGCAGCAATTATTTGGTTGAACCACATGAAATTGCAATATTCAACCATTTTTGACCTGCAAAAGGACAATTATATGGAATTCAACCAGATACCTCTTGTTACACCCCCGCATTCTGCTGGGGATTATGGAGTCACAGCCTGGTCCTGGGGCCCTGTAGTCATGATGACAATAAAATTCTGCTGAAGAGAACTCCTAGCTGTTACAAAAAAATGTTTTCCTCAAATTTTGCCAGTCTGCCGTATGTCTTTCTTTAATTAAAAACAAAGACATGAAGTGTAGCTGCTATGTGTCTGGCAGAAGTCTGTTTACGCCTGGAATTAGTAAATTTCAAGATGCTTCTTTACAGTGACTGGCAAAAGCTGCAAAAGTAAACTATGTAAACAGAAAAGAACTCCATGGCTAGGCGGGTGCATCCTCCAAAGAGTATTAACTTGCATAATAAATAGTTCAATATTCAGGAGATTATAAAATAGCAGTTACTGTTGAGTTGCTATATTAGGGCTTGCTAACAAACAAAGACCCTTAAAATGCAATAGTTTGCTTTTACAAAGAAGTTCTCCTAAAATCTTTATTTTGAAACAAGATTCTATTTATTTTTTAAAGAGTTTTGACATCCTTTGCACATTTCTTTGAAAGAGAAGCAGAAATGTTCTAGCTAAAAACAAAGCCAAAAAATACTAATAAACAATCTATCGCAAAAAAAATAATGAGCCATTAATTTTTTTTTTATCTGTTAAAAAAAAAGAGTACTGGGCTTCCCTGGTGGCGCAGTGGTTGAGAGTCCGCCAGCCAATGCAAGGGACACGGGTTCGTGCCCGGGTCCGGGAAGATCCCACATGCCGTGGAGCAGCTAGGCCCCGTGAGCCATGGCCGCTGAGCCTGCATGTCCGGAGCCTGTGCTCCGCAACGGGAGAGGCCACAACAGTGAGAGGCCGGCGTACCGCAAAAAAAAAAAAAAAAAAAGAGTACCTGCTTCGTAGAGTGTTTTCCTCATGTGAGAATACAGGGAGACCAGCGGGGAAGTGTGGAGTCAGACCATGCAGTAGTAGGCAGTATACTCAGGCAAGGGGTAGAAACAGAAGTCATTACATGTGAAAAAGTCCACAGCCTACTTATGCTAATAGAAGGGTCAATCCTTCTAAAACACCATCAGTGTTTTTAAAAATGACTCAAATGTTCCAGGCATTGTATATCCAAGTGCAGTTTCTACTTGCTTGACATACTGTAAGCATTTAATATTGGAAAAGAAATATAGCTTTTTAAGTTGGTGTATTTTTTCAATAAATGTCGTAGTTTTAATGCCCTGACATAGAACTTAATTTTTCAATAACATTGGTTTTAGAGTTTTATATGTGTATATATTACATTAAGCCATTTGATTAAAAGTATATCTACACATATAAACCTATTTTTATAAATCTTTGTTTCCTGCTACGAAGAGAACATGGTGACATCAAGGAAGTTTCTATTTACACTGGTTTGTCTGAGGAGATCCTTGTTACAATGATGCTCTTGGAGCTGGGATGGCTTCATTTGTTAGGCTAGTGGTTGCCCCAGCATGGTTGAGAGCTGAAAGGATGAGAAAGGAGAAGACCAAGAAAATGAACATTCATTGATTACCTGTTGGGTGCTGGGAGCTGTGCTGAACAGTGGAAGGCTCTGTTAAGTTTATATTACACCCCAAAGTTTATTACACAGTTATATTACAAAGTTATTATATTATATTACAAAGTTATATTACACAGTGTTAGGTTTATATTATACCCCAAAGTTAGCCACATCATCACAATGTTCCCAACAGCTCCAGGGTTTAAAAACTCCCAGGATGCCAAACAAAGGGACAGTTTATCTTTTGGTGTGCAGAAGCCATCTCTAATTAAGACACTATAATTACGCCCCCGCCTCATTAGGAGATGCATTTCCAATAAAATTTTACTTCTTATATTTAATGATCTTTATCAAACATTTTTGAAATATTTATATTGTTTTGTTAAACGGTGTACTACTAATGCTTAAAAAAAAAAACCTCTGTGCAGAATAATGTTTTTTTAATACTGAAGACCTCATGATAACAGGATATTTTTTAAATTAAAAAAATTCAGTTTATATACTTTTTTGCTACAGAGAAGTATGATAACATAATCAATAAAGGACTTTCAAATATTAAACACTTATTATAGTAAGATAAAACCGTATGAGAAAAGAGAAATGAAAACACAATTTCAGTGGGAAAAAAGAATCATGTAAAATTTGCAACTATTTAAGCAAACTTGGTTGAATCTATTTTTCAATGGATGTTGATGAGTGTCAAATCACTATGGCATTTATGTCCCATTGAATTCATTGAAAAAGGTAATGTAAAGTTGTATTTTAAAATGTCAGTATTATATCCTTTACAACTATTTTCGCTTATGATTAATTTAAGATGTCAACTTGAAATGTATGAGGGACACGTAGGTTTTCAAATTTATGGGCATTTTCTCCTGCCTCCTTATGTGTGTAGCCTCAAAGAAGACGCTCCTTGAAGGCTGAGCCTTTAAAGAAGTTTAGACTTCAGTTTATCTTCTTTTGACTATTTAAAAAAACCTTCAATTTTTGGTACACTGCAAGGTAGAATATAGACAAACATGATTTCTTCACTCATTTCCACCACCAATCCCTGTCCTTGTTCTGTATTTGCTTATTGTCCTCCCATAGCACGTGAAGTCAAAGACAGTGTGTTGCTCAGTGGTGGCACTTTTGGAGTGTTTAATAGCTATATTTGAAAATTTGGCTCAAATATTCATTTCTTTATGGCCTGAAAAAACTTTTTTTCTATGATAATTTACTTACTTAGAAGCTCAGTTCATGTGATCAAATATTTCTTTTAGATGTAGATGAATGACAGTCCAGGCTTGTGCATTGTGCAAACTGTGTGTCACGTTCTTCTGCCACCATGCCTCCTGGCTTTCCTCTTGGTGGCTAGGTGTCTCCTTTTCTCTACTAGGATGGGCATTTCCTCCATTTGTCACATGTGGGAAAAAAATTTAGAGAAGTCACTGCTTTTGTTACAGCTTCTTTGTCCTTCCAGGTGCTCTTAAAATCTTAGCCACTGTCACTTGAATCATCTTTAAGTGATCACATTTACTCCATATTAGATGATAACTAGGGACTTCCCTGGTGGTGCAGTGGTTAAGAACCTGCCTGCCAATGCAGGGGACACGGGTTCTATCCCTGGTCCGGGAAGATCCCACATGCTGCGGAGCCACTAGGCCCGTGCGCCGCAACTACTGAGCCTGTGCTCTAGAGCCCGCAAGCCACAACTACTGAGCCCGCAAGCCACAACTACTGAGCCTGTACTCTAGAGCCCGCGAGCCACAACTACTGAAGCCCGCGTGCCTAGAGCCAGTGCTCTGCAACAAGAGAAGCCACTGCAATGAGAAGCTCGTGCACAGCAACAAAGAGTAGCTCCCACTTGCCGCGACTAGAGAAAGCCCGCACGCAGCAACAAAGACCCAACGCAGCCAAAAATGAATTAATAAATTAATTAATTAAAAAAAAAGAAGATAACTAACATTTGGTCTTTGTATCCCTCTGACGTCTTGATACTTCCAAATCTTCATTCTATATCCCATTTGCTAATATTTCACATTTTGTCCTTTAAAATTACTGTAAGTACTAAACTGATACATGCTAAGTATAAATGCAAAGTTGTCAAATCCATAAATGTTGTTGCTAGGTCTGGTCTAACTTAGTCATGATTGCAATTCTGCTTTATTGCAAAAGTGAAGTCTAGGATGCCATCATAAAAGTCTTCTGAGCTCCCATACAACGTTTCTGCAGAGGTTATATTGGGACTTGCCAGTATTCAGTGCTACTTACTTTTCATAAACATGCCATATCAGGGTGGCCTGCCCTTGGAAATGTAGCAGAAGTTGAATATAAATGCCCAGGGGCTGTTCCTGGTGCAATAGCTTGTTTAGTTAATGCAACAATTCTTTCCATAAATATATTTGTAACCCTGGTCTGTCAACATCAGTATAGTCTCAATGATATGTCAGTTTTTAGAGAAAATCAAAACGTAACTAAAAATTTTGCAGGCCCTGACTATGAAATATGTTACAACTTTCATAACCAAACCTTCTACTTTTTGTTTGCTTCACCTGAATTCTTGTGGCAATCAAATCACAAAAATAGTCTCCATAATTAAAAAAAATATGCAGCAGTATTAAATATATATTCAAGATATCTTATCACCTGAATCAAAATGTGTTCTCTTTTTCTTTTTTTTCTTTTTTTTTTTTTTTTTTTGCGGTACGCGGGCCTCTCACTGCTGTGGCCTCTCCCGTTGCGGAGCACGGGCTCCGGACGCGCAGGCTCAGCGGCCATGGCTCACGGGCCCAGCTGCTCCGCGGCATGTGCGATCTTCCCGGACCGGGGCACGAACCCGTGTCCCCTGCATCGGCAGGCGGACTCTCAACCACTGCACCACCAGGGAAGCCCTATCTTGACATTTTTCCATGAGAAATCAGCTAACATTACCCTAGAAGGTGTTGTCTAAGAATGTTAAATAAACTTTTCTTTCTGGATGCCTTTTTGGCAACTGAGAAAGATCAATAAATTATATGAAAACTCTGGCTGAAAGGAAAATATCTCAATATGAAGTAAAGCTTGTGGCATGTTCAAATTGCAGTATCTGGTGAGGCAAAGAAAACTGATTAAATATTATTTCACTTTTTTCAGAAAGATCTTTTAAATTATTATTTCAATTGATTTCTTTACGAAGTTTTTATTAAATATTTGGAGTTTAAAAAAAATCTGTTGAGCTCCTTGAATCATCAGATAACCATCATTACTATCCAGTGGAATAAGCTTCATTTTAAAAAATTTAATATTAATTATTTTATTTTTTTAAAACTTGTTTTATTCAAGTACAGCTAATTAAAAGGTTGTATTCATTTCTGCTGTGCAGAAAAGTGATTCAGCTTTACATACGTATATATATATATATATATATTCTTTTTCGTACTCTTTTCCATTATGGTTCATCACAGGATATTGAATATAGCACCCTGTGTTATACAGTAGGACCTTGTTGTTTATCCATTCTGTATATAGTAGTTTGCATCTGCTAGTCCCTAAACTTCATTAATTACGTTAGTGACTTTAGCACATCTCCTAATTCAGAAACTCCTGGGTTATGAATGTGACAATGATTTTGTAACATAATACTGAAGGACATGAAATATGAAAGGGCCATCAGATATCAAAGACAGGTTTTCAATTAGCCCTGCTAATAAGCTACTCTTACCTTTCTTTACACCACAAAATACCCTGTGAGTAGGCAATGGCAGTAGACTGAGCAGGGTTAAGACCAGCACTAATGCACTGGGATACACTGGTAGCCTGCACTAGATGTTACAATATTGAAATAACTTTGCATCAGTTGATAGACAATCACTGGCCCAGTCCCAACTGCACCTATCTCACCTGTTTTCCTGAGCTACCTTGGCTTCAGTCTGGACCTCTACACCCACCCAGGATCTAGGAATTAACTAGGTAGCCCCTGGCAGGACAGCTGGTCTCAAGGATCCTGCTTCAGCACATTGACCAGCATCTGTTCTGATTGGTCAGTACCTAGAACTTCTAGTTGCAGAATATTTTAAATATTACCCATGGTTAAAAGTATCATTTTATACTCTTGAACTTGATTTTTGGCCCTTTGCCTTTTCCTTTCTTCGCAGAACTGTTGGGCCCAATTTTTCACAGTTTGAGCATAGGAATAAGCCCAGGGTTGATAGCATATACTTGATTTATGCACATTTTCGTGCATTTGCTACTTGTTCCTTGGTTCCGTGTTTCATGCTGGTGGTGTCACTGTTCCCCTACACCGTAATTTCCCCGCGCACTTCACTGCTCCTTCATCGCACAGGAAACTGTAAGGGTCAGTGATCTTCGGTGCCACCACTTCCATTTCCTCATTACAAAAATTGACCTTCTTTCTGTTGTTTGAAAGGGCTCAGGCCACTGTCATTCAGATTTCAGGACCGTTGAACAGTAATAACAGTATAGGAGGAACAGGCAACCACCGCAGCAGCCGGGCATTGTGCTCTCTTCCTGGAATCCATTTTGGATTTCTTAGTCTAGCCAGCAGGCGCTGTTTGCTGCCTTTTGCCAGCTTTATATTTTACAGTAATTCCCCACTTGTCATTAAACCATTTAGTTGTGTTAAAGCATTGTGCTCTACTCTGAATATTTGCCAAGGTTCTTGTGCTTTCTAGGCAATTTCATGTTCATAACTCACATCACGCAACTCAGTATGTACAACTAGCATAACAGAAAAATTTAGTTAGTAATTCCTGTTAAACGACCAATTGCCTTCTCATCATTTATGAATTTGGTGAGAGTGTATGTGTGTGTGTGTGTGTGTGTGTGTGTGTGTAAGAGGTACTGATGTGAAACTAGTTCAGAAATGAAAAAATAAAAGCACCAACAAAAATTAAAACCAGACCTCTCAGGTTTTTCTGTAGGGTGTTTCAACTGTTTATTCTTTCATTTTGTATCTACTGCAATCCCACTGAGACCACTTTCTGTATATCTAGTTGCTCTTTGAATAGGAATGTTATTCATTGAAAGTAAGATATTAGGATTCAGAATTATCATTATTAACTTAAAAGTAATAACCTCTAAGTACTAGACAAAATTTTCTGTGTTAATAGTACAAATGATGTTCATGATAAAATCCATTATTGTAACTTAGGTATATTATCCCACTTGATCAGAAGAAGACAATTCACTAACTCTTTGTATTTTAAAAGGAGATTGTATCACTTCTCCCATTCAGATCAATGTACAGTCATAAGCATATAGTTTACTACTATTCCTTTTAAAATAGGAATTTCTTAGATTTTAGAATCATGGAATCAGGAGCTATTATGTTCTTTTTTTTCCCAAAAACCATTTACTATATGCCACGGAGTGTGTCGAAGATAACACGGTAGAAGACAAATTCCCCACCCTTAAAGGGTTTATAAAATAAGTTTATGTTTTGCAATAACCTTTTTATTAAACTGTTACTTTTAGAATTTATTTTGAGTGGAACACAATAGCTTTAGGATTTAATTAAATGACAAATAATTGTCTCCATCACAGGATATTGTACATTTAAAAGTCAGTGGATGGCTAACCAGCTGAACAGCAAGGCTGTGATACTAAATGAAATATAATTCAACCAAAAATTAGTTTTGAAAGAATTCTAACTTTCTATGACTTTCTGAGACTTTAGTTGAAGGCTTAGAAAAATGATTTTCCAATGAGTAATTGCAATCTGTATTTGTAGGTAACTAATTTCATTTCAGGTTTTCTTCATTAAAAAAATCTTAAAGTATAGCTTTATGGTGAAAAGAAACAAACTTTTTATCTATGATGTCATAAAAATGTATGATATTTTAAAATATAATCTTTAAGTTTCTAAACATGTATTAATATATTTGTTTCTTTTTATTTAAAAATGTTTAATAGTTTGTTAATGCAGTTTACTTTAATGGCCCCCAGTATAATGATTTGGTAGTAATTACTCAAATATTACCTCTAGCTGAGAAACTCCTTTTATATATACATTTTGTACTGCTTGCGGTAATGTGCACGAGAGCTTAGCTTAGGCAATTCTGAACAACATTAGCATCTCTTATTTGAAATGGGGCTTTAGAATACAAAAATATAATAATTTCTCTGAATAAAAAAAGAATTAATTATGCAGCCTAAGGAGAGAAATAAGGAGCAAGCAGGTGTAACACACACCCCGGAGGAAACAGGCCTGTATGCAAACATACTACAACTCTATGTGATTAAGGAAGAAAAAAGAAGTCATACATTGCATATTTCTAGGAGAGCAGTTCTTTTTATCAAGTCAAGGAAATCCAGTACGTGTCTGCATCCAGATTTTGTGCATGGCCTAACTGAGCCAAGGATTTGGAAATAGCTTATTTTGTGGTCAGAATCATGTGATTTTCACCAACCGATGCACGCTGTTGGTGGAATTTCCTGACCAAGCCTTTTTATATGAACCAAGGGGTTTCATAGCTGAAGGAAAATGAGGCAGTTAAACCTCCACATCTTAGTCACAGATGTTGTCATAATGACCATTGGCAGCAAACAAGACTTCAATGGGCTCCAGCAATGCCAATCAGAAGCTACTTCCCTTTGGGCTGATAGAAGCATGAGAAGGTATTCCCTGTATCATAGAACTTGTACCTTTAATGCCATTCCTTATAAAAGGGGAAGAGCCTTCATCTGCTTGGGGAAGAGGGTCTCACTGATTTTGGGGTAAAGGTTGGTTCCACCCAATCTGAACATTTTGATTGCTTGTTTGTTTTTGGAATAGAGGCATCCACCATCATTTATTTGTCATCAACAGTGTGTAAATTAGTTTGAATTTATTTAAGATAAGATTCTCTGCCAGGGTTTTGTCTGTAAAACTGGTTATCAGTTGTGAACCAATAATACAACTTTCTAAAAAAATTTTGAAAACCAAGGTTGTTTTCAGTTTACTGTAATTTTTCCATTGTGCCCCAAACTACTTGTAGGAGGGGAAAGTAGAATTGTCTGAACAACAATGGGGATATTATGGTTGCAAAAATGGAGGAATTAACTACATTAAGTTAAAAGCACTTTAAAAATGGAAATGCAGATTAATTTTTTTTCCTGGGAGACACGCCCGGAAATTTGAAGTGATAGGAAGAAGTACCTTGGATTATATTTTCAATTCTCTTGACACAGCAACTTTAACCTAGAGCTGGAAATACAATGCTGTAAGAAAAATACTTCTTTCAACTTACACTGAATGGAGAGAGTACCCCCCCAAAGCCACAGAGGTAAGAAAGCTGTCTCATTTTCTACACCTCACTATAAAAAGAACAGTTTTCCTCCTTGGTTTTAAGGCTGCTAATAATACCTTCCTTCCCAAAGGAGGACACCGTCCAGGAGAGAGAAGTTAGTCAGTTTGCTTTCTTACATAATCAGACAAACTCAAATAGTTGATTCTTCATTCTTGCTAGTTCTGACCAAGAGTGTATATTAATTGCTGTAAAGCAGTGATTCTCAAGTCTTTGTTAATCTGTAAATCAGCACGACAAAAGGCCTTATGCCCCCCTATCCTTAGTTACCATCATTAAAATATTTCTGTAGGTTGAAAAAGAATAGTACTTCCTCTGATGGCTCTGCTCATAAATGAGGTAGTCCCTATTTTTTTTGTTAAAACTTATGGCAAAGGTAATAGTACAATGACTGTTATAAAAAACTGCCTAGAGTCAAATCATACTTGAAACACTACTGTTCCAAAATAAATATTTCCTATTTATAGGTTCAGCCCATGGGTCACTGGCACCCTGCATGGCTTTTGTAGGAAAGCAGTGCCACTTTAAATAAATTAAAAATTCCCATACAAAACATATTAGAAATGCTGCCTTCAGATGGATTTATCCAAGCATAAATACTGTTGGAATAAACACTGTTGTCTGAATAGAGAAGGGAAAATGAGCAGATGAAGGGAACATTCTTGAGTGATTTTTTTTAGGTGCACTTGTATCATATCATCTTATTTAAGCAGCCTAACAAACTTACGAAGTTTCCGACAAGAAATGAAATGTGATATTATGAAATATGCAAACTAATTTTTCACAGAAGTGTTGCATAAAAATGGGAGCAGGAGGTGGGGAGAGGGTAGAGAGAAGGATTACAAAGGGGCAGATGCGAGGAAACTTTTGGGGTTGATGCAAAATGTTCATTATCTTGATTATGGCGATGGCTTCACAAGTATGTACATAGGTCAAATCTTATTAAATTGTTTGCTTTAAATAAGTACAGTATATTTTTATGAAAATAATGCATTGATGGGATTTCCCTGGCGCTCCAGTGGTCAAGACTTCACCTTCCAATGCAGGGGGTGTGGGTTTGATCCATAGTCGGGGAGCTAGGATCCGACATGCTTCACGGCCAAAAAACCAAAACATAAAACAGGAACAATATTGTAACAGACTCAATAAAGACTTTAAAAATGGTCCACATCAAAAAAAAAAATCTTAAAAAAAAGAAAAAAAAAGAAGAAAATTATGCATTAGTAAAGCCATTAAAAAGCCAAAAAAATAAGGCAGAGCAAATGTTAGAGCTATTAAAGAATGTCGCCCAATGGTGGCAGTTGGGTCTAGTTCCATCTAAATATAATTGCCTTCCTCCTTTCATTTTTGTTTAGTACCTCTGGGACAGGGAGACTGGAAATAAGCAGAAAATGCAAGATTGCCATATAACAGATATTTGGGAAATGACAGCAAAAGTGAAACAAACAAGCAAACAAAACCCAAAAAGCCTACCTTTCCTAACTTTTTGGAAAAAATGAAACAGATAAGAATCACAAGAGTTTATCCTTATAGAGATGATGAACAGCCTAGTCGATAATTTGCACATTTGTGAATTTGCTTTTTTCATCAAGTAAAAACAGATGGAACACACATTTTTAGCCTATCAGATGGTGTGCTGGGGGAAATAGTAAGTAATATCAGTCCCTGCCTTTTAAGTGTTTATCGTCAGTCTAAAGAGGGCGACAAGCACAGGCAGGAGGAATGTCATCATAAGGAGGACTGTGAGGAATATTGAAACCAGAGAGCCACGTGCTTTGCCACGTTCAGGAAGCACAGCAATGGTGGGGGATCAGGCTGGTTGCCCAGTGTCCTGGCAGCCGTCCCACTCTAGCATGGCTTCCTTGAGTAATGTGGGCACCATATCAACTGTCTCTATACCTCATTTTTTTTTCCACCTTCTTCTTTTCTTGTTCATTAGTCACAGGAATATTGTGCAAATTGAGGCGATGTCTCCAAGTACTTCAGGATTCTTAAAAGATATAAACAAATACAAAAATACTGTGAGGTTCTAAGAAGTCCACACTTTCCTTTTACATTTGAATAATAATGAAAACAATCTCATCATTTAAGAGTGGATAGCAAAACATATTTGTGGTTTGGTTTCAGGTTCTCATGGAAAATGCAAACGAGAAATGTGTTGTATAAACAAATCAAAAACAAGCAATAGTTTTTCCCCAGTTAAACCAGAGTTTAGAATACATCTCTTTTAATTGTTTTGACCTGGGAGAATCTTATTTTGGGGACAAACTGCAAGATTCAAAAAGTGGGAAAGGTCTTCTAGGAATTATTCCTATTCGAGGAGAAATAAGTTCAGGGTCGGATGGCCTCGCAACACATTACTAGGAGCTAGAGTGAGAGGATCTGACATTTACTATAGGCCTGTGTTGTGCCAGGTAGTTTGTTAAATGTTGTAAATGCAATATCTAATTTCATCCTGCTAACTGTGCTACAAGTTAGGTACTGTTATTAGCGACATTTTGGAAAGGAGGAATGGAGGTTTAGGTAGTTTACTGACTTGCTAAGGCCACACAGCTAGTAAAGTCAGAGACAGCTTTTAATCCCAGATCTGCCTGATTTTGGAAACTGCTCTTAAACACAGAAGGCTCAGCACCTCAACCCTATGGCTTTCAACTCCAGAAGGAAAACAGATCTGTTTTGCTAAGGGCCAAGTTCCAAGTGCCTCATAAAATCTATGTCATTATATCTTTTACTTCCCTAGCCCTTATCTTTCCTCTCACCAAATACCATTATTTGATGTGTATTTTGAAAGTGGTAACCAGATACATTTAGAAAAAAATCTTGGTCTGGAAGCAGTGACAGGACACACTGTAAGCACAATTGGCAGCACTGTGTTCCCAACTTACCACAAAAAACATACGAACTCTTTGTGCCTAACACGTTACACAATATGCTCCTTGGCTTTAAGAAAACATTAGTTCATGTTCTTACTCTACTCAGTCTGCCAGCCTCGAGAACCGAGAGGTTCATTGTTATATGCAGCTGTCATTTGTTCCATCCCCTGGCTCTCTCTGCCTTCAATATCTTTGTAGTATTTAGTGAAAGTAATTTTCAGTTGGAAATCTTCTGCCCTTTCAGTAAGTGCAAGTATAACACTTCATCAACGGCCAAAGAATTCCGAGCTATCTGGGATGTATCAGGATGGTTGATAAAACCTCACCGAGCAACCTATGATAGTACATCCCATCATAAATTAAAAAAAAAAAAAAAAAAAAAGGCAGAAAGGGCCTTTGTCAGTGTTTATCTGAAGCGCTTTTATTCTTTGCCCTTGATTTCCTCTTCAGAAAATTGATGCGCCCTTAAATTGAAGCAAGAGGGTTGACAGGTGATGGTTAGTGTGATAACTGCTCAGATTTCATCAGCCAGTGTTTTTCTGGTGGTGCAATTGTTGGAACTTTCAGCTAGATTACCTGTCATCCACTACATCAGATAAAAGAGGCAGAGTGGAAAGATGCGGTTTTGCCACTGTACCTTATAGGAAATGAAAAGTGCAGGTGTGGTAACAGTAGCGAGAAAGAAGTACAATTATTTTCTAATCAGGCTATTTCTTTGAGAAAGTTGGTGCCTAAATTGGCAACCATTGGGCAAAACCATTGCTGAATTTGCATTGTTAAATTTACAAGAAATGAAAAGAGTGGTCACTCACACTGTAGGTAGTACTATAAGCTCTCTCTTCTTGATCCATTTTATTCCATAAAATGAAGTAGTTGTAGTTTATTTTTAGATACAAGAAAAATGTTTCTATTTTGGGTACATCTCAATATGCTGATGTTGACCCTATATTTTGATCTGCTGTTAAGCTGTTTGAAACTGTGAAAGGAGACATTATTCTGCACAAAGTTTTACGGAAAAACTTTGTGGCAAGAAAGATTGGAAATAGCACATTTTGGAGGAATTGTGCTCAATTAAATCAGAATAATTTTGCGACAAATATTTTTTTCCAGATTTTAAAAGCAACATAGGAATCCAAATAGGAAAGACTCTGGATAAATGTGTTTTTATTTGTGAGATTGTTACAAATCTCTGCACTATTTCCTAAACATCTGATTATATGGAATGAACTAATTTTATCCCTTTCAACCTGTCACTTCTTTAGAAGAGAAGCAGTGTTTGAATACAGTTGTCTCATGACAAATGGAAATCTGTTTTACCTGAAAAGTAAAAGGGGCACCTTGTTTCCTGATAGGGTGAGAGAGAGCTGGACACTGTGATCTTACCACATTAAATAAGGCCCCTTTGGATCCCCACTAGAAAAGACAAATTTTCAGAGTTTCCTACAATTACCCATGATCATTTATTTTCCAGAGTCAAACTTAACATCCAAATCTGGTTTTCAGACAAGGAACAATTGTTTGTTATGGGGACAAATTAATGATTTTCCATAGCACAGTCACACAGTTAGACCTGCCCATTTCAATTTAGTTGCACATATTCATCAGAATAAATCTTACCAGAAAATGTTTATCCCCACATTTGTGGAGCCTCCAGGTGAGTTTAGTTTAGTTTGTTAAATATTAATCAAATATGGGCAGTTGACACTTATTTACCATGTCCTTTCTAAAGTTTCCCTTTCTCTCTCTTTTATTTGGAGGTAGTTTGCTATACTAGAAAGGAGGCAGAACTAGGGAGACCACGTAATGTAATGGTTAAGCGTTTGGGTATTGCTTGGAGAAGAGTCTAAGATCATATGCACCAAACTGGAAACCTTATTGACCCCAAGAAGTGTGGTTGGGGAGAGGAGAGAGGCAGATTATTAACTTTTTCTTTATATGTCTCTGTATTGTTGGACTCAAATTACCTTTCTAACTAAAAATTAATAATAAAATACACTTAAAACATTCTTAAAAACATACAGTCTTATAAATTGATAGCTTAGCTTTAAATCCTAGCTCCTCTCTTCTCCAGCTGTGCAATTTGGAGCTAGTAATTTTTCTTCTTTGAGCCTCAATTTTCTCATCTGCAAATGGCATTAATGAAAATACCCAGATTATAGAATTATTGTGAGGATTAAATTATATAATCCACATGAAGTGGTCTACACATGGAAACTAACCAATAAACATCAACTTTTTGGAATAAGGGTGCCTAAATATCTCTCACTAATTAGATATAGAAAGTTTTCTCAAGTAAAAAATTTGAACTTCTTTGAGTCTGCTCTTTTTTTCTTTTCTTTTTCCTTATAAAGTGGGTATATTAGAAGTGATGGTACCTGAGGCCCCTTTTCTAACATCTCATGATTCCATTTAAAATGTAGTTGGGGGCTTCACTGGTGGCACAGTGGTTAAGAATCTGCCTATCAATGCAGGGGACACGGGTTCGAGCCCTGGTCTGGGAAGATCCCACATGCTGCGGAGCAACTAAGCCAGTGTGCCACAACTACTGAGCCTGTGCTCTAGAGCCCGTGAGCCACAACTACTGAGCCCACGTGCCACAACTACCAAAACCTGTGTGCCTAGAGCCCGTGCTCCGCAACAAGAGAAGACGCTGCAACGAGAAGCCCGTGCACCTCATCAAAGAGTAGTCCCTGCTCCCCGCGACTAGAGAAAGCCTGTGGGCAACGAAGACCCAACGCAGTCAAAAATAAAGTAAATTAATTTTTAAAAATATATTTAAGTATATACCTTAATAAAAAAAAGATAAGTAATTTGAAAAATAAAATAAAATATAGTTGGAAGAGTGTATGCATGTTGACTCTATGGCAAAAGACTCCAGTTGAGATCTTAGTCTACTGTGTATGTCCTCGTTGCAACCATTAGGTTGAGTGTTATGTCTGGGAATAATATTCCTTTAGATAATCACAGCCTAGATGTGACCTAATAGTTGGTTCAGAGCTGGGAGGTACCTTTAGATGATACTTCCCCACAAAAAATCTCTGCTTCAGTCGAGATGAACACCTCTGTATCTCTTCCTTGGCCAAGATCCCTACTTTCATGTCTTTAAAGCACAACGCCTCCAACCATCTAAGAAACCTGAAGTGCACTCTTCACTCTGTGAAATCGTGCCTCACCTCTCCAGCCTATAAGAAAATTCTCCTCTTCCAAATTCAAGATCTTTAATCCTGGCTATGTACTGTTGAGGTCTTCTGGATCAACCTCTCATGACAGTTATATTGACAGGGAGTTCACTATATTTTGAGCTAGATCATTCCTTGTGATTGACTAGTACAAGTATTAGAAAGATTTTCCTTACGTTGAGCTGAAATCAAGCTTCTCATTATCTCCACCCTCTTGTCTTAGCTTGGCCTCCCCAAAGCTGTGCATAACCCTTCCTCTTCTTCTTCCATGAGATGGCCTGCCATACATTTCAAAGTTGCTTCATGTCTTCTTTATGCTTACTGTTTTCCAGCCTGACTAGCCACTATCTCACTGTCCATTGAAAGTGAGATAAGCAATACATGGTCCTTCAGCAGTCCTCAAAAGTCATAATTGCAGACCTTATCATTTGGCCTTTCTTCTCCACAAATGCTTTGATGTACTCTTTTTATTTCTAAGTTTTTTTAAAAAATTATTTTTAAAAATTTATTTTTGGCTACGTTGGGTCTTCGTTGCTGCGTGCGGGCTTTCTCTAGTTGCAGCGAGTGGGGGCTACTCTTCGCCACGGTGCATGGGTTTCTCATTGCGGTGGCTTGTTGCGGAGCACGGGCTCTAGGCACATGGGCTTCAGCAGTTATGGCACATGGGCTCATATCACCCACAGACAAAACCTTACTCCAGAACTGCTCTGACAAGTATTAAATATAATGGGGCTGTTATAGTTCCCTCCGTGAGTTCTGTATTTCCATCTAAGGGTATGTGTATTAAGTTTGATTTATTTTGCCAGCATTCTCCAAATCGCCCTAGAAATCTAATGTTTTAAAAACAAAAAGAAGTTAGTTTAGCCTAACTTGGTTTTAGTGAACCCATTCTGGCTCTTGTTAATCACCATTTTAAAAAAAATTTGTGGACAGCTATCTGTTTAAAAATTCCTTTTAAAATATTTTCTTTCTGGAGCATCCATAGATAAAAAAAAAAAAAGAAACTTGATGTAATTCTCATAACTTATATAAAAAAATTAACTCAAAATGGATTATAGACTTAGACATAAGATGCAAAACTATGAAACTTTTAGAAAAAAAAAACATAGTAAAAATCTTTCAGACCTAGGGAAAGAGTTCTTAGATTTGACACTAAAAGTATGATACAAAAGAGGAAAAATTAATAAATTGGAGCTTATCAAAATGAAAAACTTTTGTTCTGTGGAAGTCTCTATGATGAGGCTGAAAAAACAAGCTGCAGACTGAGAGAAAACATTTGCAAACCACACATTTGACAAAGGGCGTGTGTCTAAAATACATCACAAACTCTCAAAACTCAACAGTAGAAAAAGAAACAGCACAGTTAGAAAATGGGCAAAAGACATGAAGTGACATTTCACTGAAGAGGATATACAGATGGAAAATAAGTACATGGAAAATGGTTGACATCATTAGCCGTTTGGAAAGTGCATATTAAAACCACGATGAAATGTTACTATGCGTCTGTCTGAATGGCTAAAATAAAAAATAGTGATAACCTCCAAAGCTGGTTAGGATGCAAAGAAACTAGGTCACCCATACTTTGCTGGTGGGAATGTGAAATGGTACAACTATGCTAGTTTTGACAGTTTCTTACAAAACTAAACAAGTACTTATGAGCCAGCAGTTGTAATTTGGAGCATTTATCCCAGGGAAATGAAAAGTTATGTTCACATTAAAACCTATACATGAATATTCATAGCAGTTCTATTTGTAATAGCTAGAATCCAGAAGGCACTCAAATGTTCTTCAATGAGTAAATGGTTAAACAATTGGTGGTGTATCTGTACCATGAAATACTACTCAGCAAAAAAGAGGAACTATTGATACAGCTTCCCTTGAAAGGTGATGTGGCCATGTCACTCCGTTTTGGCTGGTGGGATAAAAATGTATATACCTTTAAGAGAGCAGAAGTATGCCTTTTAACCTTCCTGCTGGCTGGAATGTGAATGTGATGGCTGGAGCTCAAGCTAACATCTTAGACTATGTGGTTTAAGCCCTGTACAGAGGATAGTAGAACCACAAGATAGAAGTAGACTGGGACCCTGACAATTATGGAACTACCATACCAGCCTGAACTACTTACCCATGGATCTCTTTTATTTGAGGCTAAAATAAGCAATACATGTAAGTCATCTTTATTTGGGGTTTTCTGTCATTGCAGATGAATCCAAATTTAGCAGACACAGATGCTAAGAAGGAAGGAACAGAAAGAAGAGTAGTATGACTGGGGGATAGTAGCAAGGACAGAGTTGTATAATATGAAGTCCAAGAGGTAGCTGAGCCAGGGTAAGAGTCGAGTTTTACTCAGAGTATGATGGAAAGCCATGTTTTGAGGAGAGGGCATGATCTGATTTACTTTTTTAAAATTTACTTTGCTGAATGTGGCAATTGCAAAGCATGGCATCTAGTTATAAGGCTGTTGGCATTTTCTAAGCAAGTGAGACAGAGAGGAGTGGATAGATTTGGGATATTCTTTAGAGATAGGATTAATAGGACTTGTTGCAGGGTTATATTAAAGTGCTAAGTAATAACAAGAATAAAAATAAGATAAAATAATAGATTTGGGCAAATAAATAGATAGTGATGGAGAAAGAATTCTGTTTTGGCTGTGTTAAGTTTGAATGAGGCCTGTTGGGCCTCCATGGAGAGAAGTCAAGTTGGCAGTCAGATATCTGAGGCTAGAGTTCAGGGAGAGATCACATAGAGATTAGGAGCCACTGACACATCGCTGGGCCTGCTCACAGTGGGACCATGTATAGTGAGAAGGAAGAAGGAATCCTAGAGCATAGGCTTGCATAAGAGCAAAATAGAGCGTCCCCACAGCTAGATGTGGAGGCAAGAGGGGGTGATCAGGGAAGTCTTCCCTCAGAAAGGCCTATGGTGAAACAGTAAGGGTGAATGGGGATAAGACAGGCAAATTGGGATGGAGTGATAATGAAAGTATTCTAGGCACAGAGAATAACATGTTTAAGAGCACAGAAGCATTCAAGGGACTGAAAGAAGTTAATTAGTGATGGAGCAAAGGGTAGGGGTTGCGGAAGTAGGGGTGGAAGTAGGGGTGAGGGTGGCTGTTGAGGTTGAAGATAAAGACAGAGGGATGAGTAAGAGTCAGATTTTGGAGGGAACAGTAAGGAATTTGAGCATCATCCTTAGAGTAATAGGGAGGCATTGAAGTGTTTAAGCAAGGGTACGACTTAATCCAGAGTTAAATAAGATAAGGGTAAACAGCATGGGCTCTGGAGCCCGACTCCCTGGGTTTAAATTTCAGATCCATCACTTTCTAGTGACAAGACTTTGAGAAGTTACATAGACACTTCATGCCTTTGTTTATTTGTAAAATGAGAACAATGATGATAGAACTTATGGTATAGGATTATTGTGGGGTTTAAATGGATGTAAAGTGCATAGAACATGCCCAATGAAGTTAACTACTATGA
Source organism: Delphinapterus leucas (assembly GCF_059928025.1). Taxonomy (NCBI): domain Eukaryota; kingdom Metazoa; phylum Chordata; class Mammalia; order Artiodactyla; family Monodontidae; genus Delphinapterus; species Delphinapterus leucas. Next base: position 73,163,344 of record NC_143137.1, read on the forward strand.
TCAGATTTAAATAACTAGAAAGAAAAGTGAGGCAGCTGTAGCAATATTCAAATGGGAGAGAGTAGTGGCTGAAATGGGGATGGTGGCAATGGCAAAAGTGAATGCTTCAAAAGATATTGAGAAATGAGCATTAGTACCTCTTTGTGGTTGATTGGATAAGTTTGGGTGCGAAAAAGAAGTCAAGAATGACATTCTGATTTATGACTGAGGCAACTGGCAAGAATATCACATTGTTCTCTGAGAGACGATGTATTACTCTGAGAAAGGAAACTTAAAGAGTGGGTTTAAAGGAGAAGAGAATGAGTTCAGTATTAGACATGTTGAATTTGAGGTGCCTGTAAATTATCAGAATGGAAATGTCCAAAGGTATTGGGATATACCCATCTAGAGTTCAGGAACCTCCAGCTCTGGGCTAGAGTTCCACTTGGATATCATTCAAATGTAGACTTTATATTATGGATGGAAATTGAATTCATGGTAGTAGATAAGACTATCCAAAAAGAAAGTGAGAAGAACTTTGGACCAAAGCCCAAACCCACCAGATCCCAGGACATGTTCTTTGATGGATCAGCAGTTTGCAAAACATAAGTAAATATAGTATTGTTTCTTGAAAGCTCAGCTTCACTTGATAAACGTAAGATGCTTTTGTTCCATGATTCAACAAGTATTTACTGGATACCTAAGTTGTACCAGATTACCCCTTCCTTCATGCGCTTACATTCTAGTAGGGATAGACAAAATGATTTGGCACATTATATAGTATGTTAAAAGCTGATATGTACCATGAAGAGAAATAAAGCAAGGAAAATAGATGGGAATGCCCGGTCAGGGCTTAAGGACAGCTCGTAATTTTAAATGAGGCCTTGAAAGTGCTCTCTGGGGCTTGAGTGGGTTATGAGAGTCATGGAACAATCGGTGGAAAGAATGTTCCAGGCAGAAGAAGCAACAAATGCAAAGGCTCTACAAAAGTTGCGTATCCACAGCATTGGAGGAACAGCCAGGAGACAATGTGAGTGGGGAAAAAAAGTATTTAGGGGAAGAAGAGTAAAAGAGGAGGTGAGAAGTGACGAGAAGCCAGATCACGCAGGGCCACACTGACCATTATAAGAATGTTGAATTATGCTCTGTTAAAACTGGGTGCCATTGGCTGGAGGTGATGGGTGGGGATTGGACCAGAGGACAGACATGATCTGGCATACTTTTAACAAGATTACTCCAGCTGCCATATGTAGACTAGAAACAGTGGGAGTGGAGCGTGAGAGAAAGAAATCCCTGGACCATACACTTCAGCTCATGGCACACTCTCATCACTGGTCTGTGTAAGGTCACTTTTTATTTGCTTTATTTATTTACACTCCCATTCCCTTTCCCATTCCCCTTTTCCCAACAGGCACATTTTCGAATGTAATGTCCCTGAATGTCTTCCTCCCTTTCTCCCTCCCCTTCTTCTGTCCTTTCTTCTTCAAACATTTATTGTACACTTACTAAGTGACACTAATTGGTGTTCAGTGTCTGAGCTCCAAAGATGAACAAGAATCCAGCAGTTCAGTGGAGTGACAGGCAAATGATAACACCATAATGCACAGTATGCTTCTATTATGAAGTTTTTATGATGTGCTATAGGAACATAGCAGAAGGAGCCTTTATTTGCTATAGAGAATAGAGTAACGGTGAAGGATGCTTCACAATGGAGACGATGTATTATTAATTTAAAAAATTCTCTCATAGTCTTTTATTTACTATATTGTTATATTCTTAATTTCCTTGGACAACAAATTGTCTAATTATAATTCCTTGAAAACGAAATTGTTCTTAATACATTCACATGGTAAAAACGCAGATGGTACAGAAGGAACTCAGGGAAAAGTGTATCCCCTTTTCATCCTAATCTAATAACTCTTCTTTTCAGAGCCAACTGCTCTCATCGCCTCTTGTTTACATATACACATAATATTCTCTCCCCTTTTTATTATAGTAGCATTTTCTGCTCTTTATTTCTTTGGAAGTGTTATAGTTTTTCTGGGTCTTAAGAGACAAATCGAGGTTTACTAGGCAGACAAGGGCAAGGTGGGCATTCCATGCAGGGTGAGCAGCATGGGCAGAGGCATGGAGGTAACCGAGATGCTTCATTGTCGAAGAGCTTGGTGTGGAAGAGTGAGTGTAGCTGACCCCTGAACAAGGAGGGGTGAGCTGGTTTAGCTCGTTAATCCATGTGTGACTTATATGTGGTCCTTCATATCATCAGTTCTTCCACATCAACGGATTCAGCCAACCATGGGCTGTGTGTGCAGTACTGTAGTATTTGCTGTTGAAAAATGGTCATTCAGACTGACGTAGTTCAAGGGTCAACTGTAGTTCTGAGTGGCTAAAGCATGGATTATTAGAGAAAAGGCAAGGAAACTCTCTCTAGCTAAATCCAAAGTAGTTGTACAGACTGATAACACAGAAAGTCTAAAGACCCCCCTTGAATAAGGAACTTATCATTTTCTTTTTTTTTTTTTTAATTTATTTATTTTATTTTTGGCTGGTTGGGTCTGCATTGCTGCACGCGGGCTTTCCCTAGTTGCAGTGAGCGGGAGCTACTCTTCGTTGCGGTGCGCAGTCTTCTCATTACGGTGGCTTCTCTTGTTGCGGAGCACGGGCTCTAGGCGCACGGGCTTCAGTAATTGTGGCGCACAGACTCAGTAGTTGTGATTCACGGGCTTTAGAGGTCAGGCTCAATAGTTGTGGTACACGGGCTTAGTTGCTCCACGGCATGTGGGATCTTCCCGGACCAGGGCTCGAACCCATGTCCCCTGCATTGGCAGGTGGATTCTTAACCACTGTGCCACCAGGGAAGTCCGGAACTTATCATTTTCTAAAGGTGGAATCTCAAGTCATTGGGAGAAAAGGTGGATTGTTCAGTAAGTAATGCTGGGCAATGGTAAGACCATTTGAAAAGTGTTACATTTAATCCTTTCTTTATATCATACTCTAGGATTATCTCCAAAAGTTTCAAAGATTTAAAAAATGAAGCCATAATAATAGGACAGCATGAAAAATCTCTTTATAACTTTCAAGTGACAAGGGCTTTTTAAATTGTGACTAAAGCCTTTACACCGTAATAAAAAATTTAGGTACATTTATAGAAAAATAATTTTTTAACTTCTGAATGTAAACAAAGCAAAAACAATGAGCAAATCCAGAGAAAAACAACAAAACAGGAAAATAATTTCTTGTCAACCAAATACCTGATTGCCCTAATATGTAAAGACACTCTACAAATGATTTAAAGCTCAATTTAAAAAAAAGAGAGTTGAATTGCATTTTATAGAAAAGGAATGGCCCTTGAACATGTGAAAAAATGCACACCCTCACTTAACATAAAAGTAAATTAAAACCACAGCAAGATACGATAATTTACCAGAGTACATAATCAAAATTCCAAATTTCTGAAATGCAGAAATTTATTAACATTTTGATTTCAAGGCTGTGGAGGAACAGGCAATTTTATACATTGCTGACAGCAATATGAAGTGATCATCATCTATGGAAGAAAGTTTGGCACTATCTGTCAAAGTAACAAATCATATGTACTTTGACCTAGCAATCCCCCTTCTGGGAATTTTTCCTACAGATAAACTTATACATATGTGAAATCACATATGTTCAAGGTTATGTACTGCAGCATTGTTTTCTGTAGCAAAAGACTGGCATCAATTCAAATGTCCACCAATAGGGGACTGGTTAAATTAATCATGGTATATTTATGCAATGGAATAATATGCAATGAAGTTAAAAAACAAACAAACTGGACAACCTCTCTGTGTATCAATATGGATAGAGTTCTGAGATATATGAAGTGAAAAAAAAGCAATGTGCTGAACAGTGTGTATAAACCTTTTGTTCCAAGAGAAAGAATATAAATGTATATTCTATCTTGCATAATATTATTTATACAAAGAATTATGCAAATGAACTATTAAAAATTGTACTCTGTATGGAAGGTTTTGGGAATTGACAAATGGGGACAGTGGTGGAAGCAAGTGCCTTTACTGTATATGTGTTAATATTTGTTGGTTTTTAAATTATGAAGATATATTAATCATCCACAAAATTTTTAAAGAATCTGCCTCTATCTCATTCAGCATTTCGATACTTCAGTTATCAGCTTATTTATTCATTTCAGGCACTGGGGTTTTGTATTTGCTTTTTTCTTTCTCCTTTGCCAGTGGTTAACTTTGTAAGCTATGGTCCCGAGTAAAATCACTAAGAGAGCCTCTGCCCATAGCATTTTCCATGCATTGCAATATGGGGAGGATTGGAAATCACAGGAGGAATAGTATTCTTGACATGTTCTCTGCCCTATGGTCAAAGCTTTTCGGTAAACTGATACTTGCTGTGTGTGGAGGAAAGGTTCCAGGACATTAAAATGATTGAGTTCTTATTCAAGCTTGACATGCTTTTTCTTTAAAAATGGGTTAAGTATTCCTAGAAGACACACAAAGAAACAACGCTGGAAGTGAATTTAAAAAGAGAAAGAGAGAAATACTTGAAGGAAATGAGAAGGGAGAATGAAATGCCAAAATCAGCACCCACATGCAGACAGACAGGATCTAGGAAAGTCCAAAGAAACTACACACCCAAAAGATAATAGGGGAAGGGAAAGGAGGAAACTCATCCGCAGGGAAATGCAAATGGCAAGAGGCTGTTAACACTGATTTAGCTGGAGGTCATGACTGAGAAATGTCCCAAAGATCCCCAAGGAGCAGACCTGAACCGTTAGGGCTGCAATATTGAGATGCCCTCATTTTATAGTCAAGGAAGACAAGCCCTTAAGCTGTGAAGAGAACCGTTTAGGATCACACCAAAATCATGTCTGAGACTTCAGCCTACCGTTTTTGTTTTGTTCTTCACTTGCTTGTTTACTTTCATTTAGTGTCTCTTGCTAATTCTCCATTTTATTTCATTTGGAGGCTTTCATTTTAACATGCGTAATCACTGTGTATGTTTCCAGAAAATAGGAGGAGAGTGCGCGGGAGGGGGTGGTGGTGGGGAGAGAGAGAGATTAAATCTTGCAAATTAAAGTAAAGTGATAACAGCAAATAGTGGACATGCATATGAAATAAATAAACAAAAAATATCATTTGTGCTGAAAGTGGGCCTAGAAAAGCTTGTTCTGGGAATCAAAGGGCAAGAGGTGCATGGCCGTGGCTCTGTACCTTTCTCATTCCAAGGCTTTTTTGTAAAATGATTACAAAGCATTTAAAAAAATCATCCTCTTAATTGTCTATAAATCAAAAAGGAAGGAATTGCCCCTTCAGGGTTTTTAGCTGTATAACATGTACTCTGCTACAGGTGTCTTACAAAAATTCTTCCAAAATATTCCTCAGTAAATTCTTTTTAAGGCAGGTTTTTACCTCCATATTGTTGTTTATTTATAGATAAATAAACAGCAATTTGTTTTTAATAAAGCTTAAGTTTATTCTTCATATACATTTTTCTCTATGGTAGGCTAAGAAGTGTTTGAAATATTGTTCCAGAAATAGGAGAATGTCACACAAATATGAACTCTTTCCTCCTGACAGTTAATACAAAAATATGTTTTCTATCGCAGTTCCTGGACCCACATCATACAAAGGTTCACATCAAAGATGCTCACAATCTTTAAATGTGATTTAACAATAATATTGAGTCACTAATAACACTGACCAATTCCAAATAGTTATAACGTAGACCATTCTGTTTATTTTGGCTTAACTCTCAGAAAAAACAAACAAAACAGAACAGATGCTACTTAATTTGCCATTCAAGAAAATATTTAACATCCTATATTTTCATTCTAAACTAAATAACTTTCAAATATCCTGAAGAATCAGGGGTACTTAAGAGTGATCACTTTTAGGGCTTTAAGGTGGAATTTTCTCGTGCTCCTTCCCTTGAGCTCCTTCCCTGGGATAAGATCAAGCTCTAAAGTAACATGGGAACTATAAAGAAAGAAACTAAAAACAAAACCCCCAATCTTTTGGAAATGTAGAAAATCAGGTAAATACACTAGTAATTAAAATTCTCATTTTATACTCGTATGCTAATTTCAATCAATCCTTTCCAAGTTTGTACCATCTACCAATTTTTTTTTATAAGCTTAAGAGCACATTGATTCTGATAACTGCAGACTGATCCTCCATAAACACTCTTCCTAAGGGGAACTATAATAAAGGTTGTAGACTTTCATTGTCTCTGATGACATTATAAAATTGCCCTTTTTTTAAATCAACAGAAAAACACATAAAACTGGGATCTCCTCTCTGTTGATCTCGTAGGTTCCATTTTTTCTGCTTCCTAAGCTTAACAGCAGCTACCTAACTCTCTAAGTTAAGTGATGAAGCGGATACTGTATATAAGTTATGTACTCATTGAGGCTTAGAAATCTTTTATACTTTCAGGGATTTTTTAAAAAATTTAAAACATGAGCCAGTCTGTTTTAGGAGCTGTCTGGTAAGCAGCTGTTTCTGTGTTTAGCATGTTCCCACAACCTTCATCCACAGCCCTAACTACTTTCCATCTCCCATTCAGAGTACAATGCTTATGACAAGCCTCTAAAAGTCATAACAGTGTTTATTTTGGGGTAGGGCTTCAGTTCTAAAAATTTCTGAGTCGAAGAATAATGTCAGAAAAGGAGTGAAATAACATAGACCAGGATTTCCAAAGACCTAGTTGCTATCATGCCATTAATTCAAGGAGATTTATAATGATAGTTGCCATTTAATGTGAGTCTACTGTAAGCCAAGCATTCTCAAGACATCTAATCTTGGAATAACCCCGTGAAGTTGTATTATTTTTCCATTTTACATTTCAGGCAGATGGGGTTCAGGGAGGCTAGGTCAATTCCTCAGAATGATGGTAATCATCATCATCATCATCATCTAGTAAATATCAGAGTTAGGATTTGAGCTTGCATTTGCCAGAGCTCAAACTCCTGCTCTTTCTACTTTTACATTAGCTGTGATCTAAAGCCTAAGGCTCCTTTGATTCTAAAGGGACCTTTCTTGGACTTCCCTGGTGGCACAGTGGTTAAGAATCCACCTGCCAGTGCAGGAGACTCGGGTTCAAGCCCTGGTCCGGGGAGATCCCACATGCCGCGGAGCAAGTAAGCCCTTGTGCCACAACTACTGAGCCTGTGCTCTAGAGCCCGGGAGCCACAACTACTGAGCCCGAGTGCCACAGCTACTGAAGCCCGCGTGCCCAGAGCCCATGCTCTGCAACAAGAGAAGCCACCCAATGAGAAGCCCACGAACCGCAACGAAGAGTAGCCCCCGCTCGCCGCAACTAGAGAAAAGCCCGTGCGCAGCAACAAAGACCCAAGGCAGCCAAAAAATAAAAATAAGTAAATTAATTAAATACATTTAAAAAAATAAAATAAGGGGACCTTTTTTGGTCCTGTGGTTCTAGTTCGGTCAACATGGGAATTTCTTTCTTGAGTATTTTCCAGAAAAAGATGAAATCATATTAGATATACCCTAGTGTCAGTATACTTTATCTCAGCCCATTAAAATAATTGATATTAGGAATAGAAGGTTAAATCAAAACCATAGTATTATATTAGCTGGAGTGTCATACTTCTCAATGATTATGTATAAATTGGAGTTCACTCATCCATCCACCCATCCATCCATCCAACCATCCTTCCTTCCATCCATCCATCCATCCATCCATCCATTTAAGTAATCAAGAACTATTATGGAAAGCCTTGGCCCAACACTCATAGCGGGTGAGGTAACACAGACCTTGGAGCCAGATTTGCTGGGTTTGTACCCCTGCCCCAACATTTAAGCACTCTATGGCTTTGGGCAACTCAGGTAGCATGAATCTCATCAGCACAGAGAGAAAGCTTCACTGAAAACTCACTGCAGAGCTTCAGGGGAAGCCGGATTCCATGACGGCAGCAGCAGGGCTCGTGGCAAGAATCACGGCTTGCAGGCCACCCTGGGTGGTCTCATCTTCCGGCAGTTTGTAGACACTCAGGCTTAGGAGCTGTTTCAAGCACACAACCTTGAGAGAGTAAGGTGTTCTTGAAACTCTCTGTACCGAATCTGTGACTGAACCCAGTGAAAACAACTATATAAACGTTTAATATTCTGGCATCACATGCGGAGACCTACTGTTTTAGCCACCAGCTGCTGGAGACAGCCTCGTAGACAAATTGCTACCAAGTCAGCCTGTTCTAGCTGAACAGCTATTGTAGACCCTCATAATCTGACTTCATAATGGAGACTGCCACATTCACTGCTGTGCGGCTGACAGAGTCTCGGTGCTCCGGCGGGCTGTCAGGCCTGAGCCTCTGAGGTGGGAGAGCTGAGTTCAGGACATTGGACCACCAGAGACCTCCCGGCCCCACATAATATCAATGGGCAAGAGCTCTCCCAGAGATCTCCATCTAAACGCTAAGACCCAGCTCCACTCAATGACCAGCAAGCTACAATGCTGGACACCCTATGCCAAACAACTAGTAAGACAGGACAACAAGTCCACCCATTAGCAGAGAGGCTGCCTATAATCATAATAAGTTCACAGACACCCCAAAACACACCACCAGATGCGGTCGTGCCCACCAGAAAGAAAATATGCAGCCTTATCCACCAGAACACAGGCACCAGTCCTCTCCACCAGGAAACCTACACAACCCACTGAACCAACCTTACCCATTGGGGGCAGACACCAAAAACAAAGGAAACTACGAACATGCAGTGTGCAAAAAGGAGATCCCAAACACAGTAAGTTAAGCAAAATGAGAAGACAGAGAAATAAGCAGCAGATGAAGGAGCAAGGTAAAAAGCCACCAGACCAAACAAATGAAGAGGAAATAGGAAGTCTACCAGAAAAAGAATTCAGAGTAATGATAGTAAAGATGATCCAAAATCTTGGAAATAGAATGGAGAAAATACAAGAAGCATTCAACAGGACCTAGAAGAACTAAAGAGCAAACAAACAATGATGAACAAGACAATAAATGATATTAAAAATTCTCTAGAAGGAATCAATAGCAGAATAACTGAGGCAGAAGAATGGATAAGTGACCTGGAAGATAAAATAGTGGAAATAACTACTGCAGAGCAGAATAAAGAAAAAACAATGAAAAGAATTGAGGACAGTTTTAGAGACCTCTGGGACAACATTAAATGCACCAACATTTGAATTATAGGGGTCCCAGAAGAAGAAGAGAAAAAGAAAGGGACTGAGAAAATATTTGAAGAGATTATAGTTGAAAACTTCCCTAATATGGGAAAGGAAATAGTCAAGTCCAGGAAGCACAGAGAGTCCCATAAGGATAAATCCAAGGAGAAACACGCCAAGACACATATTAATTGAACTATCAAAAATTAAATACAAAGAAAAAAGTATTAAAAGCTGCAAGGGAAGAGCAACAGATAACATACTAGAGAATCCCCATAAGGTTAACAGCTGATCTTTCATCAGAAATTCTGCAAGCCAAAAGGGAGTGGCAGGACATATTTAAAGTGAGGAAAGGGAAAAACCTACAACCAAGATTACTCTAGCCAGCAAGGATCTCATTCAGATGCAACGGAGAAACTAAAACCTTTACAGACAAGCAAAAGCTAAGAGAATTCAGCACCACCAAACCAGCTTTACAACAAATGGTAAAGGAACTTCTCTAGGCAAGAAACACAAGAGAAGGAAAAGACCTACAATAACAAACCCAAAACAATTAAGAAAATGGGAATAGGAACATACATATCGATTATTACCTTAAATGTAAATGGATTATATGCTCCCACCAAAAGACATAGACTGGCTGAATGGATACAAAAACAAGACCCGTATATATGCTGTCTACAACAGACCCACTTCAGACCTCAGGACACATACAGACTGAAAGTGAGGGGACGGAAAAAGATATTCCATGCAAATGGAAATCAAAAGAAAGCTGGAGTAGCAATTCTCATAGCAGACAAAATAGACTTTACAATAAAGCCTATTATTACAAGAGACAAAGAAGGACACTACATAATGATCAAGGGATAAATCCAAGAAGAAGATATAACAATTGTAAATATTTATGCACCCAACATACGAGCACCTCAATACATAAGGCAAATGCTAACAGCCATAAAAGGAGAAATCGACAGGAACACAATTGTAGTAGGGGACTTGAACAACCCCACTTTCACCAATGGACAGATCATCCAAAATGAAAATGAGGAAACACAAGCTTTAAATGATGTATTAAACAAGATGGACTTAAAAGATATTTATAGGACATTCCATCCAAAAACAACAGAATACACTTTCTTCTCAAGTGCTCTTGGAACATTCTCCAGGATAGATTGTATCTTGGGTCACAAATCAAGCCTTGGTATATTTAAGAAAATTGAAAGTGTGTCAAGTATCTTTTCCGACCACAACACTATGAGACTAGATATCAATTACAGGAAAGAAACTGTAAAAATACAAAACATGGAAGCTAAACAGTACACTACTAAATAACCAAGAGATCACTAAAGAAATCAAAGAGGAAATCACAAAATACCTAGAAATAAAGGACAATGAAAGCACGACGGCCCAAAACCTATGGGATGCAGCAAAAGTAGTTCTAAGAGGGAAGTTTATAACAATACAGTCCTACCTCAAGAAACAAGAAAAATCTCAAATAAACAACCTACCCTTACACCTAAAGCAATTAGAGAAAGAAGAACAAAAATCCCCTAAGTTAGGAGAAGGAAAGAAATCATAAAAATCAGATCAGAAATAAATGAAAAAGAAATGAAGGAAATGATTGCAAAGATCAATAAAACTAGAAGCTGGTTCTCTGAGAAGATAAACAAAATTGATAAACCATTAGGCAGACTCAGCAAGAAAAAAAGAGAGAAGACTCAAATCAACAGAATTAGAAACGAAAAAGAAGTAACAAGTGACACTGCAGAAATACAAAGCATCATGAGAGATTACTACAAGCAACTCTATGCCAATAAAATGGACAACCTGGAAAAAATGGACAAATTCTTAGAAAAGCACAACCTTCCAAGACTGAACCAGGAAGAAATAGAAAATATAAATAGACCAATCACAAGCACTGAAATTGAAACTGTAAGTAAAAATCTTCCAACAAACAAAAGCCCAGGACCAGATGGCTTCACAGACGAATTCTATCACACATTTAGAGAAGAGGTAACACCGCTCCTTTTCAAACTCTTCCAAAATATAGCAGAGGGAGGAAAACTCCCAAACTCATCCTATGAGGCCACCAGCACCCTGATACCAAAGCCAGCAAGGATGTTACAAAAAAAGAAAACCACAGGCCAATAACACTGATGAACATAGATGCGAAAATCCTCAACAAAATACTAGCAAACAGAATGCAGCAGCACATTAAAAGGATCATGCACCATGATCAAGTGGGGTTTATCCCAGGAATGCAAGGATTCTTCAATATATGCAAATCAATCAGTGTGATACACCATATTAACAAACTTAAGGACAAAACCCATATGATCATCTCAATAGATGCAGAAAAAGCTTTCAACAAAATTCAACACCCATTTATGATAAAAACTCTCCAGAAAGTAGGCATAGAGTGAACTTACCTCAGCATAATAAAGGCTGTATATGACAAACCTACAGCCAACGTCATTCTCAATGGTGAAAAACTGAAACCATTTCCACTAAGATCAGGAACAAGACAAGGTTGCCCACTCTCACCACTATTATTCAACATAGTTTTGGAAGTTTTAACCACAACAATAAGAGAAGAAAAAGAAATAAAAGGAATCCAAATCGGAAAAGAAGAAGTAAAACTGTCATTGTTTGCAGATGACATGATACTGCACATAGAGAATCCTAAAGATGCTACCAGAAAACTACTGGAGGTAATCAATGAATTTGGTAAAGTAGCAGGATGCAAAGTTAATTCACAGAAATCTCTTGCATTCCTATACAGTAATGATGAAAAATCTGAAAGAGAACTTATGGAAACACTCCCCTTTACCATTGCAAGAAAAAGAATAAAATACTTAGGAATTAACCTACCTAAGGGGACAAAAGATCTGTATGCAGAAAACTATAAGACACTGATGAAAGAAATTAAAGATGATACAAACAGATGGAGAGATATACCATGTTCTTGGACTGGAAGAATCAACATTGTGAAAATGACTATACTACCCAAAGCAATCTACAGATTCCGTGCAATCCCTATCAAACTACCAATGGCATTTTTCACAGGACTAGAATAAAAAATTTAACAATCTTGATGGAAACCTAAAAGACCCCGAATAGCCAAAGCAATCCTGAGAAAGAAAAACGGAGCTGGAGGAATCAGGCTTCCTGACTTCAGACTATACTACAAAGCTACAGTGATCAAGACAGTATGGTATTGGCACAGAAACAAAAATATAGATCAATGGAACAGGATAGAAATCCCAGAGATAAACCCATGCACATATGGTCACCTTAGTTTTGATAAAGGAGGCAAGAATATACAATGGAGAAAAGACAGCCTTTTCAATAAGTGGTGCTGGGGAAACTGGTTAGCTACATGTAAAAGAATGAAATTAGAACACTCCCTAACACCATACACAAAAATAAACTCCAAATGTATTAAAGACCTAAATATAAGACTGGACACTATAAAAGTCTTAGAGGAAAACATGGGCAGAACACTCTATGACATAAATCACAGGAAGATCCTTTTTGACCCACCCCCTAGAGAAATGGAAATAAAAACACAAATAAACAAATGAAACTTAAAAGCTTTTGTACAACAAAGGAAACCATAAACAATATGAAAAGACAACCCTCAGATTGGGAGAAAAGATTTGCAAATGAAGCAACTGACAAAGGAGTAATCTCCAAAATATACAAGCAGCTCATGCAGCTCAATATCAAGAAACCAAACAACCCAATCCACAAATGGGCAGAAGACCTAAACAGACATTTCTCCAAAGAAGATATACAGATTGCCAACATACATCTGAAAGGATGCTCAACATCACTAATCATTAGAGAAATGCAAATCAAAACTACAATGAGGTATCACCTCACACTGGTCAGAATGGCCATCATCAGAAAATCCACAAACAATAAATGCTGGAGATGGTGTGGAGAAAGGGAACCCTCTTGCACTGTTGGTGGGAATGTAAATTGATACAGCCACCATGGAGAACAGTATGGAGGTTCCTTAAAAAACTAAAAATAGAACTACCATGTGACCCAGCACTCCCACTACTGGGCATATACCCTGAGAAAACCATAATTCAAAAAGAGTCATGTACCACAATGTTTATTGCAGCACTATTTACAATAGCCAGGACATAGAAGCAACCTAAATGTCCATTGATAGATGAATGGATAAAGAAGCTGTGATACATATATACAATGGAATATTACTCAGCCATAAAGAGAAGCAAAATTGAGTTATTTGTGTTGACGTGGATGGGCCTAGAGACTGTCATACAGAGTGAAGTATGTCAGAAAGAGAAAAACAAATACCGTATGTTAACACATATATATGGAACCAAAAAAAAAAAAAAAGAAAAGGTTCTGAAGAACCTCGGGGTAGGACAAGAATAGAGACGTGGAGAATGGACTTGACACGGGGAGGGGGAAGGGTTAGCTGAGACGGAGTGAGAGTGGCACTGACATATATACACTACCAAATGTCAAATAGACAGCCAGTGGGATGCAGCCGCATAGCACAGGGAGATCTGTTCGGTGCTTTGTGACCACCTAGAGGGGTGGGATGGGGGGGTGGGATAGGGAGGGTGGGAGGGAGAAGCAAGAGGGAGGGGATATGGGGATATATGTATACATATAGCTTATTCACTTTGTTATACAGCAGCAACTAACACAACAATGTAAAGCAATTATACTCCAATAAAGATTTTTAAAAAATAGGAAAGAACTATTACGGATCAGTTGCTTTTGTAGTCACTGCTCAGAGCTTTCTTTTGCTCTCAGAGATTATATTCTAGATCACTACTGTCCAATAGAACGTTTTGTGCGATGAAAATGTTCTGTATCTGTGGGTTTTTTTTGCGGTACGCGGGCCTCTCACTGTTGTGTCCTCTCCCGCTGCGGAGCACAGGCTCCGGACGCACAGGCTCAGTGGCCATGGCTCACGGGCCCAGCCGCTCCGCGGCACGTGGGATCCTCTCGGACCGGGGCACGAACCCGTGTCCCCCACATTGGCAGGCGGACTCTCAACCACTGCGCCACCAGGGAAGCCCCGTATCTGTGTTTTTGAGACCAACTGAGGAATGGAATTTGATTTCATGCTATGTTAAAATTTTATGTTTTATTTAATTTTAATTAATTTCAACTTAAATTACCAAATGTGGCTAGTGGTTATGGTATTGGTCATCACAGTTCTTGAAGATTTGAGGTGGTGGGGAGACAGAAAATAAACAGATAAGCAAATTATTTTTATTTGGATGAGTGCTATGGGAAAAAAGCAGGGTGATATGGTGGAGGTTGGAGTAGTGGCAACATTAATTAGGGTTGTCAGGGAAGTTTTCTTTGAATAAGTTCCATTTAAACTGATTCTTGAGTGAGGATAAGGAGCCAGACATGCCAGCAATAGGCGAAGGGCATTCTAGACTGAAAGAAGCAAGTAAAAAAATACCCTGCAGAGAGAAAGATTTTGGTGTGTTCAGGTTACAGTAAGCAGATCAATGTTAGTTAGATCATGGTGAACAAAGAGCTAGTGACATGCAATGATGTTGGGAAGTAGGAGGGGCCAGATAATGTGGAGTTTCATAGATTGTAGTAAAGAATATGGATTTTCTTCTAAATGAAATCCAAATTTACAGATAATATTTAAAAAGTTAAATCATCCTATAAAATACTTATGTGCAAAGTTGGATTATTAAAGAGGAAATGGGTGATATTTTGGAGCTTTATTATTTGAAAGAGCTTTTTCTACAGTTTAATTGAAAATGAGCCCCGTGTTAAAGAGCTGCTGGTGGTTATGAAATTGTCTTAAAGATTCAAAGATTCATGTCCTCAAGATATTGTAATTGCCGATGGCAAACAATCTACTTACATAGAATATCCAAAAGAAGAGTAATAGACTCGAGGCATTTCTTTTTAAAAAATTTTATTTATTATTTATTTTTGGCTGCATTGGGTCTTTGTTGCTGCACGCAGCTTTCTCTAGTTGTGTCAAGCGGGGGCTACTCTTCATTGTGCAGCTCGGGCTCTAGGTGCAGGGGCTTCAGTATTTGTGGCTCATGACTGTAGAGCACAGGCTCAGTAATTGTGGTGCATGGGCTTAGTTGCTCCACGGCATGTGGGATCTTCCCCAACCAGAGCTCGAACCCGTGTCCCCTGCATTGGCAGGCAGATTCTTAACCACTGTGCCACCAGGGAAGCCCGGCATTTCATTTTTAATCTTTGGTGAAGTTAATTTTTAATATCTCTCAGGGCTAAACTGCACAATTATGAAATGCAGATTTGAAAACTCTTTTCTAGGTGTGGCATGATTTGTCATCAGCTGGAAACATATGACGTTTAAACATTTGGTCTGTAGCCAGTTTCCAGTGGATAAGTCATCACATCAGGAAAACATATTATAAAAATAATAAACTCAAGTCATAGCAGAGACTCCTAGATGACCTTACCAGTCCTGAAAACATTTCTTTACCTGACACTGGATTTTAAAGATATTATTTTTGAATTTACCAGAAGATCTCGGCTACTGATACTACTAATTCAATGTAGGGCCTTTTAGGAGTCACATATCCACTTGGGCCAGCACAGGGAGAAGTTGTCAACAGTATCCTAGTCTACATTACTTACAGTAGTTCTCTTGCCAGATAAATCATAATTCATGATCCTGAATTCAACCAATATCAGTATTGGTTGAAAAGAATGTAACAAAATTGTGTCATAAAATGGTTGGGAAAACCGCTAAAAATGTTACTAAAATAAGCAAATCGCTAAATTATGTAGACAATACAAACAGATTATTATAGCCCTACACCCTGTCTTTATTGTGGAATTTGAAGTCACTGGCTTATATTTAACGTCTCTTTCAAATACAGGCTTTTAAGATTTACAAAGCCATATTTTTAAATGATGTGAACTTTTCAATATTCATAGGTTATTAAATGTTACTTTGCTTTATCATTTAAAATGCAAATAAATTATAAAACTAAACTGTCAAAGAAAACTGAACTGTCAAGTTCATATTTAGGACTTTTCTTATAATAGGTCAGTTAGTACTTAAGGTGTAAAGAGGGAGAGAGAAAGAGAGAGAAAAATCCCATTTCATTCTTAACCAAATTAATTTGTGCTTATGAAGATGTCAAACCTTCATTTTACCCAGTAAAGCATTTTTGGTGTGGTAATGATGTTCCCCCTAGTGTATTTACGTAAAACTAAAATGATAAAAAAAATCCCACTTTGTAACTAAATGTGGACCTGTAATTGTTTTAAACCTTTAAACCACAAGCAAGGCAGAGGCATGGTCTTAGTCTTAAATTTAGAATAAATTAAAAAAATACATCGATGTTCTTTGTTTCAAATACATTTTGGAACATAGCAGACCACATCCAACCTAGTTAAATTATCTGAATGGATTTTGGGGGAAGAGAAAGGAGTCTGTTCGTTTTAATATACCTTCAGAAATATTTTACTTCTTGATGATGACAGCAGCTCTTGCTGACAACTATTAATACATTATAAACACCCCATCAGAGTTATATAAAAACATGTCAGTTTTAAAGAGAACATCTTTGACAGCAAATTTTCTGATTGTGAAACAGCTGTGCCTTCAGTACAATGCATTAAGTAGTTTATTCCTTTTAGATAGTTAAATTGTGCATGAAATGTTGCTGGCGCAAGGGCTCCAAATCTGGCCTGATTAGCGAACATCTGTTACATTGGAAAAATTCATGTCTACCCTAATTAGCTGTCAGGCTGATGTACATCAGGCCTGATGGTGAGGGATCCTGTGCTGTTTAAGTCAAACCAGGTTCCTCTCCTCTCCCGTCACCTGCCCTTTCAAATCTCTTCCTCTCGTGTGTTGCTGCAATTAGAGATGGTTGGACATACAATGGAGCAGGCTACGGTCAGTTATAGTCCCATCTGTGCAATATTTTTATTCCCACCAAACTTGGGAGCTAAGACATAAAGTAGTTCAATAGCAGTGAGGCTGTTAGACCTGTTAGGTCTATGACATTTGATAATCCTGGCCCCAAGAACTTCATTTGAAAGACTCGTAGAATCCTGAAGTCACCGTCTGTGGTGACTGAAGGGTAATCTATAGCTTCTGAAGAATTGATCTTTGTTTTGTTTGTTTTGAATAGGGGAAGCTCTCAGCTGATTTTGCAGAAGTGACATATACTGTATGATCAGGTACTAAAAAGGAACAAAAGAAAAAGGAGCAGAGTGTTCTGAAAGTGGGATTTTCATAGCTGAATATGTTGTGGCTATAGACAGCTATAGGAGGCAATTGAAACCAAAAGATCTGATTTTATCAGGTTTATTAGGCCATTGTACACAGGGTTTTCCAGTGTCAGTAAAAACTTTCATTGACCTGTGGGTGAGCACAAATCATAACTTCTTGTTCGAGCTCGCAGTAAACTGGAAAATGCAGTTTGAAGTGTTCTTGAGCTGGTAAAATCCTCATTTGCTCTGTTACAGCCATTTATATGAGCTGCATTGCCCAGGGCCAAGTTCAGATTCAACCTGAAAAAGATTAAGAATATATAAGATTACAGCATCAGATTTTATTAGAGTGTGATTTGACCTAAGAAGAATGAAAAATCAGCCCTTTTCTGACTTAGTATCATCCTTTCAAGATAATTCAAGTACAGGATTATTATTATTCCCAAGCATACGTGAGGTGTAATTACAATGTATGATAAAATTCAGTAATCGAGGACATGCTTTATGAAATGCTTGATGCGTGAAGTTATAAATGGGGAAACTTATTTACCCAGAGCATTCAGGATTTTTAGATGAACTCACACAGGATCACATGTAGAATTCTGAATGTTTTTGTTATAGAACTCTAGCCAAACTGGACTTGAATTTTCTGATCTAAGTGGGCTTCCTCCCTCCCTTCCTTTCCTTTCCTCCTTCCTTCTTTCTTATGATCTTTCTTTCACCTTGAAATACTCAACGACTGACATTTTGCATTTCTTTTAAGATACTTGCCACTTCTAATCTTTTATTTAGATATTTGTATACTGTAGAGTACCTCTGATCTCTTATACTAGACTATAAGCTCCTTGGAGACAGGCAATTAATTATTTATGAACCCCATAAAGTGTAGTTCATAATAGGTGCTCAGTTAATGTTTTTTGAATGAATATAATTTGCCTCAGATCGGAAATATTCAAAAGCAGTGATAGGTTTCTGGGTGAAAGTGTGCACTAGAACTAAGCTCTGTGAACCCTGAACAATCACTGGTATTTCCAGCTGCCGGGAGACAGCCACCACAGGCCAGCTGGGGGCTGAGAGAGGCTGGTTTCAGAGATTTAAGGTGTCTTGTAGGTATGGTACTGGAAACATCTACCAGCATTCCACTAAAGTGAGGAATGGCCAAACTCTTTCTAATAGAGCCACCCGGACTTCCTAAAGCATTCAGAATTGTGATCCCAGGAGGACACTGTGAATCCTGCTGGTCTTGGGCTCGTCCCAGCTTGTTCAGGATTTGGATTTGGGTTGCCGTCCTGCTTGGAGGTTCAGAGATGCTCTGGAACAGACTGGGCTTCAAGTCTGACTTCCTCTGTCCCCTTCTGCTTTCCAATGACATTCTCTAGAGTTTTCCACACTGGTGTATAGGTTTATCAAGAGCCAAGAGTATAAGAAATACTATAAGAACAGAAATTTTATGCTTAATTTTGTAGTTTTTGGAGAAACTAAACAATTTACATTTTTAAACATATGCCAAGCTTTTGGAATTTTGTTCATTCTATTTTGAAAACTACTTTGTAGTAAATCACCAAAAGACAAAGAATTGCAATGTGATTTCACTGACTTGATAAGTACCTTTTGAGTAATTTCTTTTCTTTTTGAAAAAAGACATATTAAAGGTTTCTTGAATTTTATTGCACATTAAAAAACTTTTAATACAGGGTGCATTGCTCATTTGAATATAGCAGCTACTTTCCCTTTTTGCCCATGGGTGCACTATCTGCACTTGAAATGCATAGAAAAAACACTGAAATGGAGGCCCTTGGACGCTTTACCGGGTTAGATTCTCAGCCGTTATCATCATCGTCATCATCACACAGCCCAAAATCAACAACCACCATCATAATAGCTGATGGTCTTTATTTAAACCTCTAGCATAGCCCACTTGCCATGCAGTCTTCTTACTGCTCACAGGCTCTGTAAGATTTATCATCTCCACTTTACAAATGACAAAATTTAGACTCAGAGAGATTATGTGATTTGCCTAAGGCTACGCAACTAATAAATAACAGAGCCAAAATTCAACTCATACCTGACCTCAAAGTAGTCAGTTTCCTCGAGTAACTGCCACTTGAGGAAATCTCTTTTCATATTTTAAACCCTTATTATTTTATTTATAAATATTATTAATTAATTGTCTTTTTAAACTACTTTGAAGACTAAGAATTTTTATTTGGATAAATGGCATTGTTTCCCAAAAAGGGCTATGGTTTTTATGCATCTTGCTTGCTTGATGGTGGCAAGTCCAATGGAGTAGTTTTACAAGAATTTACATGGTATTTTATTCATGCTGTTACATTTGATTGGGCAAGTCTAATCAATGTATATATGTAGTTCAACCCAAACTAGTAAAGATTCTGAAACCTCCTCTTTGGGAAATTTTATCTTTTAAATTAAAGTCTCTGAGGCCTGGATTCCAGCAAATGCTAATCTTTCTATGAGACAGACCATGAGGACTATAATAGGAGACTTTGAAATAGTTTTGAGATTCTGACACACTCTATGGTCATACGGTTGCTGTGTGTGTTTTTGACTAACTTGATAAATAAAATGAAAGGCTTTTTCTGCAGTTAATAAAGAGTGATACAACAGCAATATTTACTATGCACTATGCCAGCAACTAAATTAACCAGTAATAATTGTTTTCGGTGGTACCAATCAACAGCTGAGAAAAAAACCCACAGGTCATTACATTTATCAAAATTAACGATAGTTTCTCCCCACCCTCCTGTATACCACTCTCTTGATCACGCTGCATTTCACATACACACACACACACACACACACACACACACAGGAAAAAATAGCTAATTCTTCTCAACGTTTGTTTCTCTGGAAGCAGTCTTAGAAACTTTTGAGTATTTTGTATTGGTGAGATAGCAAATGTCTTATTGCTATTCCAAGCCTGTAATTTACTCTGGAGACTGCTGATGCCATCCTTTCATAGAATCATCCCTGTCATGTTGCAGATGGCAACAGAAGGTCACTCCCTTCCTGGAGTGACTTATTCTCCAAGTCTGTCAGAGAATAGATATCAAATGCATGCATTCCTTCAGAAAATGGTTGCATTCAGGCCACCTAAAACCAGGTAGGGAATAATTACCTCCTTCTGCAAGCTTCACTTTGCAGAAAATGTAAACCCTTTTAAGAGGATTGTGCAGCTCCTATGGAGGCTGACCCCTCAACTTTCAGCTGAGCAGTGAATGGCATCCGGAAGAGCTAGCATGGCCATCATTGGGCCCCAGTCCTCTGGACAGTGTCTCGGTGTCTGGGGATGGCCTTCACTGGGCAGCATGGATGACAGCCCTGGAGACTCTGTCAGTGGAGTAGTCTATGTTGACGTTGATTAAGATGATCATAGCAAGAGGCAGCTGATAAAACTTTTCCCTGGAGTTGACACTGTTGCTTAGTACAGAGTAGTAGGGAGTAAGGTACTCGGGGCAGGTCAGGGCGTAGGGGGGAAGTAACTCTTGACAAAATGAAATGCCTCATTAGTGATGACTTGAGGGGTCATGTCGGGGAAGAATCCCAGAGTCATGTGTCACCACCATGTATTAGGTCCATAGTTATGGACACATCTGGGCTCTACAGGCCAAGTCTAAATTTCTGTTTAAGAAATGATTTTCTACAGACCTAAGAGTAAAAGATGAGCCTTGCTGTGCAGTAAAAGCTGACAGGGGATGGAGTGGCTGTTATCACAATGGATCTTTTCACTAAATTCATAATAAAATTGTTTACCCTTAACTTTGAGCACATCACGTACATGTGTGTCTGATACTCTTCTTTCTTTGCTGCTGTGGAAATTATGGTGTCTGAACCCAAGCAAGGCAGGAATGTTCATGAGCAGAGAAATCCAACTTTGTTCTTAAGCCTAACTGATCAGTCAATTCACTCAAAACTAAAAGATCGGCCCTCTGTAGACACAGCCCTAAAATAACCCTCACAGTCAGCCAATATAGAGATGAAAATTAAACTTAGATTTTCTGACACTCCACTCTTGTTTTCTCACCACTAGATCCTCCCAGTTCACTGAGAAATCATTAGGTTTACACTATAAGCCAATTCTCCTCGAAGCCTGACAAATTTATAGCTTCTCAAAACATGGACGCCAAAGCAGAAGTTATCAATTATTGTCAAGGTGTCTAACTTTTAGCTGGGAATACATTGATATAGATATGTGATGGCATCTGTAATTCTAGCCAGTCCTCAAGGGAATATCCACGGATGCTTTTTTGGAGCCCTCTCTAAGATAATAAAATAGGCTGTGGTCAGACACACTGTACCTCATACAGTATAACAGCTTTCGACATGAATCTGGAACATGATTTACATTTGAAAGCACCAGATCAATATTTGAGGAGGGATTATTTTTTATCAACTCGGCTCTAATTCTCTGAAATATAAAGTTATTTTTTAAATGTCAAGACCAACTACACCCACACTGGCATGGAATGGCTTTGTCGAAAAAGTTGGAAAAAAATTAAACGTAAATTTTGTGTTGACATAATCCAGGTTAAGTCTAAAAAAGAAAAATACTTACTTTTGTAAAATGAGAGGCTATTTTATCACTCAGAGAATGTCACGTCAATTGTAAAGCCATCAGCCCCAAGGTTTGGTGGTGATTGCTTCATATTTACTGTTAGTCCGGCAATGGGGATGGTACTTCTACAGTCTTTGGACAGACTAGTGAGTGTGACATTTAAAGTGTTGATTTTTGCAGCACTTATGTTAATTGTTGTAATTTTCCTGATGAACCACCATTCTGGTTTCCTGATGCAGCCAAGATAGTTTTACATTTTCTATGCAGGGCCTCTTTGCCATTTGGTCTGTGTAGTGTCAGCTTCGAGTGCTACTGAAAGCAGACAAAATTGCAAGCAAATTGCATCAGATTGCCAACATTGTGAAAAGGTAAATTGCTTGCAAATCTATTTAAACCACTGCCCTATTTTCATCAGCTTCAGTACTTGGTATTCATGATTGCTTAATTGGCGACCTTTCCTATTGTGTAGTGCTTTATGGTGTAATGGAAAGCGATCTTTACCAAACCAATTACCCTTTTTTTCTCAGCACTACATTATTGCTGTGATTGCAACTGCCAGTCCTTTGTAAATGAACTTTCTGATTTCAATGATGTTTTTAAAATGTAAGATAGAAAAAAGTGGCATTCATATTGTGCGATGTTCTATTTTGAAGCCTCTTTGTAGCCACTATTGTCTGGGAAAATGGACTGAAGGGTTACACAGTACCTACAAATATCCATGTAACTATTATTAATATTATTATAATGTCCTCCTTTGTACTGCAGCTCAATTAGGAAAGGATAGGAGAAATATTTTGTCACCCTGTCAAGTGCACAGGAAGTGCATTTGAGGCTTCTTTTTTGACACATACATTATCTCTAGTAATAAGAGGAGATTTTTTTTTAAGGAGTGGTGATGAAGATATAAAATCAATTTAAATAAAATTTACATTGCTAGTTTTGTGGCTACTCAGCATTTAAAAAGGAACCTTAAATGATTCAAATATTAAGACTTGGAATAAAAGCTTAATTTTATAAGAGAAAGTTATGAGCAAGCTGAGAAATAGTGAATTTTTATGATCTCAGGTTCTGAATATAGATGATAAAACACAGCAAAACATGACTATGTTATTACTTCAGAGCTAAAACTATGTATAATACAGATATATAGCCTGAATTGTAACAGAACTCAGAAGGCCTCTTTTTAAAAATTCTCATAAGATATATTCTATAAAGTTAGCATCCACATGAATTCTCATAAAAATGAGGCACAGAACGGTACTGAATCCTGTTTATGTATTTTTATGTGATTTAGAAAATTATATCATTACTCGTAAGTGTATGTGCAGAAAGGGAGCTACAAGTAATTTAGTCATTCCCTAATACAGTAAGTGGAAATGGATGCATCATTCTACCCCCTACAGTTAGAAACTCTATTGTATGAGGGACATTTTGCAAAGATTTCTTTTACTCTATCCTCTCATTTAATTGGGAAAAAAATGGAGTTTAGACAAGGCTTGCCAATGATAATCAGGTGATTGTTGATTTTAGTACCTTTGATGTAATGTAATGATTTATTTACAGCACAGCATCTTACTCTTCGAAAGCAAAGAAATGTGTTTATTATCTGCTGCTTATGGAAGTGTTCATAACAACCAATTTCACTGTGATATTGAGGTCTAATACAGTTATTATTTTGTATAGGCAACATATATTCTTTTGGAACAATTAGACCCATGATTCAGTTTCCAAACTTTGAGTGTCCTGCTAATTGGGAGCAGGACCCAGAAAAACTCTTACCTTGAGGAGGGACTTTATTAAATAACTCTTGTGGAAAGACTTTTAAGGCAATTTTATTTTCATTTATAGGGGAGAAACATAGAGTAGCACAGACGTTACTATAAGAGGTTGGTTGTGAATGATCATTCTCCTCATTCTTCTTTCTAGACCAGTACTTAGTCCTGTGATGGTGAAATGGATAACAACAACAACAGCTAACAGAGCCCAGGCTTATGATGTGCCAGGCTCTGTGCTAAGCTCTTTAACTGACTCATCTCATTTTAACCCTCCCACCAATCTTATCGGGAAGGTACTATTATTATTCCCATTTTATAGATGAGGCAACTGAGGCTGAGGAGATTCAGAGGCTGACACAGGACATGCAGGTCATAAGTGATGCATCTGGGATATGAACCTGGGCAGTATGGCCCTAGAGCCTGTGTTCTACTGCCTGAAGAGTTTAGTTTCCCAGTTTCTAATTTTTCTTTCTTGAACTAAGGAAGGAAAGCTGCTTGGCTTACATAGAATCTAAATATCTGATTTTCCAGAATATTTAAAGTAGTTATTGAGAAAATAGAGTGTACCCAGAAGTCATTTAATCTTTCCCTCTTTTCACCTCTTTGTACATGGTACAGATTTGGCACTGATATTCATGTTTTACATGCAAAACTTTAAGAAACTCAGATGTTCAGATTCAGCTTCTGCGTGCAAAAGAATTCTTATGCATGCCAACGCTCACAGACGGTCCTGCAACTATTTCTCCTTCTCCTTCTTCTTCCTTTGGAAAGAGGGACCTGAATACTGTAGGAATAGTAAATATCCAGCCAGTCCCTCTTATCACCTCTGTTAAATAATGTACACTAGAATTATTGTTGGAGTTTGTTTGTTGATGTTTGCAAGTACCTCATTTTAGTCCAGAGCTCTTTCAGAGTAATTGCAGTAAGAATAATTAACAGATTTCTTCCTGTAATGAGTAGGGTTGGTGGAGCTAGGGGGTGGTGCTGGAATGAGGTTGGGGAAATGGGAGTTGTTTCCACTTCAAGTAATCTGCAAGTAAATTATAGCATGAAGGAAATGTTCTTTGAGTTTTTACATGAGACATTTGTCAAATTGATGTAAGCAGAAACCTAGATGTTTTCTTGTTTAATATTCCAATCCTTACTCAGCCATGGACAGCCAGTGGGGAGCCTTGTGCATATTCTCTAATCTTTTAAATGGCAGGTAACAGCATGTTCTATCCCAGAGGATCATATATTAGGCTCAGTGATCAAAATGTTGGGGAAACTTGGAAAAAAGCAGGAAGCTGGAGAGCACTCTATCTGTATCTTCCCCTTTACACAGACTCATATACCAATTTCTGGATTTACCACAAAGATTAATACAGGGTTGAAGGATTGGTAAGGGGGGGGAATATTAACTTAGAAAAGGATCATTTATATAAGAATTTATGACATCTTTATTTAATAAATATCCTGAGTAGATTTAATACCTTATTTCATTTATGAACAAAAAATAGTGTAATGTTTTCAGTTTGCTCACAGTTGTAGGAATGTATCTCTTGTGTTGTGCCCTTCTGTGCTGCACTACTGCTGCAACTCCTTGCACTCTTGCAGGGCGTGAATCTGTGAGGATCATCTGTTTTCTCTCATCACATGTTCCTTCATAACAAACAGCATCCATTTACTCCAAACAAGAATAAGGAATAAGCTAGATTGAACAGGCAGGTACTAACTGACCACTCATGGATATTAAACTTTTCTTTAACTTGTATGATACAATGTGCTTTCATCATTCATAATGACATCATTCCTTCCTAGGAAGCAGAAATTCTCTGAGCTTAGTTGCCTTCACTCTTTCCCTTTAAGAAGATAAACTATGAAACATCCTCACAAGAAAAATAACCCACAACTCTTATTTCTAACTAATAAATGATTTTTCTGAGGTGCGCCGTCAGAAAGATCATAAAATTTAAAAACAAATGGAAATGGTATGCTGTAGACAAGACAATAAAATTTGTGGAACAGGATCAACAATCTGAGATATTCAGATTGATAATCATTGGTTCTGTATATTTTAGGGAGGATTATCTATTTGATATGCTAGTAAAAATAATCATGTTTAGGGCTTCCCTGGTGGCGCAGTGGTTGAGAGTCCGCCTTCCCATGCAGGGGACATGTGTTCGTGCCCCGGTCTGGGAAGATCCCACATGCTGTGGAGCGGCTAGGCCCGTGAGCCATGGCCGCTGAGCCTGCGCGTCCCGAGCCTGTGCTCCGCAACGGGAGAGGCCACAACAGTGAGAGGCCCACGTACCGCAAAAAAAAAAGAGAGTCAACTGAAAAAAAAGATTGTAAAGACAAGAATTATTACTGATTCCCAGTCAGGGATGTATAGTAAGAAGTGACTTCACAGAAACCTATGGAGAATTCTAAATCTTACTGTGCATGATCAAGCACTTGGGAGCTTGTTAATGATAACACAGCCCCTTGTTGGTTTTCTTAATTTCTAAGATGCACCCTTCCCTTCCCTTCTCTCCTTCCTTCCTTCCTCTTTCCCCTCCTCCTCCTCCTCCTTCTTCTTGTTCAACTGGAAGCCAGTAATGACTTCCAGACTATCCCTGTTAGAATCCCAGATCCACTACTTACAAACCATCTTAGAAATGCTGCTTAATCTCTCTGAATCTCAGATTCATCATTTATTAAACAGGGGTGGTAGCAGTATCTCCCTCATAGAGTGACTGGAACTATCAAATGGATTAATAGATGTCAAGTACTTAGTGCAATAGCTGGCTCATAATAAACCCTAAATAAATATTAAACATGATTTTTTGTTGTTGTTGCGGCCTCTCCCGTTGTGGAGCACAGGCTCCGGACGCGCAGGCTGAGCGGCCATGGCTCACGGGCCCAGCCGCTCTGCGGCATGTGGGATCTTCCCGGACCGGGGCACGAACCCGTGTCCCCTGCATCGGCAGGCGGACTCTCAACCACTGCGCCACCAGGGAAGCCCTTCAGTTGACTCTTGACCAATGAAAGATTCATTACATTTTGGCTTCTGGGTGGCAAATGTTATTGTCAATCACATAATGGTGTAGCAGGTGGTATTGGTATCTCAACATAAGCAAATTTCCACGCAGCAAGAAGCTATCGATGGAGACCCCTATGTAAAAATACTTCCTTTCTTTCTCTTAAGATGGATTTTTCAAGGGCTCTTCTTAAGTTAGCTGAGCAGCAGAGAAAGAAAGGCAAGACTCAGGAGAGAGAATGGTGTTAAAATCCAGGGAGATGGACCCCAAGACCAATTTAACGTACTACTTCTGCCCGGGTCCCAAATGATACAGGCACTCATTCTATTTAACGTGTACTGTATAAGAGGATGTTTAAGGAGAGATGTTTTTGAGATGCCCTCCACTCATGCTTAGCTATTTGGAAAGTCATTCCAAAACCAAAATGGGCAATTACTTTTCTCACACCCAAAAATGTGTGTGAACCAGAGTGATGATTTCTCAGAAGGAGAATCTTCAGTCTTGGAGACATGGGTGGAGGAATCCATTCAGTCATTCAGTGAACATTTGCTGAGTACTTTTTATGAGTCCAACGCTGTAGGGGCACATAGTGAGAGTCACAGCTCCTCTCTAAGAGCCTTGTATTCTGGTGGCATGCTTTGGAGTCAGCTACAAAGGCACTTCTTTTAGAATGCAGTGCTATCTGGAAGAAAGAATTTTCTTTTAATTAAATAAGTCAGTTTGAGAACCATGTATGTTTAAATGGGAGTGGAAAAAGCAGAAAGTTGCAGACCGAAGAATAAAATTTTGCATTAAATGGAGACTTGCTTTACCTAGGATGGTTCATTATAAAAAGTGTGCCAGTACATTTAACACATTAAATTTCATATGCCAATATTTATTTCTACTTATCATTTTAATAGCTATAAGGCAAATTTCATAATAATAATTTGTTTAAGAATATAGTTAACTTGACTTGATTCCTAAACTTCATTTTGACATTCAATAAATATTTAATCTAAAATTTTAACTGGCCTGTGTTTTAAAGTATTTGCAATTTAGATTAATGTTTCTAAAATAAAAGACTGAGACTTTCTTACTTAGGATATCCTTCTAAGATAAAGCCCTGAATGCTTCCAGCATTTTACGATGAAATTATCTTACTTTGGCTTATTTATAAATGTGAGATAGACTTTTTCAGCACTCTAAGTAATATCATCGTATTATCTCAGACTTGCTGAGATTTTAAAAAATATCTATTTTAGGGATATCTTACCAACTTACAGCATTTTAATGAGCAGCTCACTGTTTGAACAGAGCATTTTTGAAACAAACTCGGTAGCCAGGCATGCTGAACACTGCTGTCTCTGGAACCCTGAGCACCACATAACTCATGGGTCTGGCTACCATGAGATTGAGCATGAAATTTCACATCAAAGACCTCCATGCCTGAGGAGCAGAGATGCAAGGGGGTGGTGTGTCCAGGGCAAAAGAGAATGCACAAAACAGGCAGAGTTCTTCCTGGTGTGTTCAGAGACTAGATGGAGTTTCTGCAGGCCAGGAACCTTTGCAGTTGCTGCTCGCTCTGGAAATAACAAACTCTTGTGGTCACAGCTGCAATAATAGAGGTGTGATCCCTGAAAGACCCAGGGATACCTTGTAATAAGCAGGCTGTACCTTGAGGCAGGGCTGGCTTCCTGGGCATACAGTCTGTGTGGTAGCACAGGGCCCTATGCTTAAAAGCTGTCCATGCTCAGCTTAATGTTCTGCAGTCACTGTTCTGAAGTTCTTAGTAATTTTTAAACAAGAAGCTCCTTATTTTCATTATGTAATAGGAGGTTTATTTTTTTAATACATATATATGTATATATCTTTATACTTAATATAGTTTTCTTTCTTTTTTTTTCCTGTGTCTCTATTTCTATTTTGCAAACCAGTTCATCTGTACCATTTTTCTAATTCCACATATATGCGTTAATATACAATATTTGTTTTTCTCTTCTGACTTACTTCACTCTGTATGACAGTCTCTAGATCCATCGACGTCGCTACAAATGACCCAATTTCGTTCCTTTTTATGACTGAGTAATATTCCATTGTATATATGTACCACATCTTCTTCATCCATTCGTCTGTCGATGAGCATTTAGGTTGTTTCCATGACCTGGCTATTGTAAATAGTGCTGCAATGAACACTGGGGTGCATGTGTCTTTTTGAATTATGGTTTTCTCTGGATATGTGCACAGTGGTGGGATTGCTGAGTCATATGGTAATTCTATTTTTAGTTTTTTAAGGAATCTCCACACTGTTCTCCATAGTGGCTGTATCAATTTACATTCCCACCAACGGTGCAAGAGGGTTTCCTTTTCTCCAAACCCTCTCTAGCATTTGTTGTTTGTAGACTTTCTGATGATACCCATTCTAACTGGTGTGAGGTGATACTTCATTGTAGTTTTGATTTTCATTTTTTTAATAACTAGTGACGTTGAGCAGCTTTCCATGTGCCTTTTGGCCATCTGTATGTGTTTTTTGGAGAAATGTCTGTTTAAATCTTCTGCTCGTTTTTTGATTGGGTTGTTTGTTTTTTTAATATTGAGCTGCATGAACTGTTTATGTATTTTGGAGATTAATCCTTTGTCTGTTGATTTGTTTGCAAATATTTTCTCCCATTCTGAGGGCTGTCTTTTTGTCTTGTTTATAATTTCCTTTGTTGTGCAAAAGCTTTTAAGTTTCATTAGGTCCCATTTGTTTATTTTTGTTTTTATTTCCATTGCTCTAAGAAGTGTGTCAAAAAAGATCTTGCTGTGATTTATTTCAAAGAGTGTTCTTCCTGTGTTTTCCTCAGGCTTTGTATCCTATTCCATTGATCTATATTTCTGTTTTTGTGCCAGTACCATACTGTCTTGATTACTGTAGCTTTGTAGTATAGTCTGAAGTCAGGGAGTCTAATTCCTCCAGCTCTGTTTTTTTCTGTCAAGATTGCTTTGGCAATTCGGGGTCTTTTGTGTCTCCATACAGATTTTAAGATTTTTTTGTTCTAGTTCTGTGAAACATGCCATTGGTAATTTGACAGGGATTGCATTGAATCTGTACATTGCTTTGGGTAGTATAGTCATTTTCACAATATTTATTCTTCCAGTCAAGCACATGGTATACCTCTCCATCTGTTTGTGTCATCTTTGATTTCTTTCATCAGTGTCTTATAGTTTTCTGACTACAGGTATTTTACCTTCTTAGGTAGGTTTATTCCTAGGTATTTTATTCTTTTTGTTGCAGTGGTGAATGGGATTGTTTCCTTAATTTCTTTTTCTGATCTTTCATTGTAAGTGTATAGGAATGCAGGAGATTTCTGTGCATTAATTTTGTATCCTGCAACTTTACCAAATTCATTGATTAACTGTAGTAGTTTTCTGGTGGCCTCTTTAGGATTTTCTATGTATAGTATCATGCCATCTACAAACAGTGACAATTTTACTTCTTTTCCAATTTGTATTCCTTTTATTTCTTTTTCTTCTCTGATTGCTGTGGCTAGGACTTCCAAAACTATGTTGAATAATAGTGGTGAGAGTGGATATCCTTGTCTTGTTCCTGGTCTTTAAGGAAATGCTTTAAGTTTTTCACCATTGAGAATGATGTTTACTGTGGGTTTGTAGTTTTATGGCCTTTATTATGTTGAGGAAAGTTACCTCTATGCCAACTTTCTGGGGTGTTTTTATCATAAATTCGTGGTGAATTTTGTCAAAAGCTTTTCCTGCATCTAATGAGATGATCATATGGTTTTTATTCTTCAGTTTGTTAATATGGAGTATCACATTGATTGGTTAGCTTTTATTGAAGAATCCTTGCATCCCTGGGATAAATCCCACTTGATCATGGTGTATGATCCTTTTTTTTTAATGTATTTATTTTTGGCTGCATTGGATCTTCGTTGCTGCACGTGGGCTTTCTCTAGTTGCAGCGAGCAGGGGTACTCTTCATTGCGTTGTGTGGGCTTCTCATTGTGGTGGCTTCTCTTGTTGTGAAGCACAGGCTTCAATAGGTGCATGTGGGCTTCAGTAGTGGTGGCACGCAGGCTCAGTAGTTGTGGCTCCCGGGCTCTAGAGCACAGGCTCAGTAGTTGTGGTGCATGAGCTTAGTTGCTCCGCGGCATGTGGGATCTTCCCGGACCAGGGCTTGAACCTGTGTCTCCTGCACTGGCAGGTGGATTCTTCACCACTGTGCCACCAGGGAAGTCCCTGATCCTTTTAATATGTTGTTGGATTCTGTTTGCTCCTATTTTGTTGAGGAGTTTTGCATCTATATTCATCAGTGATATTGGTCTGTAATTTTCTTTTTCTGTAGTATCTTTGCCTGGTTTTGGTATCAGGGTGATGGCGGCCTTGTAGAATGAGTTTGGGAGTGTTCCTTCCTCTGAAATGTTTTGGAAGAGTTTGAGAAGGATGGGTGTTAGCTCTTCTCTAAA
Source organism: Delphinapterus leucas (assembly GCF_059928025.1). NCBI lineage: Eukaryota > Metazoa > Chordata > Mammalia > Artiodactyla > Monodontidae > Delphinapterus > Delphinapterus leucas. The sequence continues at coordinate 73,194,521 of NC_143137.1, forward strand.
TGTTTGATAGAATTCACCTGTGAAGCCATCTGGTCCTGGACTTTTGTTTGTTGGAAGATTTTTAATCACAGTTTCAATTTTATTTCTTGTGATTGGTCTGTTCATATTTTCTATTTCTTCCTGGTTCAGTCTTGGAATGTTATACCTTTCTAAGAATTTGTCCATTTCTTCCAGGTTGTCCATTTTATTGGCATAGAGTTGCTCATAGTAGTCTCTCATGATGCTTTGTATTTCTGTGCTGTCCATTGTAACTTCTACTTTTTCACTTCTAATTTTATTGATTTGAGTCCTCTCCCTCTTTTTCTTGATGAGTCTGGCTAAAGGTTTATCAATTTTGTTTGTCTTCTCAAAGAAACAGCTTTTAGTTTTATTGATCTTTACTGTTGTTTTCTTTGTTTCTATTTCATTTATTTCTGCTCTCATCTTTATGATTTCTTTCCTTGTACTAACTTTGGGTTTATTTGTTCTTCTTTCTCTACTTCCTTTAAGCATAAGGTTATTTGAGATTTTTCTTGTTTCTTGAGGTAGGCTTGTATTGCTGTAAACTTCCCTCTTAGAACTGCTTTTGCTGCATCCCATAGGTTTTGGGTTGTTGTGTTTCATTGTCATTTGTTTCTAGGTATTTTTTGATTTCTTCAGTGATCTCTTGGTTATTTAGTAACGTATTGTTTAGCGTCCATGTGTTTGTGTTTTTTATGTTTTTTTCCCTGTAATTTATTTCTAATCTCATAGCATTGTGGTCAGAATAGATGCTTGGTATGATTTCAATTTTCTTAAATTTACCGAAGCTTGATTTGTGACCCAAGATGTGATCTATCCTGGAGAATGTTCTGTGTGCACTTGAGAAGAAAGTGTAATCTGTTGTTTTCAGATGGAATGTCCTATAAATATGAATTAAATCTACCTGGTCTATTGTGTCATTTAAAGCTTGTGCTTTCTTATTAATTTTCTGTCTGGAGATCTGTCCATTGATGTAAGTGAGGTGTTAAAGTCCCCCACTATTATTGTGCCACTGTCGATTTCCTCTTTTATAGCTGTTAGCATTTGCCTTATGTATTGAGGTGCTCCTAGGAGGTTTATTTAAAATTTAAGGACGTCTCATTCTAACAAAGCCACTAACAACATACACGATGGAGGAAGGTCTAGAAATTATCACAGGGCAGCTGTTAAAAAAATGAGGAATGGTTAATGGACAAAAATATAACGTGATCAAGGGATAATGCTATATAACTGTCTTGATCTAGTAGAACTACAAATGGTTACCTAGGGAAGGGATGAGAGCTCCGTGGCTCTGTTACTAGAGTCTTCATCTTTGAATAAGGGTAAAGGGATTCCTATATATCAATGGTGTTTGAGTGTTTTTGATCATGACCCTCTGTAAGAAATACATTTTATTCATGATCTTGTATATATGTATACATATATATATACGCACACATACATATGTACATATATGTATTTTATGTATACATGTATATTTTACACAAATTTCATGAAATAACTCTTACCTTTATCCCACATGGTATGCATTCTGATATTTTCTGGTTTTTTCTCTTCCATTGAAATAATGGGGCTTCCCTGGTGGCGCAGTGGTTGAGAGTCCGCCTGCTGATGCAGGGGATGTGGGTTCATGCCCCGGTCTGGGAGGATCCCACATGCCGCGGAGTGGCTGGGCCTGTGAGCCATGGCCGCTGAACCTGCGTGTCCCGAGCCTGTGCTCCGCAACGGGAGAGGCCACAACAGTGAGAGGCCCACGTAAAGCAAAAAAAAAAAGAAAAAATATGTTGGTTCCTGTCCACTAATTCAATCTGTTGTCCAACTAATGGATCACAAGCCACTGTTTGAGAAACTCTTATATAGCATGAGGGGTTGCAGTAGATAATTCTTAACATTTTTCTAGCTCTAAGATTGTAATTTTCAAAAGTTAAAAATTGCAAGTTACCCAACTGGTGACTGAGTATATGCCTGAGCAATTCAGTAGCAAAGTACAAAGAGCCCTCGACTAATTTGGGAGACCTGTGTTTGAACCCTTGGTGTGCTACTATTTTAACACCTTAAACAAATCTATTTATTATTCTTTCTCAATAGTCATATCTGGAAAGATTTGTTCATCCAGAGAGTTTTTTCCTTTTAATAACAAATAACAGAATGCTTCATCTCCCAAATAAAATTTTATAGTATATAAAACTGTTAAAAGTGGGACTGCTGTGGTGGAATCTCAGGGGGATGGTTGGGGGTCTTACATACCCTGCTCATCACTCTGCACTCCTCCTCCTAATTCCCATCCATAGACCCACAGTACTCCAGTGAACAGAGTTTGAAAACCACTCTACTCAATAACCCAGTCTTAAACTTTGCTCTGGGGACTACTGGTGAGCAATAGTGATCAGAAATGAAACCAAAGATGCAATGTCTTTCTCTCTGTTTTTCATTCAGTTCAATGTTTTGCCCTCAGAGAATGAAAACACAACAAAACGAGGCTCTTTCTGTCCAGTTCCCTGCTTTATCTTCAATATCTAGCGCAGTACCTAGTATAAAACTGGTGCTCGATACATATTTACTGAACAAATAAGTCACTTTTTAAAATGTATCAAAGTGACAAGTGTTTGGTGGGGGATATTTATGAAGATTCTGAAATTGTAAACAGATACAGATTTTAAAACTAGGGTTCATGCCTTGTCAGGTTGATTTTAATAATATTGATAACGTATTTTTGTTGTGAAATTGGACATTGATATCTCTATTTTATAGATAAGAATACCAGCCCCTCATGAAATTCATGGACATAACCTAGCTATTTGCAGGCAGGAATTATGATCTATAGTTATTGAATTTCTGATGTGTTTATTGGTAAGCTCTAGGAAGAATCTCCATGAGGACATCCTAGTATTCAACGGATGAATGGGTTGCATCTTAGTTCATGACTTTGTAGAGCCCTTTAAAACATTGGTATTTTGTTGAGTGGTATAATTGATAAAAAGAAACTTGCACTGTGCCAATCACTTGCCTTTATAGGCTCACCCATTTCATTCCTGAATATGACAGCCTCACTGTTAGTAGCAATTTGTTTCATAATATTGTGGTATGATTGAAAGAAGATAGGAAAGAAATAAGGTCATGTGGATTTTTTTTCCCCTTAATGGAATTACTACTCAGAAAAAAACAGTGCTTTGGTTGGGTAAGTTCTTATCATGCCAAGTGAGCTTTTCAAAATGTTATGTCCCACTTGTATCACTAACTATATTTTTGAGATGACAGGAGATGAGTGAAATATAAAGCTCATGGTTACACAGGGTACTCATCTTCATGCACAACTTCAGCATTAATGTAACCTTTAAAATGTAACCTTTAAAAAGTGCAGTAGTTATCAGCAGCATGACCCATATCAAAATGGAACTGCCTGTCAAGCCTTGCTCATTTGATGCATGAAAGTTCTATATTTTCCTTCACAGGCATACGTTACAGTACCTTTACGGTGGCCCGCACAGCATGCCAATGTAGAACTTCCATAATTGTAAATTCTGAGTCAAGGGTATAACTGCTGGCATTTATCTATTTAGGTGGCTCAGAATACACAGATGCTTTGAAATAGTTTCTTACTTAAAATGAAATCAGAACATCCTCTCAACTAACATGCACATCTTTAAACTACGTTTGAGCATTCTTATTACTCTCCTTCAATACAATTTAGAGTTGTTACGGACATACTTAGAACCTACTTAAGTTTGGGGGGATATTTTATTTGACTTAATGCATATACTGTACTGAAGCCAGTTAACTACTTTTGATACGACAATGTTTTCTATCACAAGCCTCAAAATAAAAATTGCTCAGGGCACCAAAACACATCAGAATAGCAAAATGCTCTAAGTGAGGAGGGCCAGAAAAAAGGCTATTTCACTACTGGATAAAGTGACTTAACTTTGAACAACATGAAGTTGTCAACTTTCAACCATTTCTGAGCTACAAAAGTAGCAGTTTTATATAGTTCAGTCTATATTTCTAGGCACTTGTTGCTTGCTTCACCATTATGATCTCCTAAGAAAGTCAGAGTTGCCCCAAGTGGGAAGAAAACGGGGAGTCCAGATGTTCTCAATGGAGTTCACTCTGCCTTCACAGAAATACAAAATACTTAAATAGATACTCAGTGGATCCGTTTCTCAACCTTCAGTTATTCTGGAAAAAAAGGTAGAGAGTACCCTGAAAAAATTACCAACAATTTCTTTCACCAAATATTTTTACTTTCTAGAAAAGTACACTAGGGAAATAAGATTATGGACAAAACTTAGTCTACAATGTTAATAGTTTATAATACCAAAGGTTTGAATATAACCTGAAAGACCAGTAATAGGAGTTTGGTTAACTATAGTCCTTCCATAATACAAAATGAAAGGAAGTATCTATCAAATGGAAAAGAAGTTGGTGAAAAAGTATTTACTTAAAAGATGCAAAATAGCTTCACATTACTATCTCACTGAAGACATAAATATAGATATATGCAAACATAGACATATTTAAAAATATATAAACATGATACATAAAAAGACCAGAATCACTTACACTGTTGTTAGTGATTATTTCTGGGTGTAAGGCTAAGATTTGTGGATGATTTTGAAGCCTTATCTTTCTTTATTTGTATTTTCTACAATGAAGGTGTATTAATTGTATGATAAGGAAAAAAAGTAAAATAAAATAACACAAAGAATATTTAGTTAATTATCCCACTCATTTTCAAAAAACATCTGATTTATAAGTTAAGGCAATTCCTGAGTATTTGCATAATGGGGGACCCTTAGCACAGACAAAAATCAAATGGAACATTATCCATATGGGAGTTTCCCTTGAAGTTTAGGAGAGTCTGAATCACCAAGAGAAAAAATGACAAGAGAGGCAGAGAAATGGAAAGCAAACCTCTGGGAAGGGACTGACAGCAAATTAGCAAATTTAAGAAATTTTCTACATTCCTTGTACCTTTTAAATCCACCCATTTTGGGTTGTTTACCTTATACCACTGAACAGTAATTAAGTTGCTAAAGAAGGCAAACAAAGTTAATTGGCAAACAGGAAACATTTTACCTGGGAAGAAATTAAGTGGGGTTAGTTGAACTTAGTTTAGGAGATATTTCAGAAGCATTATTTCTTCTGCTATCTCTTGCCACAGAAAGAATGCTTTCAATGGCCAAAAGACATTGGAACTTCATTCTGAAAAGACAATGTATAGAACAAATTGATAAAACAATGATTTCATAAGGCAAATGCACATGATAGGACAAATGAATGGAAATAGGATTTTTATGGGAAGGATAGTGAACATATGGAAATATCTCTTAGGATAAAAATAAAAGTAGGATCCAGTGGCTGACTCACACAGAGAACACATGAAGTTCTCAGTATACATTTATGGGTTGAATTTTTTAAAAGAATGAATGAATTAATATAACTTCATCTCATCACTTTATGGACCAGATCTTTATAATTTATTCACAGTAGCACTGATTTAAATTAAACTAGGTATGATTACATGCTACATAGCAAAACATTATTAAATTTTGTGATTGGGGTCAAGTTATGTTCACTTTAGTATAACAGTTTATCTGTTCAGTAGTTCCTTCTCTTATGCAACTTTATAATATTTAATTCAGAAGTTAAAAATGAAACTTATATATACACTGTAGAGTATATAAATATATAAGAAAGAACCAAAGACCCATAAAGTCACAAAGAAAGAGAAACTGTCAAGCATCCATTATTTCAGACTATTCACTAATGTAATAAACTACTAATATAGTTTTCATTAATATACTGTGAATTGGTTCTAACAAAAGAAATGCAGCTGAATATTTGTTATGAGGCTAGATAAGGGAAAAAGGATAACTCTTCTACCATTTGGCTGAGCAAATGTAAACATCTGTGTATTCCTTGTACGAAAGTGAAAAGTTCAGAGGTAAAATAAGTACTTGCCTTCAGTTACCCATCCGTTTGTGTATTGTACAGTATGAGTATTTCATGAGTGCACAATTCATTTGGTATCCACAACAACCTCAGGTATGGGTGAGGTGGCAGTGGTAGTAATCTGCAAAAATCAATCTTTGTCCTTAAGGCGCATCCATGTTGCAGCATGTGTCAGAATTTCATTCCCTTTTAGGGCTGAATAATATTCCATTGTATGCATATACCACATTTTGATTCTTCATTCACCTATTCATGGACACTTGGTTGCTTCCATGTTTTAGCTACTGTAAAGAAAGCTGCTTTGAGCATAGGTATACAAATATCTGCTCAAGTTCTTGCTTTCAGTTCTTTTGGGTATATACCCAGAAATGAAATTGCTGGATCATATGGTAATTCTATTTTTAGTTTTTTGAGGAACCACCATAATATTTTCCAGAGCAGTTGCACCATTTTACATTTTTCACCAACAGTTCAATTTCTCTGTATCTTTGCCAACATTTGTTATTGTCTGCTGGTTGTTTTTGATAGTAACGATCCTAATGGACATGAGGTAGAATCTTATTATGGTATCTCTTTATGCCAAGTGAACATAAACCAGTCACAGAAAGATAAATACTGTATGACTCCACTTATATGAGATACTTAGTCAAAATCATAGAGACAGAATGTAGAATGGTGATTGTAAGGGGCTGGGTGAAATAGATAATTGTTTAATAGGTATGGAGTTTCAGTCTTACAAGATGAAAAGAGTTAAGTGGATAGTTGGTGGTAATGGTAGTATAACAATAGAAATATACTTAACACTACTGAAATGTACCGTTAATATGGTTTAAGATGGTAAATTTTCTGTTACGTGTTTTTCTACCACAACTATGAATGAATGAATGTAAGAAAACCACCAAGTTTTTTTTTATTTTAAAAAGAATTAATCCTTATGTATAAGAAGAAATTGAAGCAAAGCCAGTGAGTTAACATGCCTGAGAGTAACATCATTAAAAGAGTACTGGTTACCTAGCCATCACTTTGGGATGATAACATAAAGTAATGTTTGATTATCTGAAAAAACTTGAAGAGGGGAGACTGAGTCTACAGGCCACAGAAATCTGAAGGTAGTAGATACCTATATTGTTGTGCCATCCATTTTAAAACCATTTGTTTTAGTCTACAAGTTAATAGACTTTGAAATATTAAGTTATACATTTGACATATGTTCAAGTATACTATTGGAGATCTTGTGCACAGTCCTTGATATTTCATCTTATTGTCAACTGATAAGTCAAATTCCAATTTAAACAACACCACATTTACATCATGTTCATACGGATGTGGTGGAATCACCTGTCTTTCTTGCATTTCAGAGGTGATCCGCTTTGACTTTGTCTATCCTTATCTTGTCTTTTAGAACATTTACTCTCTGGAGCAGCATTCTTGCTGGTTTTTCTCTGCTGTGGATGTGGAGGGAGGCATGGAACAGCATTGTGTGTGCCTGACAATTTTTTTAAAAATAAATTTATTTATTTATTTATTTTATTTTTGACTGTGTTGGGTCTTCATTGCTGAGCGTGGGCTTCCTCTAGTTGTGGTGAGCGGGGGCTGCTCTTTGTTGCAGTGCATGGGCTTCTCTTGTTGCGGAGCCCAGGCTCTAGGCGTGCAGGCTTCAGTAGTTGTGGCATGTGGGCTCAGTAGTTGTGGCTCATGAGCTCAGTAGTTGTGGCTCACGGGCTCTAGAGCGCAGGCTCAGTAGTTGTGGCACACGGGCTTAGTTGCTCTGCGGCATGTGGGGTCTTCCCAGACCAGGGCTCAAACCCGTGTCCCCTGTATTGGCAGGTGGGCTCTTAACCACTGCACCACCAGGGAAGTCCCTGTGCCTGACAAGTTTTAATTACCCTCCTGGTTTTCTGCCAGGACTCAGCAACCTCAGGTTCTAGATCCATGATATTTTATAACAGCTCCAATGTATATTAAAATGTATCTGAATCATCATGGAGAGCAATATTTAGATCAAGAGATTTAGACCTACCTGGAAAGACCCAGTTAGGTATCAGAATATCTACCTTAAGAATAAAATGATTTGGAGCAATTTGGGAGACCTCCCTGAAATCACTGATCAACTTATTTGATCACATTATAATATGTAGATCTAGATAATTTTCCATTATGCTAATTTTGAAACCCCTCTTCAAATTTGACAAAGAGATCTGGCAATTTAGATGCTACTCTAAGCACTTAATGTGTGAACTAATTTGATTCTCACAAGCGTAAAGGGTAGGTGCCATTATTATCGCCATCTTACACTGGACAGCACCTGGCACAGCAAAGCTAAGCAACTTCCCAAAGTCAAACCACAAATAAGAGGTGGGGCTAAGCGTTGAATCGAATCATTATGGTTCCAGAGTCTGGGCACTCAACCACTGCACTCCCTCACCTTTCTCAGAGATCAGGGGTCTGTAACCTTTTTCTAGAACAAGCACAACAAAATTACTCACAGGGAGAAAATGGCTATTTACAAAATTTGAGCAGGAGAAACTAATCTGCCCAGATCGAGAAAGCATTTGGGGGACATATAAATATAGCAAACCCACCTGGAAATGAAGGCTTGAGCATCCCTTGCCTGAACTATCTCAGCCGCGTCCTTGGTCCCTTTGACACTTTTGCCAGAGTTCTTATTCTGGGAAGCAGTCATGCTAAGCTCCTTCTAAACAGGTTCATGTGTATGTGTGCACGTGTGTGTGTTCCCTGCTCCCTGCCACATACACACAGGCTCCGCATTGTCTCTGTTCCTGGAGACCTATGAACTGACCTAACCTAACCTCCATCCTACCTCCTCCTCTGCCATCCTTCTTTGTGTTGGTCTCCCTGAGTACTTCCTGTTGCAGGACCTCACACCTCCGTGTCCTGAGAGTGCAGGACACTCTCACACCTCCATACCTCTCTCTGCTCATGCTGTTCGCACTGACAAGGACACCTTTCTTCTCCATTCTCCCAGGTCACCGTGGAAAATTTCTGCTCATCATTCTTCCTTTCTTTCTTTTTTTTTCTGCTCATCTTTCAAGGTCCAAATGAAATGTTTGTTATTTTTTCTTTGTTATTTTCTGGAAAGCCTCTTTCTTCTCCAAGCAGTGTGGATCCCTTTCAACAGTGTTTCCGTAGCACTGCATACTTTTATGAAAAACTTATTACAGTGTATTAAGATAATTGTTGACCTGTCTCTTTCTCCCACTTACATTCAGCTTAGGAAGTGGTCATAACTTCCTCATCTGTATCCTCAGCGTCTATCAGAGCTTGGCACAGAGGAGTTTCTCAGTAAATAGTTTTAAATTATGTTTGGTGCTATTGGGTATGATTTTATGGATATTTATTATGTCCTGGCAAAATAAAATGTCAAGGTCCATGTATGGGTGTTTATAGCAAAAACAAAGCAAAATAAAAACCCGCTCCTTGAAATACCTTGAGCCTTAATGCAGTGGTGTTTTCTTTTACAGGAAGTTAGAGAAGTCCTTTGTGAATTTACCTCCTTAACCATTTGAAAATTTCTAAGATATCAATCTATATTCTAGTGTGCAGGTTTAAGAAAAAGATAACTTTAAGAATCAAACTCTAGGAATTGTGGCATTCCTCCATGTAGGAGAGAATGTCTGTGTTGCTCTCCACATGCATTTTAAAGTTAGTTGTCATTCTTTTGTGATATGGTCATAAACAGTGATCCCAGAGAGGTCTCCCCAACTGCGGTAAATCACTTGCTTTATTAAGATAAACATTCTGATACCTAAATGGTTTCATTTCCTTCCAGGTAACAGTATAGAGTAACACCGTCTTATACTATTGGTCAATCAGTCGTAAGGAAAAGGTGTCACTGGATCTATTCCACTGTCTTTTGTTCAGCGCCTGCGTCTGCTGGGGGCTTAGGTGCCACACGCCTTGGGCGGAAGCAGGCCTTTCACCCAGCCAGCAAGAGCTTTCCCTGGAGTTGAGCTGCTGGCAGAGGCAGCCACATTGCAGCCAGATCCACACACAAAATGCTTTTTCCCCAGGCAACTGTTTCCATGTTTCTCCTCGGTCCCTGATGAGCAAATGCCTCCCAGAATAATTCTCTCCACTGGCACACTGTGAGCCAGAACCTCTTGTGGGCTTGGAAAGGGAAGCTCCATAGACTTTTGCTCCAATGTGTCGAGTCAGGGCACACGTGGCCCCAGTTACAAGATAAATGGTGTTGTGGAAACAAGTCAGGTTAGCCAACAACCGCCTGAGCACCACATCAGTGTCTTTTCTGTAATTATTGCATTTAATACAGCTAGTTACTTGCACAAAAGAGCTTCCGGATACGGCAATTTCCACTGGGGGCTGTTTAGGAATGTACAGGCCCATCATTTAGCCCTGATATTGTTGGGTTGTCAGAATTGATCATAGCTCTTGACAGAACACCTCTAGCTTTTTTTTTATGGAGTGCCTCAGAGTGACATTTCACATTGTTTAAGTAGGAGTGATCTGTTAGTTTATATTTTATCTAAAACTGCAGATCAGAGGACCTCCCTCAGGGCCTAAATACATGAATCCTTTTCGCATGTTATAATTAATAGTGGAGCCCAGAGAGAAATTCATAACAAGGGGCCGAAGAGCTGGGCAGAGCAACTTGTCAAAAAGAAGGAAATTCCACTACAGATTAGCTTATTTTTAAGCATGTCAAGCTCTACATACAAACATGATCTATTGCTTCCTTGTAATGTCTGTTTGAGCCCACATGCTCGGGGCGGTGTCAGAGCCTGCTGTAAATTTTGTCTGAGTCAGGGCAATTCTGATTGATCTCTGAGTGTAAAATCGATAAGAAGACACTGTCATTTTCTTAAAGGATGAGCTAGAAAAGGAAAATAAATTAAGACTCCACTGAATGTCTATCTCCAGTGCTCATTAATTCAGTGTGGTTTGTACTTTGTTAATGTTATGGCCACAGCTTTAATCTTCCAGGGGCTCTTCCTGTGGCTACTTGCCAGCAGACATTCTTATGTTATGTATATTTCATCCGAATTGGGCTTGTGGGGGGCTGCATAAAATGGTCGCGCTCTTTTCTCTCTTAGCTCCTGCTTAATCCATTTTATTATTTTGGAGAAATACATCACCATGGATACTGATTAAGTTTAAAATGGATGGAGCCATTCTCTCTCTCTCAATCTCTCTCTCCTTTTTCTTCTCTCCACCCACCCCCCCTTCATCAGGAGATAGACTCATTTGTCTTAAATAGTCTGGGCAAATAATAACTACCAAGCATTTTGCCTTACATAATAAACTGTGTGAAGATTAATCTTCTTCTATTTCTCTTTCTCCCTCCTCCTCCCTTCTCCCTCCTCCACCCCTTCCCTTCCTCTCTCCCTCTCTCTCTCTCTCCCCCCCACACCTCTTTCTCACCTAAGGCTTTTTTTCTGCACATTTTAAAAGCTGTTTATGTAGATTTCCTCAGCCTTAAAATTTCTTGCACATCAAGATTTGTCCCACATTGTTTCAAGAAATAGTAGCTCTTCCAGTATCCTAATAAAACACACGCACACAAACAATTTAAATGTTTCATGGTTGTTTGTTGTGTTTGCTATCATAGAGTCCCAAACATGTCCCAGGCCTTCAGGTTTCGCATTTTGCTCCTCAGGAAGAGAGAAAGGGAAAGGCAAGGCAGGTGGGATATCCCCTCCTCCTTATTTGTAGTCTGCATTAAATACAATATCATAATACTTATGTTTCCCTCTGCTATAGAAACTGAACGTTTAGTTTTGTCTCTATCTCTGTCTTTGGCTTCTGTGAATGGAGATCGTGAATCAAGTGTTTTTCAGACATTCCTCATTTCTGACGCATTTTGAATACCTTGCACATGAGTTATACACACTGTGGTCACATCTCCAGTAATTGTTCATGGAAACCCATGAATAGGAGACTGGTTCCAGAAGCTTTTTATTTGTTTGTGAAAACTTATATTGACTAAATAGAATTTTGTTTAGGTTTCTCAAAAATGCAGAGACCAAAAAAAGGAGGAAGTGGTTAAAAAATCTAGATCTGTTTGTTTCAAAAGGCATTAAATTCATATTCATGAAGGGTGTTTGCTTTCTTTAACAAAGCACAGCACATGCCAATTAATTATTTCTCAGGAAAAGGTCACTTAGGGGACTAACTCTGTATCTCCCATCTTCCCAATTGAGTGTGCTAAATGAATAGATTTGCAAATTTAATCTACAAGCGACAAGTACTTGGCCTTGAAATTATTTGTCTTATTCATCTTTTTTTAAACATTAGTCTTTACTTATTACGGAGCCCATGATACAGTGAGATAACATCTTGAAATTTGTAAATAATGTGTAATGATTTTAGGATTAAATTTGAGAGGAAACTGTGTATTAAGGTAATATATTTACTATGTACATCCCCTCCCACCATCAATATGATGCTGTTGTAATTCTTTACCAAGGAGACTGCTTTCAGAGAGCTGATGGACATCTGAAAATGACTGCAAGTGATCACTTGTATTTTAAAGTTTTGCTTTTGTTTCTTAAACCTGAACATTTAAGAGTTCTTTTTTTCTTTTGAAGGACATAAGTTTGATGAGACATTTAAATGGCTATTTTGCATCCATGTGGAAACCCATATTTGCTGAGGGGCACTGTCACCCATGTATCCATTCACTGGTGCCTGCTGTGTGCCTGGTGCTCCGTTGTAGATGCTAGAAAATGGAGGGGATGAGTGGGAAACTCTTTACCTATACATTACAGATGACACCTAACTCACAGGGTAACTACAAGGGTTGCATGTATATAAAACAACTAGAATATAGGAAGTTTTCATAATAATAGTTCCTCTTGGGACTTCCCTGGTGGTCCAGTGGCTAAGACTCTGAGCTCCCAATGCATGGGGCCTGCGTACGATCCCCGGTCAGGGAACTAGATCCCACATGCTGCACCTAAGAGTTCACATGCCACAAGCATGCCGCAGCTAAAGATCCCATGTGCCGCAACTAAGACCCAGCACAGCTAAATAACTAACTAAATAAATAAATAGTTCCTCTTCCCTGTATTTAATGGTTGATGGTGGCCTTAGGCAATCATATGTTGAGGAACCTCAGCTCTCTCATCTATAAAAATGAGGTAATACTTCTTATCGTGCAGAACTGCTGAGAATTTGAGTGATCATGTATTTTTGTGGCAACACCTGATACATATCATGCACTCAAATAATATTGAGACCTTCAAGATGGCGGAAGAGTAAGACGCGGAGATCACCTTCCTCCCCACAAATACATCAGAAATACATCTACATGTGGAACAACTCCTACAGAACACCTACTGAACGCTGGCAGAAGAACTCAGACTTCCCAAAAGGCAAGAAACTGCCCACGTACCTGGGCAGAGCAAAAGAAAAAAGAAAAAACAGAGACAAAAGGATAGGGACGGGACCTGCACCTCAGAGAGGGAGCTGTGAAGGAGGAAAAATTTCCACACACTAGGAAGCCCCTTCACTGGTGGAGACAGGGTGGGCCAGGGGGAAGCTTTGGAGCCATGGAGGAGAGCGCAGCAACAGGGGTGCAGAGGGCAAAGTGGAGAGATTCCTGCACAGAGGATCAGTGTTGACCAGCACTCACCAGCCTGAGAGGCTTGTCTGCTCACCCGCTGGGGCGGGCGGGGGCTCAGAGCTGAGGCTCGGGCTTCGGAGGTCGGACCCAGGGAGCAGACTGGGGCTGGCTGCGTGAACACAGTCTGAAGGGGGCTAGTGCACCACAGCTAGCCAGGAGGGAGTCCAGGAAAAAGTCTGGATCTGCCTAAGAGGCAAGAGACCATTGTTTCGGGGTGCGGGAGGAGAGGGGAGTCAGAGCACTGCCTAAATGAGCTTCAGAGATGGGCGCGAGCCGCGGCTGTCAGCGCGGACACCAGAGACGGGCATGAAACGCTAAGGCTGCTGCTGCCGCCACCAAGAAGCTGTGTGCAAGCACAGGTCACCACCCACACCTCCCCTCCCGGAAGCCTGTGCATCCCGCCACTGCCAGGGTCCTGTGATCCAGGGACAACTTTCCCGGGAGAACACACGGCGTGCCTCAGGCTGGTGCAACGTCATGCCGGCCTCTGCCAACGCAGACCCGCCCCGCACTCCATGCCCCTCCCTCCCCCCCGGCCTGAGTGAGCCAGAGCCCCCAAAGCAGCTGCTCCTTTAACCCCGTCCTGTCTGAGCGAAGAACAGATGCCCTCAGGCGACCAACGTGCAGAGGCTGGGCCAAATCCAAAGCTGAACCCCGGGAGCTGTGTGAACAAAGAAGAGAAAGGGAAATTTCTCCCAGCAGCCTCAGGAGCAGTGGATTAAATCTCCACAATCAACTTGATGTACCCTGCATCTGTGGAATACATGAATAGACAATGAATCATCCCAAAATTCAGGTGGTGGACTTTGTGAGCAACGATATATATATATTTTTCCTTTTTCTCTTTTTGTGAGTGTGTATGTGTATGCTTCTTTGTGTGATTCTGTCTGTATAGCTTTGCTTTTACCATTTGTCCTAGGGTTCTGTCTGTCTGTCTTTTGTTTCTTCTTTTTTATGGTTTCTTTTTTTAAATTTTTTATTATACTTTTCAGCGCTTGTTATCATTGGTGGATTTGATTTTTGCTTTGATTGCTCTCCTTTCTTCCTTTTTTCTCTTTTTAATTACTTATTAATATTTTATTTTTAATAATTTTTTATTTTAATAACTATTTTATTATTTTTTTTCCTTCTTTCTTTTTTTCTCCCTTTTCTGCTGAGCCGCATGGCTGACAGGGTCTTGGTGCTCTGGCCGGGTGTGAGGCCTGAGCCTCTGAGGTGGGGGGACCAAGTTCAGGACACTGATCTACCAGAGACCTCTGGGCTCCATGTAATATCAAATGGCAAAAGCTCTCGCAGAGATCTCCATCTCAGTGCTAAGACCCAGCTTCACTCAATGACCAGCAAGCTATGGTGCTGGACACCCTATGCCAAACAACTAGCAAGATACAAACACAACCCCACCCATTAGCAGAGAGGCTGCCTAAAATCATAATAAGTTCACAGACACCCCAAAACACACCACTGGACGTGGTCCTGCCCACCAGAAAGACAAGATCCAGCCTCATCCACCAGAACACAGGCACTAGTCCCCTCAACCAGGAAGCCTACACAACCCACTGAAACAACATTACCCATTGGGGGCAGACACCAAAAACAACGGGAACTATGAGCCAGCAGTCTGCGAAAAGGAAACCCCAAACACAGTAAGTTAAGCAAAATGAGAAGACAGAGAAACACACAGCAGATGAAGGAGCAAGGCAAAAACCCACCAGACAAAACAAATGAAGAGGCAGTAGGCAGTCTACCTGAAAAAGAATTCAGAGTAATGATAGTAAAGATGATCCAAAATCTTGGAAATAGAATGGAGAAAATACAAGAAACGTTTAACAAGGACATAGAAAAGCTAAAGAGCAAACAAACAATGATGAACAGCAGAATAAGTGAAATTAAAAATTCTCTAGAAGGAATCAATAGCAGAATAACTGAGGCAGAAGAACGGATAAATGACCTGGAAGATAAAATAGTGAAAATAACTACTGTAGAGCAGAATAAAGAAAAAAGAATGAAAAGAATTGAGGACAGTCTCAGAGACCTCTGGGACACCATTAAACACACCAACATTCGAACTATAGGGGTCCAAGAAGAAGAAGAGAAAATGAAAGGGACTGAGAAAATATTTGAAGAGATTATAGTTGAAAACTTCCCTAGTATGGGAAAGGAAATAGTGAATCAAGTCCAGGAAGCTCAGAGAGACCCATACAGGATAAATCCAAGGAGAAACACACCAAGACACATATTAATCAAACCACTGAAAATTAAATGCAAAGAAAATATATTAAAAGTAGCAAGGGAAAACCAACAAATACCATACAAGGCAATCCCCATAAGGTTAACAGCTGATCTTTCATCAGAAACTCTGCAAGCCAAAAGGGAGTGGCAGGACATATTTAAAGTGATGAAAGGGGAAAACCTAAAACCAAGATTACTCTACCCTGCAAGGATCTCATTCAGATTCGATGGAGAAATTAAAACCTTTACAGACAAGCAAAAGCTGAGAATTCAGCACCACCAAACCAGCTTTACAACAAATGCTAAAGGAACTTCTCTAGGCAAGAAACACAAGAGAAGGAAAAGACCTACAATAACAAACCCCAAACAATTAAGGAAATGGTAATAGGAACATATGTATTGTTAATTATCTTAAATGTAAACGGATTAAATGCTCCAACCAAAAGCCATAGACTGGCTGAATGGATAAAAAAACAAGACCCATATATATGCTGTCTACAAGAGACCCACTTCAGACCAGGGACACATACAGACTGAAAGTGAAGGGATGCAAAAAGATATTCCATGCAAATGGAAATCAAAAGAAAGCTGGAGTAGCAATTCTCATATCACACAAAATAGACTTTAGAATAAAGACTATTACAAGAGACAAAAAAGACACTACATAATGATCAAGGGATCAATCCAAGAAGAAGGTATAACAACTGTAAATATTTATGCACCCAACATAGGAGTACCTCAATATATAAGGCAAATGGTAACAGCCATAAAAAGGGAAGTGGAAAGTAACACAATCATAGTAAGGGGACTTGAACAACCCCACTTTCACCAATGGACAGATCATCCAAAATGAAAATAAATACGGAAACACAAGCTTTAAATGATACATTAAACAAGTTGGACTTAATTGATATTTTTAGGACATTCCATCCAGAAACAACAGAACACACTTTCTTCTCAAGTGCTCAGGGAACATTCTCCAGGATAGATCATACCTTGGGCCACAAATCAAGCCTTGGTAAAATTAAGAAAATTGAAACTGTATCAAGTATCTTTTCTGACCACAACGCTATGTGACGAGATATCAATTACAGGAAAAAATCTGTAAAAAATACAAACACACGGAGACTAAACAATACACTACTTAATAAACAAGAGATCACTGAAGGAATCAAAAAATACCTAGAAACAAATGACAATGAAAACACGATGACCCCAAACCTATGGCATGCAAAAAGAGCAGTTCTAAGAGGGAAGTTTATAGCAATACAATCCTACCACAAGAAACAAGAAACATCTCAAATAAACAAACTAACCTTACACCTAAAGCAATTAGAGAAAGAAGAACAAAAAACCCCCGAAGTTAGGAGAAGGAAAGAAATCATAAAGATCAGGTCAGAAATAAGTGAAAAAGAAATGAAGGAAACAATAGCAAAGATCAATAAAACTAAAATCTGGTTCTCTGAGAAGATAAACAAAGTTGATAAAGCATTAGCCAGACTCATCAAGAAAAAAAGGAGAAGACCCAAATCAACAGAATTAGATATGAAAGAGGAGAAGTAACATCTGACACTGCAGAAATACAAAGAATCATGAGAGATTACTACAAGCAACTATATGCCAATGAAATGGACAACCTGGAAGAAATGGACAAATTCTTAGAAAAGCACAACCTTCCGAGACTGAACCAGGAAGAAATAGAAAATATAAACAGACCAATCACAAACACTGAAATTGACACTGTGATTAAAAATCTTCCAACAAGCAAAAGCCCAGGACCAGACGGCTTCACAGGCAAATTCTATCACACATTTAGAGAAGAACTAACACCTATCCTTCTCAAACTCTTCCAAAATATAGCAGAGGGAGGAAGACTCCCACACTCATTCTACGAGGCCACCATCACCCTGATACCAAAAGCAGACAAAGATATCACAAAGGAAGAAAACTACAGGCCAATATCACTGATTAACATAGATGCAAAAATCCTCAACAAAATCCTAGCATACAGAATGCAGCAGCAGTTTAAAAGGATCATACACCATGATCAAGTGGGGTTTATCCCAGGAATGCAAGGATTCTTCAATATATGCAAATCAATCAGTGTGATACACCATATTAACAAACTTAAGGATAAAACCCATATGATCATCTCAATAGATGCAGAAAAAGCTTTCAACAAAGCTCAACACCCATTTATGATAAAAACCCTCCAGAATGTAGGCAAAAAAGGAACTTCCCTCAACATAATAAAGGCCTTATATGACAAACCCACAGTGAACATTGTTCTCAATGGTGAAAAACTGAAACCATTTCCACTAAGACTGGGAACAAGACAAGGTTGCCCACTCTCACCACTGTTATTCAACATAGTTTTGCAAGTCCTAGCCACAGAAATCAGAGAAGAGAAAGAAATAAATGGAATCCAAGTCAGAAAAGTAGAAGTAAAACTGTCAGTGTTTGCAGATGACATGATACAGTATATAGAGAATCCTAAAGATGCTGCTAGAAAACTACTGGAGGTAATCTATGAATTTGGTAAAGTAGCAGAATACAAAGTTAATGCACAGAAACATCTTGCATTCCTATACACTAATGATGAAAAATCTGAATGAGAAATTAAGGAAACACTCCTATTTAACACTGCAACAAAAAGAATAAAATACTTAGGAATAAACCTACCTAAGGAGACAAAAGGCCGGTGTGCAGAAAACTATAAGACATGGGTGATACAGACAGATGGAGAGATATACCATTTTCTTGGACTGGAAGAATCAACATTGGGAAAATGACTATACTACCGAAAGCAATCTACAGATTCAATGCAATCCCTATCACACTAGCAGTGGCATTTTTCACAGCATTAGAAAAACTGCACAATTTGTATGGAAACACAAAAGATCCTGAATAGCCAAAGGAATCTTGGGAAAGAAAAACAGAGCTGGAGGAATCAGGCTTACTGACTTTAGACTATACTACAAAGCTACAGTAATCAAGACAGTATGGTACTGGCACAAAAACAAAAATATAGATCAATGGAACAGGATAGAAAACCCAGAGATAAACCCATGCACATATAGTCACCTTAGTTTTGATAAAGGAGGAAAGAATATACAATGGAGAAAAGACAGCATCTTCAATAAGTAGTGCTGGGAAAACGGGACAGCTACATGTAAAAGAATGAAATTAGAACACTCCCTAACACCATACACAAAAAAACCCTCAAAATGGATTAAAGACCTAAATGTAAGGTCAGACACTCTAAAACTCTTAGAGGAAATCATAGACAGAACACTCTGTGGCATAAATCACAGAAAGATCCTTTTTGACCCACCCCCTACAGAAATTGAAATAAAAACAAAAATAAACAAATGGAACCTAATGAAAGTTAAAAGCTTTTGCACAGCAAAGGAAACCATAAACAAGATGAAAAGACAGCCCTCAGAGTAGAAGATATTTGCAAATGAAGCAACTGACAAATGATTAATCTCAAAAATTTACAAGCAGCTCATGCAGCTCAATATCAAGAAAACAAACAACCCAATCCAAAAATGGGCAGAAGACCTAAACAGACATTTCTCCAAAGAAGATATACAGATTGCCAACAACCACATGAAAGAATGCTCAACATCACTAGTCATTAGAGAAATGCAAATCAAAACTACAGTGAGGTATCACCTCACACCAGTCAGAATGGCCATCATCAAAAAAATCTACATACAATAAATGCTCTAGAGGGTTTGGAGAAAAGGGAACCTCTTGCACTGTTGGTAGGAATGTTAATTGATACAGCCACTATGGAGAACAGTATGGAGGTTCCTTAAAAAACTAAAAATAGAACTACCATATGACCCAGCAATCCCACTAGTGGGCATATACCCTGAGAAAACCATAATTCAAAAAGAATCATGTACCACAATGTTCTTTGCAGCCCTATTTACAATAGCCATGACGTGGAAGCAACCTAGGTGTCCATCGACAGATGAATGGATAAAGAAGATGTGGTACATATATACAATGCAATATTACTCAGCCATAAAAAGAAATGAAATTGAGTTATTTGTAGTGAGGTGGATGGACCTAGAGTCTGTCATACAGAGTGAAGTAAGTCAGAAGGAGAAAAAATACCGTATGTTAACACATATATATTGAATCTAAAAAAAATAAAAAAATAAAAAGGGTCATGAAGAACCTAGGGGCAGGACAGGAATAAAGACGCAGATGTAGAGAATGAACTTGAGGACACGGGGAGGGGGAAGGGTAAGCTGGGACGAAGTGAGAGAGTGGCATGGACTTATATATACTACCAAATGTAAATAGATAGCTAGTGGGAAGAAGCCACATAGCGCAGGGAGATCAGCTCAGTGCTTTGTGACCATCTAGAGCGGTGGAAAGGGAGGGTGGGAGGGAGATGGAAGAGGGAGGAGATATGGGGATATATGTATATGTATAGTTGATTCACTTTGTGATAAAGCAGCAACTAACACACCATTGTAAAGCAATTATACTCCAATAAAGATGTTAAAAAAAAACAAATAATATTATTTGTTAGTATTCCTTTTTTTTTTTTTTTTTTGCGGTACGCAGGCCTCTCACTACTGTGGCCTCTCCCGTTGCGGAGCACAGGCTCTGGACGTGCAGGCTCAGCGGCCATGGCTCACGGGCCTAGCCGCTCCGCGCCATGTGGGATCTTCCCGGACCGGGGCACAAACCCATGTCCCCTGCATCGGCAGGCAGATTCTCAACCACTGCGCCACCAGGGAAGCCCCCCTGTTTTTGATTGGGTCTAGAGAGGCTATAGAACATGCAAGTGGAAATGTCTGATAAGATGTTGAAAATGAAAGACTGAGACAATTCACAAATTTTAAAACTTTAATTACATAAAGCAAATATTTGGAACATGTTATGAACTGAGTGTGTCTCCCTGCCCCAAATTCATATGTTGAACCCCTAATGTGATGGTATTAGGAGGTGCTGCCTGGAGGAGTTAATTAAGTTATGAGTGGAACTCCCATGATGAGATTAGTGTCCTTACAAGAAGAGGTAGAGAGCTGGCCCGCCCTGTGTCATGTGAGGATACAAGGAGTGGATGGCCATCTGCAAATGACAGTGAATCTGACAATATCTTGATCTTGGACTCACCAGACACTGAATCTCCTGACACCTTGATCTTGGACTTCTCAGTTTCCCCAAACATAAGAACTATTTGTTGTTTAAGGCACCTAGTGTCTAGTATCTTGCTATAGCAGCCCAAATTGACTAGGGCACATATTCACAAGCAATTATGAGTAGAGACAGTTTAGAAGAGGTTAAGGCATCTCCTGTGAGGCTTTTCTCAGACTGCTACTGATATTTCTGCATTCACAGCTTCTACATCAACTTGACTTTGATAATTGAATAAGCTCTTGGTAGGAAGTTAGGACTTTTAGAGTATTGACACATGCATTGTGGAGATAAATTTACTTGCAATGTAAATAGTGGTTGATTTCATGCCACAGCCAATATCAGAGACTTCATACCAGTCAGAAAACCCAAAGAAGTGAAGAGTGTGCACAATCTATTTGTTTAAACTTAGTATCTGTCCTGGATTAAATTTTCTTAATGCCCTTTGACAGGCTTGTGATAAGGTTGTTTTTCTCAATATCAATCTAAAATTTAAATGTGTATTCACTTTGACTCAGAAATAGTTCTTTTGGAAATTTAATAAGGAAAGATAATTCAACCAGTGTGCCCAGATGTACAGAGTTGGTTGTTCACTGTAGTCTAGCTTGTGGAAAAAAATCTAATTGTTTTTGCATAGGCAATTAAAAATAATTTATGATACATAAATGCCATTGATTCATGCATATGTTTAAAATGTTTATCTTGCTCTATAACTATTGATGTCTAGGACATATTGTTGAGATCAGCTGGAAGGATGGCCACTAATATGCAAACAATAGTTGTCTCTTATGGATGGAATTTGTAGGGATAGCTTCTGTGATTCTCTGTATTGCTTGAATTTTCATGATTGCATATAAATTTTATAATCAGAAAAAAATTTTTAATTTTTCAAAATTATTTTTGAAAAGAAAGTTGTACCTCTGTCTTGTTGGGTGGATAGTTTTAATTTAGATCAGTGGAAATATGAAGAGGATTTTCTCTGGGATAAAGAGAAGGACATCACACCCCTAGAATCCTCTTTCAGGTTCTAGCCCACCATCTTAGCTTGTTTTTTCTATACCTTTAAGCCACCTCGGCACTCTCCACTGGAATACAAAGCTGGGAAACTCCAGCACTCTTTAATCCTGTACTCTTTTTTTGCTTATTCACGTCCTACTCTTTCTCTCCTGGCTTCCTTGCCTCCTGACCTGGGGAGTTTCATTTCACTCTATGTCATTACCTTCATGGTCTTGACAGGGTTATTAGTTAGTTGGACTTGGATTGTCGCACTGGTGAACTCACCTAGGCCCTGATCAAGAAGGGGGAAGAAAGGAATGCACACATGTTTAGTGAAAGAATAATACATATGTGAGTTCAGAGCTTCTTATACAGATGCTTTCGTCTTAATTAGCTCAAGTTCCGTAATAAAATACCACAGACTGGGTGGCTTAAACAACAAGAATTTATCTTTCATAGTTCTGGAGACTGGAAGTCCAAAATCAAGGTGCCAGTAGGGTCAGTATCTGGTGAGAGCTGTCTCCTCAGGTTTCAGATGGCTGCCTTCTTGCTGTGTCCTCACATGGCCTTTCCTTGGTGCATGCAGATGAAGAGAAAGATAGGAAGCAGACATTCTGGTGTCTCTTCTTATAAGGGCATTAATCCCATCATGAGGGATTTAGCCCTCGTCTAAACGTAATGACCTGTAAAGGCCCCGCCTCCAACTACCGCCATGTTGGGGGTTATGGCTTCAACACATGAATTTGGCGGGTTGGGGTGGGGACACAGTTCTGTTATAGCAGCTTCTTAAACCTGAAAAAGTAAGACTCTAAGCCTAGTAGATTGTCGAAGGACCTGCAGAATCTGAGGAACATTCAAAATGATTGTTTTTTGGGTGCACTCTGTAGGGACGTGGAGAGGCTATCTGTGGAAATACAGTCAAGTTCCATTTTTTGCAGTAGTTATGTTCTCCAAAGTCACCAGGAACACTGAATTAACAAACACTGAACCTTTGTTCTTAGTGGAAATACAGGATTCATTTCCTGCAATCCTCTGGTCAAAACATTTTTGTCAACCTACCAATATATAACCTTGTTTAATGTGTGTTTCTGTTTGAAGACATTTAATGTATATCATTGATTCATTAACATTGAATTCACGGCCAATAGCACTATAACTCACGTGTGAATAAAGCATATCGAACGTGCATATTTTCTCCTCAAGGCATATCAGTCTTCTTATGCTTAGGAACACTAGACAGCATGTCAGCACTATGCTTAGGGACCATTTTCAACAGTGAAATTACTAACAAAAATGAGAAAATTTGGCACTAAGTAGATTGCAAATAGGACACTCATTAAGAGTAGGACAGCGGAAAGAAGAACGCAGAGTTGTTGCCTTGGTCATACTCACTGGGAAATGTGCAGTAGGAAAAAGCAAAATAATTTTGCTTCTTTGCACACACACGTCTGTGAATGACCACAGAAACAGCAGGAGTATTGCTTTGGGGGTTACTAATAAATTTTAGAGAGTAGGAATATTCACAAATATAGAATCTTTGGATAGTGAGGGCCAACCATAATTGCATAACGTTCTCATTGGACTTATAGTCTAAATAATTATTCTCAATGTGGCCCACAGCAGTAAGAATATACCTACAATGGTGTCTCCCAATGTGGATTTCATATGAAAAATTTGACATTACCTTTATGAGGCAGCAAAATTGTGAGGAATACAAAGTTTTCCTTTGGGTTGATCTTATCTCTCTTTTTAAGCATCCATTCTCCCCACTCCTGCCCTCATGTTTCAGGTTTGCCTCTCATTCTACCTCCATGGACCTGTACTCAATTGTCCACATCTTGAAATTAATCTTACAACTCAGTTCTGGAGAAGTTTTATCCAATAAGCACATAAGGTATTTGAATTTCAGTAGGAAACTTCAGTGGGAAACTTACCTAGAAATCCAACAAGTTAAATTTGAATTCAACCAACATCTGTTGATTGCCTATCTTGTTCCATATGCATTCTGTTATTTAAGGAGGAAACATTTAATGGTGGAATGATTGAATTTCAAAGTTCATATGAGAAAAATGAGATCTTCACCTTCCTGACACATCTCAAATCACACTACATAAGTCGCGTCTACTGGTTTTGTCTGCCTACTCAACCTATATCTGTCATAACTCTGCCTAAACAAAATGAAGTGTAGGGCCTTGGCCTCTCTCTTAAAAATGTGTGTGCCCACTGTAGCAACTATAGAACTTCAGGTGGATACAGAATATGACAAGGAACATTGCCCCACACACCCACCTTTCAATTAAATTATGTTCCAGATTTAAGTAGCCAAGGTTAACAGGAACTGATCCAAAGTGAGGAGCTTCAGAGCAGGAGCAGATGCATTGCTTCCCAGTACGGTGTCCTTCAGGCCCCAGAATCTCTAATGGAACGAATCAGCTGCCAAGGATGCTGTAGGCACAGGGCAGGGTCCTACAGGATTGGGGAGGCCAAATTCCTTCTGTGCCACTCTTCTTTTACTACAGTCAAGATTAGATTACTACTTTGAAAGAATTTATACTCACAATCCATGGACTTCCTTTTAAGGGAAGGTTTATATATATCTGTATCATGGCTTCTTGGTTCTTGAATCAAACTGTGCATCATCATGTGGGGAGAAAGCCATCAGTGCCCAGAAGCCCTCTAGCTTTCTGTCATATGTTGGGTTTCCCAGAGAACAGGCTCTAAGACTCTAAGATTTATATGAAGGTTTATTGGGAAATGCTCTCAGGAATAACAGCTGTAAGGGGAAAAGGAAGCAGGAATGAGAAGGGGGGAAGTTAAACTGCAAGGCAGTTGTAGCAGAGGGTTTGGTCTATCCTCTGGGGAGCTCTGGAACTGGGATGGTACTGCAGAATTGTCCTACCTTGAGGGGGGCCTGGCCTTTTAACGTTTTATGAGTAGTCACTGGACTTCCCCTGGGGGAAGGGTGAGACATGTTGGTGCTCTTTGGCTGTGGGAAACTCCTAGAGAGAGGCTGACCCAGGAAGCTAGAGTAAGGAGTGTCTCAGTGTGGTAAGGGAAATCTGGGTGTGCACCACAGCATTGACTACACTTCCCTTACAGGGATCAGGGCCTATACTGGGCACCTCATCAAAGTCCATTTTCCTCTTCTTACTCAACAGTAAGTACCTTGCTAGGTGATAAGGGAGATACAAAAAAATTTTCACTGTTGTATTACAGTCTAGATGGGAATTAGATATATATGCCTTAGAACATTTGAAAGGACCGAACAGTAGAAGATGAACATGTGGTAAGAACAATGAGTACTTTAGATTTTCAGAAGATAGAGATTTCACAGAGAGGCTGGGTTTGATCTGGGACTTAAAGCCTAATGCTAAGGGGCTTAACAGATGTTCAATAAAAGAATATGCAGAATGTATCAGTGGTTCTCAAGACATGCATCTGAATCACTTAGAGAGCTTGTTGAAATGCAGATTTCTGGGCCCAGCCTCTGGGTTTAGCATTCAGCAGGTCTGGGATAGGACCTGAAATTTTGCATTTCTAACAAATTTCCAGGTGATGCTGATGCTGCTGGTCCTGGGACAACACTTTGAGAATCTTCAAGTAAAATATCATAAAAACAGCACATTGCTTATAAAGGAAAGCACATAGTATGTTTCAAAGACTGTCTAAAGCAGTCTGGCTAGAATGAAGGAAAAGCCGGACATTTAGTTAGGATTTTAGATTAGAACCAGATTATGAATGATTCCAAATACCTTATTAAGAGATGTAATTTTTAAGTTAATAAATATCATGGAAAGTTTTAGAGCAGAGGAACAACATGATTCAAAGATTGCTCTTAAGGCAATATGTAAGGTCAATAAAGACAAGGCATCTTGGAAACAAAATCTTTAGAGGGGACTTGACATAATCCCAGAAGTAAGGGGCTGAAGCCCTAACTTCTTTGTCAACTCTTACTTTCTTCCACCACAAAAGGACCTCAGTCAAAGTGGCAGTTCAGAAACTGCCAGATTCTTTTGGTAAAAATTGGTAGCTAGTGGTCTCTCAAAGAAGATGTCTTCGCCATACCATTTCCACCAGATACTAGTCCAATGCCAAATATATATCCACTTGTTATCAAGAAGGCACAAAAACAGTTTAAAAACCTTGTTATTATAAGATGATGATACCTCTGCTTTCTATCCTTAAACACTCTAACAAGTACCTTGCATGGAAGAGTCACTCCAAGATGGAGACAAGAAAATTCTTTAGGTAAGAACCACCAGCTTTTTAACCGGTTCCTTTGATGGGAAGTGGGGAACAATGGATCAAATGGAACTCTGGTCTTAAGAGGGCAGTTCAGTTATTGGCTTTTGGAGCTGGCTGGATTTTTGTAACCTGTTCTAATCTAGCACATGTCTTCAATACCCCTCATCTCACCACCACTACCACCAACAAAAGTTATTTTGAATATTTCTTAAGCTAATAAACCCCTGGTGCAGATTTCTGTAATAATATCTAAAGTGTAGTACAAGTTATAACTATCGCTGGAGTGTGTATTCATGATTAGGTTGCTTCAAATGCAAACTAATTACCCCTAGGGTGTGGATTAAAGTTAATTCACAGATGTTCCTAGTTTATACTGATACACCTCAAAGTAAGTTACTATGCAGAAAATATAACCACTGTCATTACTTTTATTTTGATAGCTCTCAAGTTTTGTCTCTAACCAGTGGCGTGCTGATAGACTACTTCTGGAAGAGGTTAAAAAACAAAACAAAACAAAACAAAGCTAAACAAACAGACCAAAAAACACCCAAGCCTGATTTGTAGCCTTTGCCAATTTCTGTGTCATAAATAATCCCACATTATCTGGTTTCAAGCTATAATGTTTTAACAACCAGCACACAAAATTCCTGAATATTTAACACTCAAATCTAGCAAGCTTAGAATAGGCTCTAGCATACCACTGTCTTTAATCCAAGTTTTTTTATGTACTAAACCTGTATTTGCAAAAGACTTACAGATATCTCTCCAGTGGCACTCTCTAAAATAGAGTATTTTCACTGCCCTGAAAATCTTCTGTATTCTTCTATTCATCCACCCCTTTCCTCTAACCTCTGGCAACCAGTGATCTTTTTACTGTCTCCATTCTGCCTTTTCCAGAATGTCATGCAGTTGGAATGATATAATATGCAGCCTTTTCAGATTGGCTTGTTTCACTTAATTACAGATATTTAATGTTTCTCCATGACTTTTCATGGCTTGATTGCTCTTTTTTTTTTTTTTCTTTTAGTGCTGAGTAATATTCTGTTGTCTGGGTGTGCTGCAATTTATTTATCAATTAACCTACTGACGGGTATCTTGGTTGCTTCCATGTTTTGGCAATTATGAATAAAGCTGCTAGTTAAATTAATATTTACCATATTTATTACTGTTTTCTATTCATTGCCTTCTTTCTTTGTTCCTGTTTTCAGTCTTCCACTCTTTATATCTTTTGTGGCTTTAATTGAGTATTTTATAAGATTCTATTTTTTTCTCCTTTCTTAGTATAGTAACTATACTACTTTTTTTTCCTTTTTTAGTGGTTGCCCTAGAGTTCACAATATACATTTACAACTAATCTAAGTCTACTTTCAAATAATACATTGTTGTTATTCATTTCACTTATACATAAGCTATAATCACCAAATACATCTTTACTATTATTATTATTTTGAACAAACTCTTATCTGTTAGATCAATAAATAATAAAAAATAAAAGTTTTTATTTTATCTTTACTTATTCCTTCTCTAATGTTAACTTAAAAAAAAAAATAGATCCAAGTTTCTAACCTGTATCATTCTCCTTCTCGCTAAAGAATTTCTAACATTTCTTGCAAGGGAGGTCTACTGGCAACAAATTCCTTCGATTTTGTTTGTCTGAGAAAGTCTTATTTCTCCTTCACTTTTGGAGGATAATTTCACAGGATATAGAATTCTTCGTTGGTGGCTTTTTTTTTCCCTCTTAACACTTTAAATATTTCACTTCACTCTCTTTTGCTTTCATGTTTTCTGAGGAGAAGTTGGGTATAGTTCTTTTCTTTGCTTCTCCATAGTTAAAGTATTTTTTCCTCTGGCTTTTTTCAAGATTTTTTTCTTTTTCTTTGATTTTCAGTTTGTATATGGTAGGCCCAGATGTCTTTTTTTTTTTTAATTTTTGCATTTATCCTTCTCAGTGTTCTCTGAACTTCTTTCATCTATGGATTGGCAACTGACATTAATTTAGGGAAATTGTCAGTTATTATTGCTTCAAATATTTCTTCAATTTCTTTCTCTTTTTCTTCTCCTTTTGGTATTCCCATTTTGCATATGTTACTACTTTTGTAGTTGTCCCATAGTTGTTGGGTTTTGTTTCATTTTTTCAGTCTTTTTTCTCTTTGCTTTTTAGTCTTGTTAAGTTTACATTGACATATCCTTGAGCTCAGAGATCCTTTCCTCCACCATGTCCAGACTACTAGTGGGCCATTAAAAGCACTCTTCATTTTTGTGACATTGTTTTTGATCTCTAGCATTTCTTTTTGATTTTCTTAGAATTTCCATCTGTGTGCTTACATTACCCATATGTCCTTACACGCTGTCCGTGTAATCCATTAGAGCCCTTAGCATATTAATCATAGTTGTTTTAATTCCCAGTCTGGTACTTCCAACATCCTTGCCATATCTGACTCTAGTTCTAATGATTACTCTGTCTCTATAAACTATTTTTTTGCCTTTTAGTATACCTTGTAATTTTTTGTTGAAAGCCAAGCATGATATACTACATAAGGGAACTAGATAGGTCTTTAGTGATGTGGTGGTGAGGTGAGAGGAGGGGGAAGGTGAAGCACTGTATAGTCCTATGATTAGATCTCAGTATCTTAGTTAGTCCGTGCCTCTGGGTTGTGAACTTCACAAGTACATCTCAGTTTTCTTCCCTGTTTAAGAAGGACAGGATGGCTAGAGGATGCTAGAGTTAGGTATTTCCCTTCCCTGAGGTTGGTTAGGCTCTAATAAAATCCTGATAGGTTGATCTGTGATAAAAGTTTCTCTTATAGGCAGAAATTATTGAGAAGAGTATTTCAAAATGGTTACTTTTGCCCTCCCCTCTGCTGGAAGCGTGAGGGGATTTTTCTCTAATATCTACTGTGAGAACCTGGGAGAGCTCCTGGAGGTAAAAGCCTCAAAAGTGTGGGGACTGCCCTATGACTGGACCCACCTGGAGTTTTTAACTGTCAGACTCATCCCCACTGGACCTCCAGCAATTCATCAGTTACAGTTCAAGATTTCCTACCCCAGCACTGGTTCTTACAGTGCTTTCTGCTTGTAGGTTTCTATTCCAATAAGTTGTGATTCTCTGTAGCCTTCTGTCTGTCTCTCCTATGTTTGGGGCAGGGCTCTTCCCTGTGACCTCACTTCTGTGATGGATCTAAGAAGAGTTTATTTTTCAGTTTGTTTATTTAAAAAATTATACATTTTTATCAATAATTTTTAATATATGTAAATACAATACTGAAACCAAAACATCATTTTAAAAAATTTCTCCATGGGTAAAGACCTGTGAAAACATCGTTTTCTGAGAAATTTTTTTTAGAGATAAATAGTTGTGTCCACATCAGTAATTTCCATTAATAGACCTTATCTCTGGGCTATAGATATATTCTTAGTTTTTAGAATAGTAGATGTGTTAGTCAGCTTGAGCTGCCACATAGGATACCACAGATGGGGTGGGTTAAACAACAGAAATTAATTTTTTCACAGTTCTAGAGGTTCGAAGTCCAAGATCAAGGTGCCAGGAGGTTAGTTTCTGGTGATACTTTCTTCCTGGCTTGTAGATGGCTGCCTTCTCACTGTGTCCTCACATGGCCTTTCCTCTGTGTGTGGGTGGTATCTCTGCCTCTTCTTATAAGGACATCAGTCCTGTTGGATTAGGGACCACCCTTCTGACCTCTTTTAACCTTAATTATCTCTTCAAAAGCTCTATCTCCAATACAATCACATTGAGAATTAGGGCTTCAGTGTATGAATTTGTGGGGGTGATACAATTCAGTCCATAACAAGTAGATTTTATTGCCACTTGTTGAGAAAGGATGCTAGAATGGTTCTGAGTATATAGGAGTCATGGTTCTAGGTTCCAATGCTAGAAACATAGATGTGTGTGTGTGTGTGTGTGTATGTATATGTATGTGTTTCCTCCAAGTTTTAAAATTGTGTTTTGTGATTCAGTTATATCTTTTTTGAATTTTTTTAATCGACTGGAAAATGATTTTTAGATTTGTTTCTCAAACTGTGGTTTATGGATTAAGTGCATCAGAATAAATTAGTGGCATTATATAAAATGTAGATTCCTGAGTTTCACCTTAGAATTATTACTTCAGAGTAGCTAAACAACTTGGCCTGAGCTCATGTTCTCCAGCCCAGGGTTATATTCCCCAGCCATCAAAGGAAAGAACCAATCTCTTCTGGTATATGAGCTTAAGTGCCATGACACTTCTTGTGTATAGTATCATTAAATATCCCCCAAGAGCAATGCCTGTGGAGCATTGTTATTTCCTCTTCAGAACCAATAATATGTGTAAATTCTGTCACAGAGAACCATGCATTGGCTCTAAATGCTCGTATTTTGAAAATCTATTTTTGCATTCACCAGGTGCCCTATCATTTCTAAATTTCCTATAGCATTATTATCTTCTCATCTTTGTCTTCTATCTTCTAGGCTACCATTTATAATTTACATCTACCGTGGATTTTAAACAATAAACATTTAAAGAGAGTGCTGAAAGTAGAGCTTACTAGACAGACAAGAAGAAGAGTAATTTTTGTTTTTTTGTGCCAAGTCAAGGAAGCAAGAGCAAGCTTGGGGGTTTGACATGACTAGTGCAGTGATTCTCAAGTGCTGTTCTTCCTGGCACTGCAGAATTGTGGGCAGCACTCTTTAGGGGATGAGAAGATTCAAGGCAACACTAAACTAACCAGCAATCATCATAACCCAATTGGCACTAGACTGTAAGAATATTTCCCAGCATACATTAAATTACCCATAGTTATCACACTACTCAAGCAGTCACTTTTCAGCAATGTGACTGTACTTGAGTAGTTTACTCCCTTGCTTAAATATGCTCACGATGCAGTTTACTCCCTTGCTTAAGTATGCTCACCTGATAGGCAACGGCAAAACACAATACACGTTCAGTTCTAACAACAAGAAAATTGGCACTTTTGTCAAAACTTGGTGGTGTACCTTGCATATGATTGCCAGGACGACTGTTGGGCTTGAGGAGAGGGATTATGTGGGAGAATAGAATAAGTGTGTTAAAAAAAAAAAAGGCAACAACAATAATAATGAAGACGTCCACCATTTATTTATCATAAGAGAGGCTCTTATGATAAATCTTATTCACATTATTTTTAATCCTCATAGCTATGTGCAAAGTGTTGTGATTAATTCTTTCATAGAAGAGAAAAATGAGGTTTATAAAGGTTAAGGATTCAAACTCAAATTTATCTGATTCCAGAGCATAAGCTTTTTCCAATTATGTTTCTAAGGTTAGATGGAGCCAGATCACAAAGCTCCTCATATGATATGATGTTGGGAAGTTTAAATAGTATGGCCAGCATTTCCTAAAGTGCATCCTGTGGAATAGTAATCCTTCAGGATGGGAACATTGTTACTCTAAGTGAAGGGGTCGGGTGCCCAGATAGGCTTATGAAATAGTGGGCTTCACCAGCCACTCACATTCTCCTGATGCACATCTCTTGAGCAATGATGCGTATGTATGAAGTCGCTGTTTGAGGTTGGGGGGTATTCTGGGGCCACAGAATAGAGCTTTTGTATGTGTGATGCTAAACTCACCGATTCAGAGGTTGAACTCATGGCCTTAATCTCATTAGCAACACAGGGATGAAATGTACATAGTGGGAAATATAGTCAATAATAATGTAATATCTTTATATGGTGACAAAGGTGGTCAAAATATACAAACTTACAGTTATAAGATAAATAAGTACTAGTGATGTACAACATGATTAATATAATTAACACTGGTGTAGGTTATCCATAAAAGTTAAGAGAGTAAACCCTAAGAGTTCTCATCATAGGAAAAAATATCTTTTTCTTTTATCTTGTATCTGTATGAGATGGTAGATATTCACTAAACTTATTGACGTAATCATTTCATAATGTATGTAAGTCAGATCACTATGCTGTGCACCTTAAACTTATACAGTGCTATATGTCAATTATATCTCAGTAAAACTGGAAGAGAAAAAAATGCAGCACCATTCTAGATCTGTGCTATACCTTACCAACCAATCATGTGGTACATCTTTACTATGAGGATATACAGCAAATTCCTTAGGGAGCATGTTTTGTTTTGCTTTGCTTTTTGAAAAAATCTCATTGTTAAGCCAAATTATTTTAGAATGTTTAAAAACTGCTTAATCTATCGATGTTTAACTATATATTTAAATGTATAATTAAATATATGTGTATGTATGTGTGTACGTACTATACAAAGAGTAAGCTTCCAATTTTGTTATTTTTAATGTGTGTATTTATACATGTATATGAACATATATAAGAAGATTAGAAGGAAATATAGAAAAGGGTGAGCATTGATTATATCTTTTGTGGAAGTATTACAGATGATTTTAATTTTCTTCTTTATATTTTCTAAATTTTCAAAAGAATATATATTATTTCATAAGGAGAAAAATATATTTCCTTTATGTGTCCTCATTACCTAGTTTAAAAATGTGTTGTGTTGCTTTTTCTTTTCAGTCTTTCTGGGCATGTGTCCCTTTTGCATATTTTATTCATGGACTAAAATCCTTGTCTGACTTTCACAATGAAATCAGCTTTTTAATGCTGAGAAGAAATACTAAAATTTGCACTGAGACCGAATGAATGATCTTGAGCAACGTAGAAACTCTGGACTGGTGTGTGTGTGTGTGTGTGTGTGTGTGTGTGTGTGTGTGTGTGTGTGTGTGTGTGTTTTGACTACATGATGGAATTTGAATGAGAAGAAATACAAAACAGGGGTTAGCTCAAGCAAGAGACGGAAGGGAAAATATACAAAGGAGAGGGTGGGGAAAGAAGCCAGAAATGAGAAAAACACAGACAAAGGCTAGAAAAGAGCTGGAGAGCAAAGCCAAAGTGAGCATAAGGGTTGTGCATTCCAGAGCATGCTACAGAAATCCCAGATTACTGGATGCTAAGTAGAGTATATTTCTAATAGAATTTGGGACTATCTTTTCTTTTCTATATTATTTATTTATGTATTTGTTGCTAGTCTCCATGATCCTTTCTACATAAAGTTTCAGACTCTGCTGTTTATACGAACTATAGGTTACTGCTTATAACCTATAGTCCTATAACATATGTTAATAATATTAATAATGTTAATGGATGTTAATAATACGTTTGAATCAACATTATTTTCAAAGAAGTACATTTTCAGGATACTTTGACTTTAGCCTTA
This sequence comes from Delphinapterus leucas, assembly GCF_059928025.1. Lineage (NCBI taxonomy): Eukaryota > Metazoa > Chordata > Mammalia > Artiodactyla > Monodontidae > Delphinapterus > Delphinapterus leucas. The sequence continues at coordinate 73,227,938 of NC_143137.1, forward strand.
TGATGCTCACAAACATTAAAAGGAAAAGAAATGAAATAGTCCTATTTCTAGAACTGTGGATAACTCATTAGTTTTGATTTATATAGATTTGTACAACCTAATCTTATTTTGTTGGTGGTGGTCCTTTCCTCCTTTTGGGGAGACTTGTACAGCCAGGGTCTTGAGCCCATATAAATCTGAAACTTGGCCTGCAGAATCCTGAAATTACCTATACCTGCATGGCTTTCACTTAAAATTATGAAGTTAGTTTGTTTCCCATTAACCTACCAGAGATATCTAGATTACCAAGTGTCCATTTACCCATTACTTGGTTTGCATGCATAAATGCTTCCCCTCAAACTAAAACCTTCTACACTAAGTTGATTCATGCCTAGATTCCATAACTAGAGATTCATTCTTTGTGATCTTTTGCATTTTGTTGCCTATGAAAATATTTCCACTTCTAGGAGAGAATTGCTCATGGAGTGGTAAGCCATTTTGTATTGGGGCTGATGGTTTTTATAAATTTTCTTGAGTAAGATTTTGACCCAAAAGTAAATAGAAACGTCGCAAAGAACTCTGTACTTAATAAGTAGATTTAGGATAGCAGAGAAGACTGAAACAGCAGAGGCAATCTTGATACGTGGCCCAGGGTACATTTATACTCTGCAAGCTGTATTCATACGTGGCTCTCCTTTTAACACATTGATTAAATATTAGCCAGCTTGTTTCAGAATATTCTACTCTAGATTAGGATTTCTCAATCTGGGCAGTATTGCTGGACTTTACGTTGAAGAGTTCTTTGTTGTGAGCAGTTGTCATGTGCATTGTAGGATGTTTAGCAGCATCCTTGACCCCTATCCACAAGATGCTATTAACACACACTCCACTCCCACAGTTGTGGCAACCAAAAATGTCTCCAGACTTTGCCAAATGTCTTCTGGGGTGCAAAATAACCCCTGTTTGAGAACTGCTGGTCTCAGTTAATCTGTGTTTTTCTCCCTAGTGGCTAAGATATAATCAGCATTTCTTCAGGTTCATATTTAGCAGCTATGTGTTTACTTTAAACCATTCTTCCCTCATCTCTAGCCTACTCTTCAGCTCTCAGTTAGTATGATGACTCTTGTGGTCCCAAAAGTTTATAATTAACCACCACATGTAACCATTGCTACTAAGTATGATGTAGAGATAATCTTTACAAAATTGCTAAAGGCTTGAAATAGGGGATCTCTCACATACTCAGTTCTTTGACCATACTGACCCATACTTCCAGATGACATAATGGCCCTCAAAATCTGTTTTCCAACTTCATCTGCCAACTCACATATTTGTGTATGTGTGTATATTGAAAAAATAATCTAATATAATGAAAGAAGATTCTCCTTTGAAGATCTTTGTAGAGTTAGTGTCTGATTTATAACAAGTTGCTTAGTTTATGTTGTTGAATTTAGGATAACTTTGACCTAATAACATCATCCTAATTACATTTACTACGTCTAGATTTCTGCTCAAAGGACAGCACAAGCTACCTAACAGTAGTGCTACCTTTATGAAACATGCCAAATTAGAGTGTTCTAAGGACTAAAATAGACCATACTGGATATTAATGCAGAGAAACTGAAGGTTGACTTGCTAGGGGAAAACTCAAATCATGATAGGAAATGCAAAAGGTGTTGGAAGCAATCAAAGCAGTGTTGCAGAGCAAGTGTGAGAGCCAAGGTGAGGGCATAAGCAAAGCTGGGTCAAAGTCAGAAGCCAGGAAGAATGGGAGCAGGTAAGGATGTATAATAAAAACAGCCAAAGGCAAATGGTTCTGCATTAACACAGAGAACAATGCATGGGTTGTAGAATCTCACTTCTCTGCGTGCTGGCTACATGGTGCACAGCAAGAGCTGAGGGCTTAAAGGTGCACAGTAGGACAAGGCTATACTTTAAAACCTAGATTGTTAACTCATGTACTCTAGATAAAATTCCCAGTCTACTCACAGGACTATGAGTATATTCTAATATTTGTTTCTAGGTCTCATTACATACTAAATCATGGCTCTACAGAATGTGCAAGATAGACTTAAAGTAGACAATCATGCAATTCTGCTACATTTTTGGCCCGTAGAGAATAGCCTTCATCTCTAATTCACCTAGCGATATGAATATTAAGGCGTTTTCAGAATAGCCTACTTTTTGAAAAGATAACCAAATATTAGTCACAGTTATTGGCAAACACCATGTGTGACTTATATTACGCATTGGGTACTAATTTGAAAATCATTTACTAATTCTGAAATATATTAGTTTAAAATTTTTAAGGGTTGGTAAATGTATTTAGTATAAGAAAAATTCAAGGAATATTGTTGGTTAATTGATCATGATGGTAGTTTGTTATGTTATCAGTAAATACTGGCACATAATTTTTCACACAGGATATTATCACACCTTTCATATCTGCTAGCTATGCAGAAGAAAAAAAGAATTTTAATTAGGTTGAATCAATTAGATGAGATAATGCATGTGAAAATGGTTAGCAGAGTACTAGGAACAAGCAGGTACTCAATGATATTTTTCCTGGGGAAACTAAAACAGGGAATGGCTATCTCAAGTTATCCAGTATGATTGAGGTGGAGCCAGGGAGCCAGGGAGAGAATTTAGAATTCTTGTCATGAAACGTGTTGCCTTTTGTTTGCCATATTGGACCTAGAAGAGGAGTCTTGCCTGACCATAATTTTTCTCCTTGTAGTATTGATTAATGTGATGATTATAAAATGGGACATACAATATGGCCACGGTTTGCTATTAAATGATAATCATGCCTTAACAACAGTGAAGTCTTATCTACTATGAGCTCCACTCAATGTACTTAACATTTCTGAGCCTCAGTTTTCTCATCAGCGAAACGGGTTTACTATCACCTGCCTCGTAAGACTGGTCTCAGAGTTAAATGAAAGACTGTGCGTACTGTGTCTAACACAGGGTTTGACCAATAATATCTCCTCTATGGAAGAAATTAAAGGTATTTCATTTTAAGAGAATCTAAATATTTTTGGCAATATTTTAGTCCACTCATGGGAAGCTTTTGTCAGAAGGTGTCTGTATGATATATTCAAGTTTGAGAGTTTGGCTCATATTTTTAGCTTTTCTGATTAGACATTTTTAATGGTTACATCCTTGAAAAATATATTAAAAAGATTTTCACTCTATTTGCTATAAGCTTTCTTGTTATTTGGCAGAGAACATTATTTTACGCTATCCCTTAAAGGATCCAAATGAAAGTAGATATGGCTTCTGAAAGTCTTGGGTATTTTTAATCTTCTAAGTCTTCAACCAATTGTCATTTCATTAAGGTGCCTTGCCGAGGTGTTCTTTCACATACCATCATTAAGATGAATTGTAGCTCTGCTCCATAATACACGTATTACAAGCTCAGTCCGCATGTGCTGAAATTATAACTACAGACACGATTCCAGTTCCTGGAGAGCAGTGAAGAATCACAGCTGCTGTTTCAGGCAGCTTTGCTGTCAGTTTCAAGTTAGAAACCACCTTCCTAATCATAAGAACAAAAGCCCAAAATCAGAATAAAAATGTTGGCTCTTTGGCAAAAACCAAGGATTGAAATGAATATCAAAGATTATTTTTAAAAATTTCTTTCATTGTGGTAAAATATACATAAAATATAACAACAATATACACTTATCATTTTAATCATTTGTAAGTGTACAGTTCAGCGGCATTAAATACATTCACAATGTTGTATAACCATCACCACTATTTATACCCAACACTTTTTGCATTATCCCTAACATAAACTCTGTACCCGTTAACCAATCCTGGTAACCTCTATTGTACTCTCTGTCTCTGTGAATTTGCCTATCCTAGGTACCCCACATAAGTGGAATCATACAGTATCTGTCCTTCTGTGTCTGGCTTATTTCATTAATCACAAACCCATGTTATAGCATATATCAAAATGCCATACCTTTTTATGGCTGAATAGCAGTCCATTGTCTGTATATCCCACATTTTGTTTATTCCATCATCTGTTGATAGGCACTGGGTTGTTTACACATTTTGGATATTGTGAATAATGCTGCTATGAACATTGGTGTACAGATATCTGAGTCACTGCTTTCAATTCTTTTGCATATATACCTAGAAGTGGAATTACTGGGTGATATCATAGTTCTGTGTTTAACTTTTTGAGGAAACACCAAACTATTTTTCACAATGGCTGCACCATCTTACATTTTCCCCAGCAATGCACAAGGGTTCCAGTCTTCCTTACCAGTACTTGTTATTTTCCAGTTTTTGTTATTACTGTTCTTCTTGTCATCCTAGTAGGTGTGAAGTGGTATCTCATTGTGATTTTGATTTTCTTTATGACTAATGATGCTGAGCACCTTTTTATGTACTTATTGGTCATTTGTATATCTTCTTTGGAAAAATATCTATTCAGGTCCTTTGCCTTTTTTTTTTCATGTTTCTCCATATTTTTAATAAATTTATTTATTGTATATATTTTTGGCAGCGTTAGGTCTTCGTTGCTGCATGCAGGCTTTCCTTAGTTGCGGCGAGCGGGGGCTACTCTTCGTTGCGGTGCGCAGGCTTCTTATTGTGGTGGCTTCTCCTGTTGTGCAGCACGGGCTCTAGGCACATGGGCTCTGTAGTTGTGGCTCACGGGCTCTAGAGCACAGGCTCAGTAGTTGGCGCACGGGCTTAGTTGCTCTGCGGCATGTGGGATCTTCCCGTTCGAGGGCTCGAACCCGTGTCCCCTGCATTGACAGGCAGATTCTTAACCACTGTGCCACCAGGGAAGCCCTGTTTCTCCATTTTTATTGATTCTCTGAAGTGCAGGAGATCCAAGTGATTAGCCCAACATTAGTAAAAGGGAAAGATAAGACTTAACCCCCTTCTTCTGACTCTAAACCCAGTTATCTTTCCTCTACAGAGTTAGCAAACCACCCTTTAGTCAAATGTGTTCTACAGAAGCACATGAGAGATTTTTCAATGAATCTGGCGCAACATGACCCCTTCAACGTATTGTTTGGAGCTGGCATTTTACTATGGCTAGTTTCTGTGGGTCACCTTTGCCAATTTTTAAATTGAGTTGTTTTTCGGTGTTGTTGTTAAGCAGTAGGAGTTGTTTATATATTCTGGATATTAATTCATTATCAGATATATGATGTGGAGATATTTTCTCCCTTTCTGTCAGTTGTCTTTCCACTTTCTTGAAAGTGTCTGTTAATACAGAAAAGTTCTTAAATTTGATGAACTCTAGTTTATCTCTTTTTAATTTTATTGCCTTAGAATGGACACCTTCTAAGGTCATGACGTTACCGTAAAAAGTTTCTCTTCCATCAAGGTGCACTGACAGGTAATGCTTTCTATTACTGATGTCTAAAGTTGCATAACGAAGACTATTCAGAAATAGCTGAAAGCTTCAGCCAGTCTGGGAAGTGTGACGGTTCCCCTTGCCATCCTGGCCTTATGAGAGTGTTGAGAAGTGAACATGACCATCTTGTTACTATGATCATGCTGGTGGCCGACAAGCAGCACACAGGGGTTATAAGAATGAATGAGATAATGTCTGTGAAGTGCTTTGAGCTCTTTAGAAGAAATTTTCTTTGTAATTAGGGAGTAATGCTGCATTATTACAGTTACTATGATTATCATCATTATTAAAGGTAGAGCCAGAAAACATGGCCCTTCCAATGGGAAAAGTTGTGAATAAAGCCCAGCAATTCGTAAAGGAAGTGGTTCATGCACCAGTTCTGAGCTTCCAGTTTGTAATTACAGTGTACTGGGTGGTTTTGCGTGCACCAGTTTGTTATTCATCCAGAAGAACAACCTTTTGCATATATAACAGCTCCCAAAAGGTGCCCAATACACAGCAAACAAAAGAAACAGAAGAAGGCTCTGCATGACCACTGAGTTGCAAATTTGAAATTCAATTACCTATTACGGATTGTCTTTAAATTTGCACAGAAACATGGTAAAATTTGTCAATGAGAAACTTTGGTTAAGAAAAGAAAAAAATGCAAGCATGAGTCTTACATGTGTGGACAAGAGGATAACAAAAGGAACCATATATTCACTTCACTCTCCCATCATATTACACATTGATAAAAGCCTTTACTTAAGTACTGCTGATACCAAAACTTAAGAGTTCAATTTTACCCTCTTTCTTTTATTCTGAAATGCTCCTTTTATTTTGCCACACCTCTGGTCCCACAGAGGGTAGAATGGGAAGGAATGAAAACAAAGGATAAAGAGTAATCAAAAAGCCATCCTGAGGGGTTTAGAGCATCCTTGCTTGTCAGTCCCTGATCCAAACTCATATGGCCACTGGGACACTGGAGAATGTGTCCAGCAGCCAGCATGAGCCCTTCTATATTTATGCTCATTAAACTTTGCTATAAGCATGTTCTGAACATGGAGTTTAAGCTGTGGCTTAACCCAGAGCTCAGAGATCTGAAGCTGGGAGACAAAACACATTACTGAGAACATCAGAGACTATTGTCTCCCTGCTCCCTGGGCAGGGTGTTCTAGACCTTCTTTCTGTGGAAAGGGTTGGTTATTTACCACTTTGACACTCTGAGTGACCAGTCCGAGTTCCTGTAATTTGACCTCTCACCCCATCCAGCCCACAGCTGTTCACATTTCCTTTTCAAGTTCGTCATTCAGAATCCACAGATGGGAACCGTGTTCTCTTACATGTAGTCACCAATGGAGGAATAGATATTGTTTAAGCCTGGTGAAGGGTGTAAAACATGTCATCTCAAAATATGCCACTCTGGCACAGGGCTTAATTTTAGCTAAGGAACTTAAAAAACAGCAGATGCAAGATGGGTGCTCTGATAAGAAGGAGGTAAAACCCCACGAGGAAGGTGTCCATCCTACACCAGGAGGAAAGTAACATTCTTATCATCAAAGATGGGAAGTGGAAGTGGAGAAAAATCTGTACAAACAAGCCTTGTTAAACTAACCCTTATCTTCCTAGTTTCTTTTCCACCATTAACTGCCCTAGCCCAAGCCCCTTTGTTTTGTCACGTTTTCATGGTTTACCACTCTGTCCAATTCAGTATATAAACACTCAACTCTAACTCGTCTTTGGGTCTTCATTTCCTTATGAGGGCTCCCATGTCATGTAAAATTTACATTAGATAAATTTGTATGCTTTTCTCCTCTTAATCTGTCTTTTGTTACAAGAGCCCTAGCTAAGAATTTATAAGGATAGAAGGAAAGGTTAGTTTTATTCCCCTCCACTGTGGTGAGCAAACATTTATACAAAGGCTAATTCAAAAAACAAAAATTAATGGGTCTCATTCTTTTCCATTCAAAATAAATATATTTATTAAATTCTGGAAGAAAAAAATTTATATATATTCTACAAATTATATTGCTGACCTTATTAAATAAGTGAAAGTCAATGAGAAAATTGGCAGAGCCTTTTAGGCAATAAAATGTTAAAAAGCCAAGCATGTTTGAGGAGGAATCAGAAATTACGTTTTAATCTTTCAACCCTTATATTTGTAAAGTGCCTTAGAGTTCACAAATGATGGCCACATGTCCACTCTCATTTACTATCTGTAACACAGGAGGTCCATATTATTATCATTTCTATTTTTCAGCTAAAGGAACCAAGGTTCAGAGAGGCAAACTGATCTATGTGAGATCATATATCCATTTAGTGGCAAAGCTGTGGAGAGAAATAATTTGTTCTAATATCAAGTTCATACATTGAGAACTATGCTAGGCTACAAGTTTGGCTCCTGTAACAAAGGCCCAAGCAAGAAAGAAGTTTATTCCTTTCTAATTCAGTTGTCTATAAGTGTCTGGGCACAAACAGTCCCAGGCTGATAGAACAGTTCTACAATGTCTAGGACCCAGCCTCCATCTACTTGTTGGTCCTCAGCTCACAGCTTCCATCTCATGGTCTAATGCAATGGTTTCATTCCCATTACCACATCTTAATTCCAGTCAGCAGGAAGGGAAGGATAAAGGGAAGAAGGGCTCCCTGTTTTACTCTAGGAGCACAGTCTGGAAGTTGTATACATCTTTTCTGCTCCCATTCGCCAGAACTTAAAAACACCTAATGGTGAGCAGCCTTGCACTAAACTAAACCAGGGCATTCTGTTAACAAAGGACAATGTGTGAAATGCATATTGGGCAGCAACTAGCAATCTTTGTTATTTTGAGCACTGTTGTGTCAAGCACCTATATAGTTAAGATACGGAATAAAGAAAAAAAGAAAATATGGCTTTGCCTGTCAATTTAAGCCAGTCTGAGCTTTTTTCCCTCTCTGGCTAGATTCGTTTCGTCCTCAGCTAGGCAGGACAGTTTGAACCAGGCAATCAATAATGAGAATGATGGTGCCCAAAGATGTCCACATCTCTGAATGTCACCTAATATGGCAAAAGGGACTTTGCAGATGTGATTAAACTAAGGATTTTGAAATGGGTAGATTATCCTGAATTATCTAGGTGGGCTCAGTGTAACCACAAGGGTCCTCATAAGAGAGAGGCAGGAGATCAAAGTTAGTAAGAGGAGAAGACAGTGTGATGACAGAAGCAGAGATTGTAGTGACGTACCACAAGCCAAGGAATGCTGGCAGTCTTTAGAAGCTGGAAGAGCCATGGAATTGATTCTCCCTGGACCCTCTATAAGGAATCACACTTGCCAACATCTTGATTTTAGCCCTTTAAGACTCATTTTTAACTTCGAACCTTCAGAAATGTAAGAGAACAAATCTTTATTGTTTTAAGCTCTAAGTTTGTGATAATTTGTTACAACAGGAGTAGGAAGCACATACACCAAGTGAATGTGAGCCCAGATACCATTAATTTCCCGTAAGAGCCAGATGCCAGGACTCAACTCTGTATATGATAGAACAGCCCTGGCACCACCTGGCTGAAAGGCACATGTCCAGGTTCCTTACAAATGATGTGGAGTACTTGGGAGCCTTTTCCCACTGAACCATTTTGCTTTGACTTTAGATCATAAGCCTTATTATAAAGCTGGGCAGGCCATACATGGCCTGGCAATCACTGTTCATTCATACTTGGCTTAAACCATCTGTGGAGATTCTGTTCTTTGCATTCTAATCATTTTGTACTAAAAATACAAGGTTCATTATAAAGCTGCACTGTCTGTGTGTACCTTGTTTTCAGAGATGGGTAGCCCTGTGATTCATTTTCTGGAAAGGAGTAACTCATATATTCTCAAAAAAACTTAGAGAAACTTTGAGGAATATAGCCGACCAGAAAAATATTACCCACAGTAGGACTAGTTATCAGTGGTACATTGAATCCCTGTTACATTCTTGCTGTTACAGAAACATTCTTGCTGCAGTCCTTCTCCTTCCCACCTGGAGACACTGAATGATGAGTCAAGAATGGCCACAGGCTCCATCGGAAACAGGTGAATGAATGAGATGTGGCTTGCATATTTCTAATGTGAATTGCTTAGGGCTGAATGGAATCATGCCCTGAATTTGTGCACAATGCATTGGATAAACACAGCACCTGAACCAAAAAATTGAGAATTAATTTGTCCTTATGGAGAGAAGCCAGAGTCAGATGCTTCATGTAAAAATGCTAGTCAGCTCTTCTTGGTTGGCAACTCTTAGGGAAAGAGAGGATAAGCATATATCTATAGTAGCAGGTATTTAAGAGGATGGTCTTCAATGCATCAAGGCTGGATTTGGTTCAGGGTGAATAAATTCTAATGACAAATATTTGTATTATGTTTTGGAATGAACAAAGCATCTTTATAGGTATTGACCTCATGTCATTATTGCAATAACTCTGTGATCTTAGTTTCATCCTTCTGGATATAGATGAAGAACCTGAGACTCAAGTAGCTGGTCTGAGTTTTATTTAATGTTGACAAGTGGAGCCCAGACCTGAACTCAAGTCTTCAAACTCTGAGTCTGGGTCCTTTCCACTAAAACATGAGGCCTCTGTAGTGACACTGAATGTGGCTGCATTAGTAAAGGTTGTTTCAGTGCACTCTGAGAGCTGCAGAGTCGCCACAAGATTCAGGGATTAGTTTACCTCTGCATGTGCTTGTCGGGCTAGAGCTAGGGAGTATCTTTGATAGGTTGTCTTCAGACACGTTATCAATGTGAGGGCATTGCCAACTGTACACAATTTCTCTGTCTTTCCCCTTCTACTCCAGCACATCCATTAGCACACATCAGAGGCTATAGGACTTCCCCAAGAACCTTTGGTGACAGTTGTTTATATGTTCACCAGTGACCCTAGAAGTCAAGTAAATTCCCCAGTGCTGCCGTAACCAGCATGTCCAAGGTTTCCTGTGCTGTTGTTTCTCCCCCCAAGTCTTCTCACTGTTACCTCCTTCTCATCAACTAGGTCTGCAGGGTGCACTGGCCAGCAGCCCTGGCTGAAGGACTCGCCCACTCACCCTATTCTAGGCACTCCAGATTCTCAATAAGTATCTGCTGAGGGAATGGATTGAGAGAGATTTATATGAAAGCCTCCAAATTTGATGCTCTGAGTACCTTCACTGAAAGGCAGCCTGGTCATTTCTCATAGTGACTCTTCCCAAATATTTCTGGAACTCTCTTGTGGTCCTTATATCTGCTTGCAAATCCATCTTCATAACTCTTGCTGCCTGCCAGGGCACTACAATCCAGGTGCTCACCTGTAAGTTGGACTCCATATCTGATCTTTGCTTTGCTGGTTTTGAGAAGGAAGTTTACTTCTTCTAGTACTGTCTTGATTCTCAGTTTTTGCCAGCTCAGTTCCTTTTAAAGTGAGAGAATGGGCACATCTTCTTTCTGTGTTATGATCAGCAAGAGGTGTCCATAGGGCTCCAAAGTGTTACTGACCTTCTGTTTCATGTAAAAACTGCCAGAATGACCAGGGTCAAGATGTGCTCCAATATCTGGAGTCATCCATGTTCCATGATGCATAGGTTTTGTTGCTTAAGGTCATCAAGCTGGTATCCTTCCTGAATATGTTGGAAAATAATAAGTAGTCTTCACACCTATGCAAAACTTACGTTTGGAACCACGAATGGTCTAAGTATGACTGTAACGTAAAGATATATGCAGTTCCAGAGGTGTGGTCAAGAAAATTCTCCCGGATGTTTCCTGGTGCTGTACCCCACAGTCCCTTCATACAGCTGAGATCCTTTGCTGGGTGCTGGTGTTAGATCTTCACACAAGGTAGACACTGGAATGTCATCTTTCACCCACTCCATGGTTTTCTATGTGGTAGCCTTATATCTCCACGTATGTTGACAGCTCTTCTGTGGACCTAACATCTTATTTTTTATTCTATTTTCCCAGTGTCTGAGCATATAGGAGCTGATCATTAAATACTATCTGACGATTCAGACATTTGCATAGTATAATCAGGAAGCTCTAGCAAATGAAGCAGTTGTGTAACCTGTTTTGGCTACATTCACACCCATCATTTAAGGATATTACATACATGAAATTTTTAGCTGTATTAAGCTGATCAGTTTAATCATGAGCCAGAATGGAAGAGAAAAGAATGCAGCTGAAAATGTATTGTTCATCAACTCTTGGAAAAGGCTAGAACCATGACTGAACATTTTGACTCTCCTTTGCCTTCCTTTCACTACAGGCCCAAGTCTCTTCTTGCTCTTGTTGAAATTTAATTCCATATTTCTCCTGACTATTTCAGATGACAACCAACCTCTACACCCATCCCCATTATCCCTGACAAATGTCTTCCTGGATTCTAGGAAGGATTCTAAGAAACTTGTTCAGCTTACCTTTCTTTCACACACGCAGCTCTGTTCTCCACACAAGCCAGACCAATTTCACTCACACGGGCGCTGAGCTACTCCTCACCCCGAGCTGTCATGTCATCTGCTTTCATCTTTCCATCATCAATCTGTGTCCTTTTTCATTTAAAAATGAACTTTAGAGTTCCCTGGTGACCTAGAGGTTAGGATTACTTGCTTTCACTGCTGTGACTCGGGTTTGACCTCTGGCCGGTGGACTGAGACCCCACAAGCCATGCGGTGTGGCCAGAAAAAAGCAAAGAAAAAAAGAAAAATGCCTAAAAAAAATAAACTTTATTCTAAAGTATGACATACTTACAGAAAAGTGCACAGATCTTAAATGTAAACTTGGTTGGATTTTCAGAAAGTGAGTACATCCACGTAACCAGCATGTGGGTCAAGCAAGAATATTACCAGCACACATGAATCACTCAAACTAATCATTATTCACCTCTAAGAGTAACCATATCACACCATCCTGACATCCTGCACCATAGATAAATTTTCCTATTTTAAAACTTTATATAAATGGAATCATAAAGTAAGTATTTTGGTTGTCTGGCCTCTTTTGCTCAAAATTATATTTGTGAGATATATCTGTGTTGTTGTATGCAACAATAACTGGTTCATTCTCATGTTATATAGTATTCCATTGAATATATGTGACAATTCATTTATTCATTCTATTCTATCCATTTGATACTACAATTCATTTATTCATGTTCTCCTCTGAACAGTCATACATGTCTGTTAAACACATGCATTCATGTGTTGGGTATATAACTAAGAGCAGAATTACTGTCTTAAGATTGTCAAAAGAAGACTTGTAGATTTGAACAAGAAAAGAAGTTTATATGCAAACGGGTAAAAAGATTCATATTTCAGAAGGCTCATGAAAACTAAAAACCGAGAGGTTATTGGAATGGGAAAAAACCCTCAAGATTTCCAAGTTTCCATTAGTTGATTCATCTTTTCATGGTGGGAAAGTTCAGCTTTCTCACATGATTACCATATCCACAAATGTCATGATCTGTTTTCAGATACGAACATCGCAAAAGTCAGAGATGAAGTTGTTTTTGCAAGGCAGGCAAGGCTTATAGGAAATGTTCAAGGTTTTATATAATGAGTCCCAGAACTGCACAGGTAGTCCTGTTACATTGGCAGTATCTCAGAGTGCAAAATATTTTATCATCTCTGTGTAAGTGACACATGCGCTTATTCATTATGTAGCAGGACGAAGGGTTAGCTATGCTTTCACAGGAACGTACATATTCAGCTTCAGGTGATACTGCCAAATAGTTTTTCAGAGTGATTGTACCAATTTACACTTCCACCAAAAGTGTAAATTAATTTCAGTTGCTCTACATTATTACTACTCTAGATATTGCCTGTATTTCAAACTTAGCCACTGCAAGTATCTCATTGCAGATAAGGTGTGCATTCCTCTGCTTTCCTGTGGCCACTTGATAATCTTTTGTTTAGTGCCATTCAGTCTCACCCATTTTTATGTTGGGTTGTTTGCTTTTAATTGTTACTTTTAGGAGTCCTTTATATTCTGCATATGAATTCTTTGTCTGATATATGTAGTGCAAATAATTTCTCCCACTCTGGCTTGCCTTTTCCTTCCCCTAATAGTGTCTTTTGATGAACAGAAGTTCTTAATTTTAATGTAATCCAATTTATCCTTTTTCTCTTTTATGATTAGTGTTTTTCTGTCCTGTTTAAGAAATCTTTGCCTATTCCAAGGTCATGACATATGCTCCTAAGTTTTCTCCTAAAAGCTTTATTTTTTTTTTACCTTTCACATTTAGATCTACAATCCAACTAGAATTGAATTTTGTTGATGATATGAGATAAAAGGTTCAACATTCATTTGTTTCCAAATGGATATCCAATTGACCCAGCACCATTTATTGAAAAAACTAATTGTCATCCTCTCCCCATTGCACTGTAGTGTCATCTTTGTCAAACATGAGGTGACCCCATGTGTTTGGATCTGTTTCTGAATTGTAGTCTGTTCCATTGGTTCATTGTCTGTTTTTGCACCAATACCAATTTACTAGTCATTACTATGTCTGGTAGTTTAGATCTTCCAAGTTATGTTCTTCTTCAAGATTGCATTAGCTATTCTAAACCCTTCACATTTTGCATACATTTTAGAATCAGCTTTTCAAATTACACACACACACACACACACACACACTTGCACACACCCTGGCTATGATAGTTATTGAGATTGCTTTGATTGTATAGATACATTTTTGAGAATTTTGACATCTTTATACTATTCAGTCTTCTAATCCATCAATATGGTATTTGCCTCCATTCAGGTAGTCTTTAATTGATCTTAATAATGTTTTGTAGTATTTAGTATAGAAGTTTTATTTTTTTTTTATTTATTTTTTTTTTTGCGGTACGCGGGCCTCTCACTGTTGTGGCCTCTCCCGTTGCGGAGCACAGGCTCCGGACGCGCAGGCTCAGCGGCCATGGCTCCCGGGCGCAGCCGCTCCGCGGCATGTGGGATCTTCCCGGACCGGGACACGAACCCGTGTCCCCTGCATCGGCAGGCGGACTCTCAACCACTGCGCCACCAGGGAAGCCCAGTATAGAAGTTTTAAATGTCTTTGTCCGATTTTCTACCAAGCTCTTGATATATTTTATTCTTTTGTAGGTGAATAATTTTTAGTATTTTATTTTCCATGTTTTTGTTGTTGGTATATAAAAATATAATTGACTTTTGTTTATGTCTGAATGATATATCTTTTTCTATCCTTTTACTTTTATGTTTTCCGTGTCCTTATATTTAAAATGAATCTCTTGTAAGAAATCTATTGTTGTGGTTTTCTTTAAACCCAATCTGACAATCTTTGTGTGTGTGTGTGTGTGTGTGTGTATAACGGAGTTTTGAATCTCACTTATTTTTGCTTGAATAACATTTCAGGAGTGTATACATAAATATACATAATTTTGTGATATGACTATAAGTAGCAATGATAATGGTACCTACTCCATAGGGGTTTTGTGAGAAATAAATTACTAATTTTTAAAAACTTATAATAATATTTAAAATATAGTTAACACTCAGTAAACTAGCAGTTATAACTTTTATTACAGATATTTAATTTTTCCTAAATCTTTGCTATTTCAAATAATCAGCCATGAATATCCCTGTGCTATTTGTTATATCGTACTGTTATCACCGCACTATCCCACAACTCTGTTGTTAAATGTGCATACTTACAGTTTTCATAGATAATGACAAATTTTTTTCTTTCTCCTATAAAATGCATCACTTTTATGAATTAGCCTAGAAAACTTTTATTTGTAGTAAGAACGTCAAAAATTTCTTGGTACTTACATGCAACTCTCTGATTTGTTTGTGTTTAATAAAACTGATCTGTCATTCATTTACTGAGGACTTATACGTATCAGGCACCATAGAAAAGTTGTATCCCATAACTAGTAAATGTTGACCAAGAATCAAGTGTAGTTTGGTTTGAATCCAAAGCCTATAGTCTTAAGCACTATGCTGTGATTCTTCTAAGAGCAAATCTCTCTTCTCACTTTATTCGTGCAACAAGGGAAAATGGAAAAGTTAAGTGGCCTGCCCAAAGTCACATAAGAGACGGCTTTATAATTCTGAATTTAAGATTTCATTTTAAATTTTTGTCAGCAGTAGCTTTGCCTCTGGCTTTCTTTCTACTTCAAAACCACAGACACAGAGAAAACTCAATAAATGACAACAACCTGACTGACTGACTAATTTCTCTGACCACGCGGGTTCTGCAAGACTATAGCTGTAGATAGCTCACATGTTGGCCTTGAGCAAATACCTTGACATTTCTTGCATCTTATAGTTTCTTAACAAAAGTGAACAAGTCTGTGCCTGCGTTTGTAAGTTAGAATGAAAAAATAGCATGCATTACCTATAAATAAATCAGTTCATTAATTAGAAAGCACATCACAGCATAACTCTATTGATAGCTGCTACTTCCTTACATAAGTGAGTGTTTGCCTTCCCCTAATCGTGATCTAGGCTCTCTTGATAATCCTTCACGTTCACCTTCACTGATAGGATAAAATAAAGTTGGGGTATTGCCCCAGGAGTCTTACCACCGTTCCTTATGGGTTTCTTTATTTTATGTCCAGGTTATCATCTCTTTTGGACATATTGTTCTTCAATAACCTGCTCAGTCAAAAGTCTGAAGTAACTTAATTTGTTAACAACAATAACAACAAATACATTCCTCTTTTTCTTTCCCTGAATCAGTAGGGTTTTCCCATTCTTATGACGTAAGCCTACTCACCGTCACCAAATGCCATATAACATTTTGAGCTATAGCATTTGCCTCCCAATAAGCTTTTTTAATCGGGTCAGGAGGCATTATGCATCACACACGGAGCTGAAAAATAACATTCACCAGCTTCACGTAGGCTTGTCTATTGCATTATAAATTCCTGCAATAGAGGAGGATGGTAACAGTAGTATCAAGTCCCAACCATTCTTTACCATCTAGAGAGCACTTCATGTTTCTTGCTTATTTATAACGGTATTTTTAATCGTTGTGTCACTCAAATACAGCAAGTATTGATTTGGTATCTAAAATACTTCATTATTCTGGAATACTTTTTCTATTTCAGAAGCAACCACAAAGGTTGCTAATTTTTCTCTTGAGGAGAAATAGAATGAAAATTCAATAGAAATGATGATTGACACAAGTATGTTACTCCTCCTTTATAGTTTTCCATAAAAAATGGGGAATCATGCCCTTTTTCATCCAACACACTTTTGATAGGTAGAAGTAAAAGTATTTGCTAATCATTAAGAATTGATCTATCACTTTTTAGAAGGAAATGAATGGTTACACTTCCATTAAAAAGCAAAGCTTTATTATTAGAATAACAACTCCATTCAAACTCCCTTGATTCAGGTATTAAACTCATAATTTGATAAAGTGAAAGAACACTGGAATGGAAACTAAATGCCTGAGATCAAGACTCATCTTTTACTGTAACTTGGTGTTGACTTTGGGAAGTTACTCAACCTCTTTCTGCTTTTTGCATCCTCACTTGTAAAATGAAAGTTAAATTACAGAAGTCCCTTCTAGCTGTGAGAGTCCATACCATTATTCATAACAAAGAAGTAATTTCTGTAAAATCTTAGAATTTAGATTTCTATCTTTTAAAAGTTTGATTATTCTCTAACCCCAGAAATAAAGTAATGGTATACTGATGTCCCACTAAGTGTTGCCCTTACCAGGATTAAGAACTATAACATGTTCTACCAAAGCTACGGCAATTCTACTATGGTGCTTTTTCTTAAAATTTTGCCTTAGGCTAATAAATTACATTTTCCAATTAAACCTTAACAATGTATATATAATCGAGTCATTAAACAGTCACTCAACAAACACAAGTTTAGGTGTTTGTTGAAAAAATTACATCTGTAAAATCAATTTGACCCAAAAAATTAAGTCAAACATGAATTATCTATCTGTTTATCATCTATTTATCTATCTACTGTGTTGTGCTTGTGTATTCGTTTTGTTGTATTGTATTTTAGTGAAGATTATAGACACTTTTGTCATTTGATTTACCCACCACCTGAGATAAAATTGATTTCATTGTTATTTTCTTCCTGGGTCCATCCTTTCCACTGGGGTAGTAGAAAGAATAGGATCATCAGGGAACCTGAATGCAGTCTCAGCAAGTCACTGCCAAAGGCAATTTGCTAACTTCTAGTCCACCTCACAGGATTATCAAGAGAGAGAATAAATTAAATGAATGCATTTCGTAAATTGTAAAGTGCTAAACAAATGCAAAGTAGCATAATACTAATTGTAAATTCCTCACTTAAGCTATTAACTCATTCACATATACTCAGCAGATATTTTGAGTACCTGCTATATGGCAGGCCCTGTTCTCAGCATTGGCAATCAGCAGTCAAAAAGGCAGACAAGGAAAGTCTGAGAAACTGTCACAGCAGAAAGGAGCCCAAGTAAACATGACGAATAAATGTAATATATTATCCTGGATAGGATTCTGGGACAGAAAAGGACGTTAGGTAAAAACTAAGGAAATCTGAATGAATGATAAACTTTAGTTAATAGTAGTGTATCAATATTGGTTCATTAATTATAACAAATTTATTATGCTAATAAAAGTTGTTACTAACAGGAGAGGCTGTGTGAGGGAGGGGCGGTGGAGAGGGAGATACATGGGAACTCTCTGTAGTATCTGCTCAGTTTTTCTGTAAACCTAAAATTGTTCTAAAAGCCAAAATCAATTTTTAAAAAAGGCAGACTCTCATGGAGCAATGGGAAGAAAAACATTAAAAAGTAATAAACAAATGATTTCAGGTGGTCATGACTGTTACCACAAAAATGACATAAGGTGCTGTGACAGTTATAAATGGACCTCTCTCTGAGGAGTGATTTTCCATCTGAAATCTGGATAAAAAGACAGCCAGCAAGATCACCTAGGGAAGAGTATTCCCTTCCATAGGAACAGCAAATACAATGACTCTAAAAAAGGGACCAACTTCAAATGTTTGAGAAACAGAAATAATCTGTGAGGCTGATGTGTAACGAGCACTGGCAAAGGTGAGGTGAGATAAGTTCAGAGAAGTAGGACTTGCATTCTACTTCCAGGAAGCCATAGAAGGTTCTAGAATTTTTTTTGCAGGGGGGTATTTTTTTTTTTTTTTTGGCCATGGGCAGCATGTGGGATCTTAGTTCCCCAACCACGGATCAAACCCCTGCCCCCTGCAGTGGGAGTGTGGAGTCTCAACCACTGGACCACCAGGGAAGTCCCCCTGTGCTAGAATTTTGGAGTAGTATAGACTAAGGAGGTTGTTCACATAAAATGGTGCAGCTACTTCTGTCCTAAAAAGATTTAGAGTAAATCCTGGGGGCCAACTGCTCTGTACAGGTTAATAAAAACTTCATGACACCTACATGCTATTTCCTGAAGTCTTGTTTTGGTGAAGTTGGACTTCAAAGGAGAAATCATAACCAACATGTTTTCATCATTAGCTAAAAGCCAGTTTCCTTTGTGCAAGTACCAGAAAAGAGCTTCAAATGTTCTGCCCATCAGGTTTCTCAGACAGCATTTCTGTTCATGAGAAGGTAAACTACCCAACGTCTAAAGTCGTCACATTATGTCTACATTCCCCTGGCAGTTTTCTTTCAGTAATAGGTGTCACTAAGAGGTAGCTGGGGAGCTCTAAGACCTACTTGCTTCAAAGGACCCTTGAATCATCCAGTCCATCAACCACAGTTCCCCTCACCCTGCCCAGCACAGATTTAAGCCTGTTTTCAAGAAAGGCAATATAGCAGCAGCCTTTTGTCATTGCCCTTGCCTTGGCTCCCTGCCCTAGCCTAAGAGAAGCAGCACCCCCAAACCCTGCCTTGGCCAGCATGCAGGTGCTTTTCACTTCTTTAAATCAAATTCTGATGATTCAACTTTGTGAAAACAGGCATCAAAGAGAGAGTAGCAAGAACACTGCATTGGGAGTCAAGAGAACAGAGTTCAAGTTTAGAAGCTGCCACTTTCAGAGCCTCAATTCCCTGAGGTGTGCAGTCAGGACAAAAGTCCTTCCCTGCTGTTCTGACAATGTGTGGTGGGAATCGAGTCGCTCTTATCCATGGAAAGTGCTTTGTGAACTTAAGCTGCTATATATAAATGGAAAGAGTGAGAAGTGGAGTAGTTTCAAATTGGTGAGTGTGTTTTAATTGACCATCAGTTACAGGAAGAGCACTGAGGAAGCATGGTAGGGGGGCTGGGTGTGTGAAAAATAAACCCTTTGCCCTTGAAGAGCTAGGAATTATACTAGAGTGGAGGTCCATGCATTCAGGGGCCACTGTACTACACAACTCTAGGGGGTGCCATTTGCATTGTGGTCTAAGCATATATTTGAAAGAATTAAGTGATAATGTATGTTAACATCAATTAAAGGATAAGCAGTAAGTACTGTTAGGAGCTCAGTGGCTGGAGACATTGAAAAAAGATGAATAGAAATGATGGGACTTCAGCTATTTGGTAGAAGAGGAAACATACTCATGGGAAAGAGACTAGAGACAAAAGACCTTTCATAAAATTAAGAGTATAAGAATTATTGGGTATGTTTTCATCAAGAGGAAGAGAAAATGATGTGACTTTCTTGCTCTTAAATTTCTATTCAAAACATGGGAATAGTTTAGGGACTTAAAATATTGTGGCACCCACATTTTCTTTGTCAACTCAAAAACAACTCTAAGTATCTGTGGGAAAGGCCAGAAGTACAAAGTGCAAACACCTAAAATCTTTGTGTTCGTCTTGTCTTTTTATTGACCTATGATCTGTTCAGTTCTGGTTCTCATCCAATGTTGAAGGGTTGACATAAACGTCTTTTGGAACCTTTATATGTGTTCAAGCTCAGAACAAGCCTTATGGTTGCTGTTGAGCTAAAGACTCGATATCTGTTAGAACATATTTTTCAGTAACTCTGGCCACTCAGTTGTGTGTGTGTGCACCTGTGCACATGCGCATTTGGGGTTTTACATCCCACTGTCCATGAAAAGCGTTTTACTCTTCAAAAAGATAAAGACATTTAGGGCTTCTCTAGGCCCAATATTTCTTAATATTACAAAACATTAGAGTTGAATTAAATAATTTAAATTTTAAGTAAATTTGTAATTCTCAAAATTAACTTTTCTTCTAGGTGTGTTACCTATATCTGAAGTAAATAGATGAGTGTAAAAGCCGTAAGCACCTCTGTAAAACTCGGTCAGTCAAGATGAATTTTTACTGTGGTCATTTTTTTCTCCCCTTTTATTATATGGCCTTTGATTAAAAAAAAATGCCCCCCCTTTTGTGGTTGATGTTTTATTTTAATATCTGATCTGAAAATAACAGTGTCCCATATGAATTTTACAGAGAAATCTGCTTTCTTTTATCACAGCTTCTCAGCGTTGATAGATTGGCTGGGAATTTTTCTTTCTTATTTTTTAAACATTTTTAAAAAATTTATTTATTTACTTTTGGCTGTGTTGGGTCTTCATTGCTGCACATAGGCTTTTCTCTAGTTTCAGGGAGCGGGGGCTACTCTTCGTTGCGGTGGCAGGCTTCTCATTGCGGTGGCTTCTCTTGTTGCGGAGCACGGGCACTAGGCACGCAGGCTTCAGTAGTTGTGGTACGTGGACTCTAGAGCGCAGGCTCAGTAGTTGTGGCGCACGGGCTTAGTTGCTCCGCGGCCTGTGGGATCTTCCTGGACCAGGGCTCGAACCCGTGTCCCCTGCATTGGCAGGCAGATTCTTAACCACTGCGCCACCAGGGAAGCCCTTCGCTGGGAATTTTTTGTCTGATCATTTTTGTGTTACCCATAAGAGGAGAGGGAGACAATGTGAACCAACATTCTGCTGTTTTGAGGATAAAGATTTGGCAGTGGAGTTTTGTCACCACATCTCTTTTCTCTTCTTCCTTGGAGTTTTCTGCAAAAGCCGAAGCAGTGACCTTATTCAACACCTGCATCTTCAACAACCAGAGCAGTATAATTACCTTTCTTGAATATTCTATAGAATTGTCAAACAGCAATTTTCTTTTAGAAGACAGTCTTTTAAATAATGTCGTTTACATACAGAGTTTAATATCTCTTAAGCTAAAAATCTAATTACAAGAATCTGAAATTTACTGCATGTTTATAATTTGCTCTTTATAAAATTACTAAATCAGGGCACCTTTAACATACATTCTGAAGCAGAAAAAATACATTTAGTGAGACAAAATTAAATATTTTGGAATTTCTTGAACATATGTTAATTTCTATTAATATTACCATATTAACACTATTTGGTATTTTATTGCATTTCTCTTGATTCATGCTGTTTGTGGAGAGAGGTGGCTCACAGTGACGTGATTTATCAAGATCATCTGATGTCATCATTTCCTCTTTGCAAATGAAAAGTACCAATATTTTAAAAAGGACTGCCACTGTACCTATGTATAGATGGCATATTCAAGCAAGCTGAGACAATTCTTCCAATGGACATACTAGATAGTAATGCCAATAATAAATAATAAGATTAGGATTTAGGTAGTGTACTGCCATTTGATAAAGCGGCTCCTGCCCAGGATGTATAAACACTTATCATTTTTGTCATCCTGATTTGATAATTTTTGAAGTGCAAATGGGATTGTCAACCATTGGCAGCAGTGGTACTTCAGAATTCTACTACAAGGTGAATGTTAAAGTGGAAAATTTAACATATCACCACATTATTTCATTCTGGTTACAAGCTCTAAATTAATGTTATGAAATGTTATGAGCATACCAATAAAACTACCGCTTACAAAAAGTAAAGAGTATCTTTTATAATCTCCAAATTGTCACTCTGGCAATTCCTCTGTTGCCCCACGTTATTCTCAGAATGTCTAGTCTGCTACATTTTCCTTCTGTGCTTCTGTTCAGGATTTCTGTTCTCTACGCCAGTTTGTGTCCAGGATTCTGCAAATCTTTTGTATCTTTTTGTAAGCATGTTCTCTAGGACAAAGCTATTCATCCTGAAGTCTAATGTACAACCTTCCCAGGCTCTTCCTCAAAAGCACACTCTACCATTCTAAACACACACACACACACACACACACTTAAAAAAGAATTTTAATAGAGTCTCACATTGCATTGTTTTGAATTTCCATCAACTGTCTAAACTAGTTCATACCATTACATTCTATAGAAATGTAACTTTCATGTAAAATAATTTTATACTGTTTGTATCTTGGTCATATACAATATGATTTTTGTGCCTGAAATCTTAAGTATGCCGGTAGGAAGAATCACAAAGTCTGAAATGCTGGAAATGTATTCTTTATGCTGTGATACTCAGTTTAAATCTTGACATTTCCTGTTAGGAAAATAACATTTGAAAAAGGAAATGATACTCAAAATATTCCACCTATTCATGAACAATTCTCAATAGCCATATTTTATTACATAAAACATGTGCAATCCTGATTTCTCCCCTGTATTTCTAGGTCCTTTATAAAATATGCACGTATGATGCTAGATATGTGTGTACGTAGGTTGTGTATATTTCACATGCAAACACCAGAAAGCAAAAATAGCGTTTTCATTCAACTTATATATGAACATAATGTCACTAAACAACAAGCGATTCTCTCTCTCATTTTTTCACTTTGCCTTCCAAGCCACTGCTTTATATTTTATAGGGTTTCTCCCATACTATCTTAACTGGATTAGGGAGTAAGGACAAGTTTTCTCTATTACAAAATTCTCATTTAATCCTTATCCACACTTAATTTATCAAATTAAATCGGACAAGATTGATGCCAGAGCTTTTCAAGCTGGACATCGTGTGTAAAATCGGCAGACAAGGGTTTGTAAAGGGTGCCCACCATGACTTGTCATAGCATCTTGCCTCAGACTCAGCTGCCCTCGCGTCGATCCAGGCGGGGTCAGGATGCTTCTTGGTGTTACACTGTGGGCTCTGCGGGGAAACAGAGCAGCTACACAGCCTCCAGCAGAGTTACTTATTACACCCTCGGCCCCCTTCACCTGCCCCAGCCATTCAAAATAACATCACACCATAAAATATTCATGAACCGCGCAATGCTGCAGCCAGGGCTCGCTACTGCAGGTGGCTGTTACATCAGTAATTGCCCAATACTTCCCTCCACAGCGTAAAATTGTTTTCATTATGTGTCATGAACACAGAGCCAAGCAAAGCCCTCTTGAGTGGTTTCCCAAGGGCTGGAGGGAGGTGGTACTTAAACAGGCGCTTTTTGGCTTAGATTTCAAAAAAAAAAAAAAAAAAGAAGCCAGTGAAAGCTCATCATTAACTCTCCTTCGAGGTGCAACAAAAAGCAGAAGCTCATGCAAAACTCCTATAAAGATTATCCTAAATGTCTCAGTTACTAGGAAGAGCTTTAGGGGCTTTAGCAGGACTTAGGATACTTCAAGCTGCTTCAGCAGAGAAGAGAATAACTTTCCACCTGACTGAAGTTCCCATGGAGTGCGGAGCTGGGGGATAAGCAGGTTTCAGCAATAAACTCCTGCATTGTGAGGCAATAATGCCCAGCCAGGTCCCCCCATTTTGATTCAAGGGTGTCTTTTTCTTTCCCCCCTGTGGAGGACTAATCACAGCTCCACTTTGTTTAATTGCAGCAAAGAGAGAAATGTGTTTAAGAAGTCATTCTGGACCCCTTTAAGTGAATGCTGGGGTTCTTCAAGGACAACAAACAGGATGCATAATAAATAAGATTTAATTTTCAGATCAAAATAGGCCAAGTTAAAGATTTTTAGTGACGGCTCTAGGAGAGATGCTGCCGAAAAGAGAACAGAAAGTGGGGGGAAAAAAAGATGGGGGGAGCAACAAGTGGGATTAAAGTCTTGGTTTTTATGTAGCACAAGCTGCTTCTCCATGGGGGGAGGGTCCTTACAGGAATAGAATCTTTACAGAATTGGGAGCTACTAGCTTTCCCTAGCATTGTGATTCTGATTTAGAAAGAAGGAAGGAAAGAAAGAAAGAAAGGAGAGAAAGAGAGAAAGGGGAAGGAAGGGAGGGAGGGAGGAAGGAAGGAAGGAAGGAAGGAAGGAAGGAAGGAAGGGGGAAAGGGAAGAAAGAAAGAGGAAGGAAAGATCCTTCTTATAAACGTCATCAAACCTTGATATTTGACAGAGAATGGCCTGCCCTCATTTTCCTGCTCTGGCCTAGCAAAGTCGGGTGCAGTGTGTCCCTTGAGATGGCCCCAGGGTCATGAACTCCCTGGGGGTGGGGTTGGGAGGAAAAGCATTTATCCATCACATGCTTTCTTTCTGAGTCTGACACAACTAAACCACAGACCAAATGATTGGGAAGCACCCTTTTTCATTAATTTAAAGTCTATTTATTTCTTCCCATTCTGGGCTTCAGAACCTCTTCTTAAAGGAAAGCTAACTATATCCCTCTTGTAAGATGTGCATTAGTTGACGTATATCACTGTCGTTAGAAACTGTTTACCATGGATGAGATGACAAAATCATCCATATTTGCAGGTATCTGAAATGGTCTTATCAAGCTTGAAAATGTGTAATATGAATCCCCCATGTTCAGATGGCCTATACATTTCTGATTTGTCTTTCTTTTCCCCTCAAAGGAGGGGAACTTTCATCAACTCATCTAGAGAGAGATTTTAAATCTTCAAAAAAAATTTTATGGCACACTTTTGGTAGTATTTTCTTTTACTAACACAGTATCCATTGATAACAAATCGACCATAGATAACTGTCAGTGTCATAAATTGAAGAAGGCGATGGGCATAAAACCTCTCATGAGCATCTGCTGCAGGGGGTTTTCTTTTCCTCTGGGTTAAATGGAAGATGTGAGGTTATTTAGCATCTTGCAAAAACAATATAGTGTGTGTGTGTGTGTGTGTGTGTGCGTGCACACGCGCGCGTGCACACCCACCATATACATATGTATCATGAATGATGGATTTCCTTTGCATCTGGTAACTACTGACTTTTTTTTTCCTGAATACAGCAAATGACTGTTTCAAAATGAAAACCCACTATGTGTTTGAATGTTGTATTATGCCTAGTCCTTTTTTGAGTGAAAGGCGGCTTTTAAAAGTTAGGTATATCATTGCCAAAAAGGGGCTAAATAGTATTGTCAGCATTTTGAGAAGGAATAGGTCCTTTTTCCCCTTCCTTCTCAAACCCCTTTCTGGACAGCTGTTAGTGACTTAGCGAACTTTTCATATGGATATGTATGTTAATGGCAGGCAATGAACTGGAGATGAAGAGGCCCAAACACAGGCCCAGCTCTTCAGTACACATCAAAAGCCTTTACAAAAGGAGCAGTAAAAGAGGCAGCGATGGCGGAGCCTTCACTTTTGTACCCTGAATTAGTTCTGCAAGCAATGAAACTGATCTTTTCTCCTTGCCAGAAAAGTCTGCTGATTTTTGTGAGTGCTCATTAGCACAAGAGGCATTTGTGAAGATAATTGACTGACGCTGATACTGCTGGCTGTCACAACAGTGCCAGCCAGCAGTGTATGTGCATTTTAATAGTTGTATTTTTTTTCTTCCTTAGACTTCGTGGTTTTTAAAAGATACCTGTCTTCCAAAGGTTTACACTCTTATCTGAAGCAGATTTTTAAAATCTTTCCTTTGAAAACTGACAGCCAAGCTTACTTTAATAAATGTTGTGTCTTTGCGCAGTACCTGCTGTTTACACGTATGCATGATTTAAAAGGTCTCAGCTCTTAAACGCATGCAACTGGACAGAAATTATGCAGAAGGAGACCCAAAGTATTTGATCAGATGAACATTCAGGCAATGGTGTATACCATACGATTCCTGGAATACAAACTGTCATTCTGGAGGAATAATAAGTGAGATGATATTCCATTATCATCATAAGCAACCACAGTGATTTAATAAATTTTGAAACTTTTTATGATTTCCGCTTTGGAGACATGTTCTCAAAATTAGAAAATTCCGGGCTTCCCTGGTGGCGCAGTGGTTGAGAGTCCGCCTGCCGATGCAGGGGACACGGGTTCGTGCCCCGGTCCGGGAAGATCCCACATGCCGCGGAGCGGCTGGGCCCGTGAGCCATGGCCGCTGAGCCTGCGCGTCTGCAGCCTGTGCTCTGCAACGGGAGAGGCCGCAACAGTGAGAGGCCCGCGTACTGAAAAAAAAAAAAAATTAGAAAATTTCAAAAGAAGATATGGGGGCAGTGGAAGTGTTCTTGGAAATCCTAACTTGCAACGTTTTGACATGAGGCTCTCTTCTGTCAATGGTACCAGCCAGAATGGACTTCAAGGTATAAAAGTGTAGATTTCAGGGGACAGTTGAGTCTATGTGCTCACGGTGTCAAGGAAGTCAACATCAAACATGATGTGAACGTTCCTTTTCACTGAGTTCTTGATGACAATTCACAACATATGGTAGAAACCTGTATTACTTGGTGGACATATGCCTTTCTCTTTTCTGAAGGAACTTCTAAGACATTTACTTTAATTATACATTTATCTGTTCTTTGTATAGAACACGTCTGGGAAGTTGTGTGTCATTGCATCAAAACACAGATTTTGCCATGTGTGTTGTCCCAAATGAATAGTATATCATAGCGATATGCTAAGTCTTCTGTAGTATATACATATATTAAGCTGCTGAAGGACTTTGTACATTGAATATTCTCAAAATACCATTTTTCTAAAGCACTTCAGGATCCTGCCTAGTTGTAACATTTCACGTAGAGAATGTTATCTTTGAGAGAGAAATAAGTTATTTTCTCAAGTTAAGGGTGACAGAATGAGTTGAGTGAATGCAAGAGTCACTTCTGCACTATCACCACTTTAGAATGAAAATGAGTTGGCTATTTTACCCTCTGGAATATATGTTCCTAGAAGCTCAGCTCACTGATAAGCCAGGTTGCTCTGAAAGGGCTCCAGGGAGGGTAAACATGTTGGTCATTTTGCTGAACTTGCTTACGAATCTGCTCTTGATTTCTCAAAATATAGCTGTTGTGTCAACATTTTCTGAAAAGTTAGCCATTGAATCCTTGATGTTTCACCTTAGTGGGGTTGTGTATGTTTACATCACAGACAGATACCAAGTTAAAGCATATCAGGGAAAGAATCAAAATTCTCTTGGCATTCTTTTCTGGCGTTTGGCTTTCCTTGCATGATAATCTGATAAGCAGGAAGCTGGCCATCTTTCCAAAGGTGAAGGGTCGGGTGTACTATGATGGGGTGTGTTTGGGGGTTGAGACTCTTCCATTGCTGTGGTAATGAATGCAAAGAGGAGATTTGAATGACACGTGGACATTTTCTTTACCAAACTATCACATAAAATCATATTTGAGGACTTCCCTGGTGGCGCAGTGGTTAAGAATCTGCCTGCCAATGCAGGGGACACGGGTTCAAGCCCTGGAAAAGGAAGATCCCACGTGCCGCAGAGCAACTAAGCCTGTGTGCCACAACTACTGAGCCTGTGCTCTAGAGCCCGCGCAAGCCACAACTACCGAGCCCGCGTGCCACAACTACTGAAGCCCGCGTGCCTAGAGCCTGCACACCACAATGAAGAGCAGCTCCTGCGCCTCGCAACTAGAGAAAGCCTGCGCACAGCATCGAAGACCCAACACAGACAAAAAAAAAACCCATCATATTTGAGAAGAAGGTGCTCAGAGAAAAATAATCCACATGTGATGCAGAGGAAAAGCACTGTGTCCAAAAACGGATAAGAAATAGGAAAACCAGATAAAGAAGAAAAAGAAGAAAATACCCACTTCGTAGGTCATTATGCTTCCCTCTTCAGAGATAATTAAACTCATATGGGGAAGCGTAATGGGTATAATGTCTTTAATGATTATTAACTCTCTTTCAAATGCCAATACTCTGGTTTCTCTTGGGATCCCATAAATCTTTCACCTTTTACAAATGTCAAATGTTGCAACAAGAAACAGAATTGCAGTTAAAACCCACATAGCGTGAATGTTGCCTAGTCACTGGTGGAAACCATTTTTTTTTTTTTTTTTTTTTGCGGTACGCGGGCCTCTCACTGTTGTGGCCTCTCCCGTCGTAGAGCACAGGCTCCGGACGCGCAGGCTCAGTGACCATGGCTCACGGGCCCAGCCGCTCCGTGGCATGTGGGATCTTCCTGGACCAGGGCACGAACCCGTGTCCCCTGCATCGGCAGGCAGACTCTCAACCACTGCGCCACCAGGGAAGCCCTGGAAACCATTTTTGTACAAACGTATTTTAGACCCATGAGATCCAGTATCTATAATGAAATCATTTATGTTGGAGAAACATGATGAAGGCTTGTAATCTTTCTAATATGAATGATATAACTTTCACCACCAATTTTCTAAATGAGTTTTTTCATTATCATCTACTTTAAGTGTTTTATTCATTTAATAGATAGGAATGCATATATAATAGAATACCTTTGTATATTTTTAAATGAAGAAAGAAGAGACCAGCCAATTAAGAGAAGTCAAATATGGAGGAGATTACTAATATGATCATTAGAACACATTTGCTGATAGATGAAAAATGGGAGAGAGTCCTTAAAAATGGCCAAGTAAACAATGTATCTGAATATATATATATATATATATATATATATATATATATTTTAATATTTATTTATTTATTTATGGCTGTGCCGGGTCGTGGTTGTGGCACACGGGATCTTTGTTGCAGCATGTGGTCTTCTTAGCTGTGGCAGGCGAGCTCTTAGTTGCAGCATGCAGGATCTAGTTCCCCGACCAGGGATCGAACCCTGGCCCCCTGCATTGGGAGCACGGATTCTTACCCACTGGACCACCAGGGAAGTCTCTGAATATATTTTTAAGCAGTGAATATATTCTGGGAAAGATGTATGCTCGGTTAATCCAAATCATAACATAAATACACAAAGAGAACTTACTATGTAATGTAGGATTTGCAAACCCCCAGCCTAGGAGAGTAGAACAGCAACATAAGTGAAAAAGGCATGTTAAAAGCTACAGCCTCTCCTAATTCACTGAGGAATAGAGAACCCAATAGTACAAGATTTTCTGATTTTTCGAGAAGAGTCAGAAATCTGGATTAATTTTATGTGAAGTTACTTGATTTTAAACTCTTGGCAACTAATTTTAAAACATACATGTAAAACATACCTATGGGGGTGAATTCTGCCTACAGCCATATAGTTTGCAGCTTCTGATTTAAAGAAGTCTTAGGTATGAAATTTTTTTCATGTAAATAAAATTCTATAATGGAAATAAATATACCTCCTTCTAAAATTTTTTAGTATATATTTTATAAATAAATATTTTTTACAAAGGAGTATTTCTGCACCAGTAATGCAGTGTTTTCATGTTCCACTGGGTGCTATGTGCCTATTTAAACACTTTCATGGTGCTCATAGAGACCATGAACAATAAATGTTGATGCAGAATTCAAGTAGAATATGGCAGAGATGATGTTTTAGACACAAATCATTAGTATTTACTCCATCATTTCACAATGTTTTAATCCAAATGATTGGAATATAAAAAGGCCTTGTGATCAGTTATTTAATTTTCCAAATTGTAGTCCACAAAGTATACAGTTCCCTACCACTAGCAAGCTATAGATGGATATGTCACAATCCCTTTCCTCAACACATTGACAAACCCCTGATAAGCATGTGTGTACACATGTGGGATGTGTTTGTGTGTAAGTATTGTACCATCTTGCTATTCACAGCATAGTCCCTGGGAGCTTGTTAGAAACGCAATGTCCCAGGACCCACCCGAGACCTACTGAACCAGAACCTGCCGCTTAGCAAGATCCCTAGGTGGTGTGTATGCACAATGAAGATTGACAAGCCTTGCTATAGCAAAAATTGTAACAAAGAGCTAACCACTGAAGAGAGAGGTCACTACCAGTTGTGGGGCCTCAAGAAGATGTCAAGAGAAAGTTGACCTTCAGTTAAAAAATGAAAGCTGACAAAGCCAGAGAAATGCCCTTTCTTATGTGGATTCACATAGCAGCGAGGACATTTGACTTACAGGTGCCCTCAACTCCAAATCTGGCCACCCAGGAACCCTTCCACCCAGGTTCAGCCACCTGCCAGGAACCCTTCCATTGAGCCTAGCCCTTTCTCCTGTCAGTGGTATGGTGTCAGTGCATCAGCACAGGCAATGATGATGTAGATTTTCACTCCCAAAAAAGGATTTGGTCAGTTGACGTAGTTGGCCTGTTGATAGCATCATTAAATATTTTTAAATGCCACTGAGTGAATAGTATTTATCAAGCTTACAGACTCATAAGTATATTCCGGAGCTGTAAAATTTTTCAGTAGTGTTAAAATGGATCTGATTTAAATCATAAACTTTAGAATATATTTAAGAGATTATCTATACCAGTGACCTTCTAACTTATTTCTCTCTCTCTCTTGCTCTCTTTGTGTGTTTGTGTGTATATATATACATATATAGATCTTCCTCGACTTATGATGGGTTATGTCCTAATAAACCCATCCTAAGTTGAAAATATCATGTCTAAAATGCATTTAATACACCTAACCTACCAAGCATCATAGCTTAGCCCAGCCTACCTTAAACATGCTCAGAACACTTCCATGCAGCCTACAGTTGTACAAAATCATGTAACATGAAGCCCATTTTACGGTAAAGTGTTAAATATGTCATGTAACCTACTGAATACTGTACTGAAAGTGAAAAACAGAATGGTTGTGTGGGTACAGAATGGTTTTAAGTGTACTGGCTGTTTACCCTCATGATCACATGGCCGACTGGGAGCTGAGGCTCACTGCTGCCATCCAGCATCGTGGGAGAGTATAGTACTGCATAGTGCTAGCTCAGGAAAAGGTCAGAATTCAAAGTTCAGTTTCTAATAAATGTGTATCACTTTTGCACCATAGTAAATTTGCAGAATCCTAAGTTGAATCGTCAGAAGTCAGAGACCATCTATAATATATATTTTATATATGTATAAATATCATACTAGAATATAAGTTCCACCTTGACAAGAGCTTCTATCTGTTTTGTTTACCTGATTTTGATGTCCATCAAATAGACATTGAATATTTGTTGAATGTAACTTTTTTTTCCCCACTAAGTAACATGGATCCTTCTTATGTGTGGAGTACTCTCTTTTCTAACCTGTTTTATTTCATTAGAAAACAGTGATAGTGGCCTATGAAAGGTCACAAGCTGCAGTTTGCACGTACAGCTGGGCTCTACCGCCGTGTGCCATGGATGTCCTAAGGGAAGGAAGGGGACCTGCAGCTAGAGGAGCTCGGTTTTATCTGCTGGAGTTCCCTGTAAGATCTCACCAGAAAAAAAGATTCCAATATTGAAAAAGAAGAGGCCTGAAAACTACTGCTCACAGTCAATGTCCAAGTTGAATGAAACACTAAATTAATGCATTGTCTTGTTTTTCGCATGAAGCTAGGGAAGGGCTGAGAAGGTAAGGGGCATACCTCAGGTTTGACAAAGAGTTCCCGAGGCATGGCCAGAACAAGTCCTTCCATCTTTCCACTACTGAATAAGTTGAGATTGTGAAACCCTGGAGAGCTGTGAATTAGGTACACACCAACAAAAGCAGAGGCTTCACCATACCACACCACCTCCACATTTGTGTCACATTGGAGTCTGTGGTTTGCCATTTTCAGCCGATACCCTTCTTTTGGGACAGAGTGGGGTTGTGTTAATTAGAATTATTGCTCAAATGTGTATCCTTAGTATGCCTTTAAAAATTTATCTACTCACATTTGTAAATCCTCAGTAGAAGTATAAGTTAGTATCTTTTTATCTTTAGGGGCAAAAACACAAACAAACCCACATTTAAATATTTTCAGATTATTATCAGAGATAGTGAATGGCCTAGCTAGACATTTTGCATCTGAATAAAAATATCAGAAAAGTCCCATACTGCTTAGCTATAGTTATTTTCTCAATAAGCCAATCAACATTCCTTTGTACCACCTGTTTAGAAAATTACAATAATTTTTCAAGGAGAAAAACAAGCGTGCTGATTGATACCATCTCCTTATCTTGTCTCTTTCTTGCTTTCTCAATCGCAGAAATAATATCCGGTGACAAGGGGAAAAGTAGAATAGCATTTTTAGTAAGAAAGTAATGAATTATGAGTTTTGATTCTTAAAAGAATTTGGTCAGCGTATGGCTTGGACATATCTGGCTTGTTCTTCCTTAAGATCTAGCCCTTTGCCTAGAGTATACTTTTCCCAGATCTTCCCATGGTTTCTCATCATTCAGGTCTTACCTCCAATGGCACCTTTACTTGGAGATGCCTGTCCTGAGCACTCCCTGGAGGTAGCTCTTTCTCACCATTACCAGTCCCTGATCAGTGTCTTCTCCAGGCTCCTGGTTCAAGCAGGCATTGCTCATCTCACTCCCCCAGTAGACTAGAAGCTGCACAAGGGTAGCTTTCTCTACCTCAGTGCCTGAAATATGTGTGGCATACAGCATGTGCTCAATAATATTTGGAATGAATGAATGAATGAATTTATGTAAGTTTTATGGCATATTGAGGTTTCTGATAATGTTCTGCAGGTCAAATTTGTTAAATTAGCAGCACTCTTAAACAGTATTAGCTCCTATGCAGGGGGGCCCACCCTTATAAGTGTCTTCTCTTCTCAAAGACCACTTCTAGATCAGTTGCTTAAGACTCAGAATGAATTTTCCCATGGAGCCACTGCTTTCAAGGTGGTTCCTGGGCAACTGTCATAGTCTCGTTACCGAGAATGTACAGAATTATCACTGACAGCAGTCTTGAGCCACAAGTCCTGACCTGAGTCCAGGTCACTGAGTTTGAGTTGTTTTAGGGCCAAAGAAGCAGCTCTGAGGCCTGAACCCAAGTTCCCATGGCCCTTAACTTAATCAGGTTTTAAGGCTCTCTGAGCTTCAGAAGAAATAAAGGCGTGGAGAGAGGGGAACTGGGGGCCGGTTGGAGGTTTGGGGGCTGAATGAGTAGCAGGGGAGACGACTGCCAGCATCAGAGGAATAAAGAGCAGGGGCAATCTTGCAGAGGTTTGGGCTGAATTGGAATTCTGGTTGCTCCCCTGTTGGGGATGATAATGGGACAGGGTGCCAGAGGAGGGCCATGGGGACAGTATGGGCCTGTTGGCAGGAGAAGGCTGCAGGGAGGGCCAGCATCAGGAGAGAGAGGGCTCCACGATTATGAACAGTCATGTCTTCAGCATTTTCCAGGTATTTTGCATATGCGACTTCATTTAATTCTCAAAACAATGGTTTTAGACAGTTGTATTTTCATCCATTTTGCCAACAAGAAAGCTGGAGATCAGAGAATTTAAGTAACACACCCAGAGTTGCCAGTCAATGATAAACCTGGGTTTGAAACCAGATCCCTTAGGACTGCAAAACCTGTTCTCATAACCATTCCATGACTCACTCTCTCCTGTTAAAAGAGTGCGGTGGATAGAATTAGAGGCAAAAAACAGCAGTATAGCAAAGTTTTATTGATTTGGGAGCCAGTTATATGTGTCCTGTTCTTTCAATTTTAATTGTTATCTCTTGGGTTGCCTTTTTTCCCCCCAGTTTTATTAAGGTATAATTGACAAAAATTGTGTATATTTAAGGTGTACCATGCGATAATTTGATATACGTATAAATCATTAAAGGGTTACCACAATCAAGCTAATTAATACATCCATCACTTTATCCATCACCATTTGTATGTGTATATGTGTGTTGTGAGAACACTGAAGATCTACTTTCTTAGCAATTTCAAGTATACATTACAGTTTTATTAACTATAGTCATCATGCTGTACATTAGATCCTCAGAACTTATTCATCTTAAAACAAAAAATTTGTACCCTTAGACCCACGTCTCCCTAATTCCTCCACCCCTCAGTCTTTGGCAACCACTGTTCTACTCTCTGCTTCTACGAGTTCTGCTTTTTCAGATTTTACATATAAGTGAGATTGTCTTTCTGTGTCTGTTTATTTTATGTAGCATAATGTCCTCCAACTTCATCTATGTAGTTGCAAATGGCAGAATTTCCTTCTTTTTATGGCTAAATAATATTTCCTTGTGTGTGTGTGTGTGTGTGTGTGTGTGTGTGTGTATAAAATGTATATTTTTTTAATCTGTTCATTCATTGACAGACATTCAGGTGTGTCCATATCTTGGCTGTTGTGAATAATGCTGCAATGAACATGGGAACGCAGATATCTTTGAGATACTGATTTCATTTCTTTTGGCTATATACCCAAAGTGTGATTGCTGGATCATATGGTAGTTTTATTCTTAATTTTTTGAGGAACCTCCCTTACTGTTTTCTATAAGTTGGCCTGTATCAGTTTGCGTTCCCATTGACAGTGCACATGTGTTCTGTTTTCTCCAAATCCCCCACCAACAGTTGTTCTCTCTTGCCTTTTTGATAAAAGCCTCCTGGGTAGTCTTTTTAAAAACAAATTTTCTATTTCCTTTTCATTTTCTTGTTCTCTCACACGTTCATATCTCGTACATATATCCAGGTTTGAGAAAGGTGGGATGGAAATGTGTATCTGCCGGGACAGAGAGGGAAATTGGATCGGTGTTTGTCATCCCTCTTTTCCGCTGTTCCTGTTGCTCCTGGAAGAAGCTGTTTTTTACTCTTGGGTTTATTTAGGCCTTGTCCTTGATGTAGATGACACCCTGGAGGAATTTCCAAGCACAGTCGAAAGGATACTTATGGGCCTCATTTCAATCCAATAAATAACTCCACATCCTTCACAAAGAACAACTGTGAAAGATACAGCGGGCCTTGCAAAAATGAACAAGTCATGTTTCCTTTTCCTGAAAGCTTTACAGTCTTATAGAAGATGCAGAAATATTCATACCTGAGCTACAATAAGTGTGAAAAATGGTAGAGTTCAGTAGAGGGAAATTTCACTTTTTTTAATAATTAAAAAAGCAATGCAAATTTGTTGGCAACACTCAAAATCCAAAATATTAAAAAATTAAATACCCTTTATCCTATCCCATTATCATCTTTCACGATAAACACCATTATTCATTTTAATGTCTATTTTAAAATTTTTCTAAACATTTACAAACGTGCTCATATACACTTAAATAGCCTTTCTCTCCCTTCCTTCTTTCCTTCCTTCCTTCCATAAAAATGAGTTTATACTCAATATTCTGCAGTTTCCTTTTTACTTCTGACATATTTATATGCTGACATTCTCTTCTTGACACTATACAACAATCTACTTAGTTCTTTCTATTGGTTGTAAATATTCTAATACATAGCTGCAACGTAATTTGTTCAGATATTTCTCTCGATGAGCATTTCCATCGTTTCTATTTTTTGCAAGTACTAATAGTGCTTCAGTGAACATCCATGGACATTCCTTTATGCACAAGTGTATTTTTGTGGATAGAGTTTTGAAGTGAAATTGCTGTTAGTTATGGCATTTTGAAAGGTTTTGTTAGAGTCTGGCAAACTGCCCTCTATAAAAGGCCATGAAAGTTTACAGACTGAGTAAACGTGGTTGGGAGGAATCAGAGGAAAGTTTATTTGATATGGTCCTTGAGGGATGAGTGGGATTTCCATAGGCAGAGTTGGGGAAAGGAAGGGTGGATAGAGGAACTGGGTGAGGAAGAGGAACAGAGGCAGGAAGCCCACAGCTGACTCTTACAAAGGGGGTAGGACCATTGAGTGGAGGTTAAGGTGTAGGGATGGGTAGAAGGAGATAAAGCTGGAAAGCATGTTTAGGTCATGAGTCTAAATTATTTTCCAGACTAGGGGGAAAACATTAGGACTTTTTGTTGTAGTTGGTGTCATAATTAGATCAAATTTGCCTTTATTCAGGGGGCACAGAGATACCATGGGCATTAGTCACTTTTCTCCTGTCTGGAACCATCATATTGATTTTGAAATGTTGCTCTTTTATTCTATTTTTAATTTCTGTTAACCAGCTAAAACAAAACTCAGGACTTTTTTTTTTTTAGATGTTGGGGGTAGGAGTTTATTAATTAATTAATTAATTTTTGCTGTGTTGGGTCTTCGTTTCTGTGCGAGGGCTTTCTCTAGTTGTGGCAAGCGGGGCCGCTGTTCATCGCGGTGCGCGGGCCTCTCACTATCGCGGCCTCTCGTTGCGGAGCACAGGCTCCAGATGCGCAGGCTCAGTAGTTGTGGCTCATGGGCCTAGTTGCTCCGCGGCATATGGGATCCTCACAGACCAGGGCTCGAACCCGTGTCCCCTGCATTAGCAGGCAGGTTCTCAACCACTGTGCCACCAGGGAAGCCCCAGGACTTTTTTATTACCTAGAAAGTATAGGACCAATGCGCCCTTTTATATCAGCAAAAGTTAAAACAACTTTACTTCCTTTCTTTTTGTTATATTAACCAAATTTCTGAAGAATATGGATTTCTCCTCTGGCTATTTATCTATGGAGGCAAAGAGAGTTTCTGAAACAAAGCCTTATTAGTCTTACTATATTTAGGATTAAATCAGTGTATTTTTATATAGTGGGGTGAACTGGATTGGTGCAAATCCCCTAGATGTTGAAATCACTTGTTTGTTCTTGTAGCTCTTAGACAAGGGAGAAAGGGGGTTTAATACCTAGAGATTAGCATCCCAACATGCAAGTCCTTTGGCATTTGCTAAGCAGCACACATACTGAGATCCTTCAGTGATGTTTCTGCTATAAGGTGTTCTAAGCACCAGTAAGCTTTCTCTAAACACTTCAAAAAATAAGAGAGTCTGGGAACATAGTTCATATCCAAATAGCTGAGATAATTTGGAGAAATCTTAAGGATAATTTCTCTCAGTTACATTTAACTGGATTTATGTTCTTTTGCCTATGAGAACTTCTGATGTAAATACGGATGGGGTAGAGCTGGAAAATTATCACTGTGATAGCCATGAGAGTTGGGGGGATGGTAGGATTTGACGTTTTTTACCATGACTTAACTGAGCACCCACAGATAGCATTATTACATTTCTATTTAATGATAGTTATTTATATAACACAGCAATTGTCATATTAGATAGGAAACTTCTTGTGTGAAGGCTGTGTGTAGGATTCATTTTTGTGCCTCCCAAACAACCTGGCACTGTGTCTTGCATATTGGAGAAACCCAATAAATATTTGTTGAATGGTTGATTGAATGGTTAAGCCAGTGAATGGAATCAAAACTACATTGTTATTCTCATCTATTCCATCAGTTCACATGCTATCACATTCATTTCCTCTTTAGGATAATTTCCTTCGTGGCAAATGGAAGAGTCTAAAACGTGGCTATGAGATAGGCACAGTGTTCTAAGAGCTGGGCTCTTCTGTTCTGTTGTTGCTGTTGTTGTTTTGGTTTAACAAGCACACTGTACCTTAATGAGTTGCATGCCAGGGTATTTACCTCTAATGTTTTGGAAAACAATGTACCTGATATTGCAGTCACCATTTATGTAAATATATGCATGCAAATTTAGAAAAGTATAACTTCATTAAATCTATTTTATCACAATCCAGTGATTGAGGTAATAAAGGGGCAAAGAAAGATAATGCTGAATTTTAATGGCTAAAACCTGTGAGTAGAGCATTATCTTGCTGCTGGTATTGTGAGGACCAGTAATTGCAGCAGCCTAGACATAGGAACAGATGCAAAGTAGAGTGTTATTATATTAGACATTTGCCCTACTACGATACAGTCTAATTGCCCAGAAAATACATTTCTACATGAATTATTCTTAATTTGATTTGAAATAGGCCAACTGTTGTGTTTTACAGAACTTTACCAAATGATAACATGGAGCATTAAATTTAAGAATAGTTTCTCTTCAATGCCAGTGCTTTTGAAAAAGCAAATGAAAGCCTCAGAGGTAGAAATTATGTAAACTTTTCAAATAGGTAGGTTGTTTGCTTGGCAGTGTAATTAGAATTGTGGTCATCATTGTCACCTGCCTGGCTTTCTAAGTTCACAAAGTTACTACTTCAGGTAGTCTCTCCTGTTCTGTCTGAATATGTCTTCTTTAAAACTAAAGAGAAAATCATGTTCCCTTATTGAACTTGAAAGTTCCTTGAAAGTAAAATTTGTTTTTTTAAAAATACAGTGCCTCTTTTTAGATTTATTGCTCATTCTGAAAGTGGTTGATAAACTTAAACCCTTTCCCATTTCAATCCTAAAAGATTTTTTAAGACTTTCTTAAGCATTAAATGTGAATGGTTTTTCTGAAGGAAATGTGACCCGTATAACCAGTTCTCTTTCTTGAATTTTTTAAGGTCCATTAGAAGTGAGTAATTCTGTGTCTGTAACTTTATGCCTGTATTTTTAAGAAATTCAATTCAATTTTT
The DNA here is from genome assembly GCF_059928025.1 of Delphinapterus leucas. Classification (NCBI taxonomy): domain Eukaryota; kingdom Metazoa; phylum Chordata; class Mammalia; order Artiodactyla; family Monodontidae; genus Delphinapterus; species Delphinapterus leucas. Next base: position 73,266,487 of record NC_143137.1, read on the forward strand.
CTCTGCCAGCAGTGAATTTGAAAAGTCTTAAACATGCCCAAACATCTCAGAGGATTTAACGAAAATTATAATAGTAACTAGTTTCTTCCCCCCTCCCTAAAAAAAAATAGAGCACACTAGTGAAATTATTTAAATTGACTGAGCCTTTTAAGCAAGTAAACACATTTTAACTAGGTTTTTTTCCCAATCCCTCCATTCATGCCAACTATAGAAATTAGCCTTCACTCTTCCTTCACTTACACATGGATACACACACTTGCATGGACACAAGAAAAATTTCTTTTCTCCTGTCAGCATTCCTCCTTAACAATGGTTAGATTAGTGGCATGAAGGCGGCCGCAGAGAAAGGACATTCAGGCCAGAAGGCTCCCCACAGGCACAGCTGGTAGGGGTTAATGGCGGCTGAACCTCCCAGCCAGGGCCTTTTCTCTATTGTGTGTTCAACTCCTGGGAAGGAGGGAGACTTGTGACAGCCACTGGGGTGCAGCGGATCAGAGGTATAGCAACTGGGTCACAGAAGCAGTGTTCAAGGGGAAGGAGAGTTTAGGACTGCAGGAAAAATGAACTCTGAAATACAAATGGCCGTGTCTCTATCTGCACACAACTGCTGCGGGAAAATGCAGAGCATTGTTTATTAACACGGCTTATAGGCTTTTAATTCATACCGTCTCCTTACAGGAACAATTGGGCAGGGACGTTGAATTATTCATACTGGAGAGCAGTTGAAATCTGAGTCAAAACCGTACATGTATGACTAATGTATGTTATTAAAGTTTGCATGTTACTGTCTGGGAGTTCTCTTTTCCACATGGTGTAAAGGATCCAGCGGTCAGACACAATGGTCACCGAGGGAAGCTGGGGGCCTCTTGATAAATAGCAGGTTGAAATTTAAGGAGAGAGTGATTAATGCGTGTACATTTCCAGATAAAGTATGTGGGCTTGAACATGTACCATGGGATGGGGAGTGGCATGGAAGCAGATCCAGGCTTCTAATATATCTTTTGAATTAAGAACAAGACAAAGCAATAACAACAGCAGCAAGGTAGAAACGATTCTAGACGTCTGACCTCTTTAATAGATTTTTATATCTAACTCAATAAATGAGGCTTTGTAGGCAAAACATGTCTTTTATAGAGAGGCTGGATTGCTTAAAAAAGAGAGCTTGCAACTTTGAGGGACACTTACCTGTTAGTGCTGTAGTGGTGGGTTCTGTCACAAAGCACGATCCTATGGCTCAGGGCCTGGCAAACTGAGGGTCTACCATAAATGTTTGTTAGATAAAGACCCTACAGCCACAGACATTGGGTCTTCTGTTCACTTTTCGCTGAAGAGGTCTACTTGTTTGCAAATCAGAATAAGGCCCAAGGAGGACGCTTTTTATATTGGTGAAGTGAATTTGTTTCTTTTCAAAGAGCTGAACATCTCTACCAAAGGATGTTAAAACAATTCACTTCCAAATTAAAGTTGGCCTAATTTCTTTTCAATAAACCTGGCCTTAAGAGCCGTCTAATCTGTCTAATTGGAGACCCAGTTTTTGGCCACATCTAGGCACTGAATGCTAGAGCCATCCATATTCTAATGCTTTTGGCTTGGTTTATCTAATTTGAAAGTTTAGTGCCCCTTGATAAAAATTTGCCCTCTACTTGAGTTTGTTTTGACTTATTATACTCTGGGAAAGGGAAGCAGGAGGCTGGAGAACCGATTAGGGCCCTTAGGTTTTACCTGCGGCATCAATATTTAATACTTCCTCAAGTCACAGTCGTTTGCGGGGGAAACAATACAGCCGAATGGGCTCATTCAAGTTGGTGTCTTTAGCTTGTAACAGGGGAGGGAAGGCAAGTGAGTCAAAGCCCTGGTGTTACAGCACTTTGAGGCAAATTGAAGAAGTTCTGCTTTGCTGAACCTTGACGTGTCTTCTTGGAAGGGCTTGGCATTCAGAGGGCACGAGCCTCCTAGGCACCCCTAGTCACAAATGACCAACGCCAGTGACCATCTTATTAGAAGCATTCTCATTGATGCCTGGAAGCCGGTAGAGGATTTGTACACTATTTAGGGTAGTTGGAGTTCAGTCGACAATCTGGAGCACCATAACTATTTTAATATGCCAAAATTTGTGTCTGCAAAGATACAAGATCACAGGTCAGTGCTATTTACAAAATTCATAGGTGTAAAACACCAGACATTATTTGATTCACAAATATTCACTTTATCCCTATCGTTTCATTACAAGTGTTGAGGATTATCCTAACATGTGATTATCAAAGTATACAGAAGTAAAAATACGGAAGCTTTTCTAATGTACACAGTAAGTCAGCAGGAAGACCAAAAATGTATCCTCAACACATCCATACTCTACTAGAAAGAGCTCCTCCCTCTCTCGAAAGCACTTCATTTTCTTTTCTTTCCATCCTTTTAAAATTTGGGGCTGAGGGGTGTGGCAAACAAAAACAGTCAGAGGATGCTGCACTTCTCTGATCGCTCTAACCACCAAGGAATCCTGAGAGTTAAAGTCCATTCTCGTTTCTTTAAAATTCTAAGCCCTTTGACCCCAAACTTAAAAGTTCTCGTGTGTGTGTGTGTGTGTGTGTGTGTGTGTGCGTGTGCGCGTCTATACACTTACATTTCTTTTTAATTTGAAAGAGGGAAAACAAGTCACACCTGGACTGAGACTTTTCTCTCCTACCAAATTTCAACTCACGTTACATTTTTATTACTATGTTATTATAAATCCCAGAAAACAAGGCTAACGTGACCTGCTTGTAGCCGAGCTTGCAGAAGCTGGCATAATAAGATGTATTTGCATTCCCTGTTTTTTTTTAATAAAAGAGAAGGTGAGACTAGGGGAGTTTGTTGACCTTATTGCCCTGGTATGTGTATTAAGCACACAAAGATACAAAGAAATATTAAATTAAGAGCACAGAAAGAATTGATTCAAATGACAGGCTCGCACATTATGAAGGTTTTGCATTTAATAAGCTCCTGATCTCCCTGGGGTGAAGCAATTGATTCAAACAGTTTGTTGTCACATTTTTTAAAATGTAGGTAATTCCATTTTCAGAAACAAATTTAACAGAAGATGCTGTTTACAAAATCACATCACTGTTTTTAAACCACTTGCTCCAAGATTATACGATACAACTACCCAGGACATGCTAGGGAAAGGGTTAAGCTTTTCTGACTTTCAGATACAATGAAATTATGACAGGAAGAAAATTGTGCCATTTTAGCATGAAAATGCTTGTACAAATACTGTCGTTCCTTCCTTCTTACTTTCTTTATAATGCCTCAGCGATAGCTAAGATGACAGACATTTGACAGGTATCTGTAAGCATACGGCCCAGGCAGCTCATTAAAGTTTTTCTTTCTATGCATCAGCTTTCACAAAGGCAAAAACCCATTAGCATTGACTATTTTGCAGATTAGAAGAATTAAGGGCTTCAAACGTTGGCTTATACCAAGCAATGTCATTTGTGAAGTGATGTTTGCTTTATTATTTCCCTTTCTCTCCCTCTGAAACCAGACTGACATGACTTTAGCTCAACGTAGGGCATAATGTGCAAACCAAAGACTGGTTCATCGATGAAAAGAAACACATTCCCTTTTAGACATGACTGGAATGGCAAAGAGGGGAGACTTTACATGTACTATTTAGGCTCATTAGAGGACTGATTATGATAGTTCTCTGGTGTAATCTTTAATCGACTTTGACACTAGATTTGCCCCGTTACAAATCCTGTCATGCAAATTAAGTCATTTGTGTTGTTTGATATGGAAAGATCTGCTATGAAATGAAAGATTAGCTCGCAGATGAGGCACAAGAGACTGCTGCCCTCGTGCACTGTGCAATTGATTACAGGGATGAGAGCGTCCATTTCTACGCTGCCGTTAACACTTAGGGAAGGGGATTAAATTCACGTGGCTTTAGGTCTTCCTGCATGAAGATATTCAAAATAGGGGTTCATATTTTCATAGCTGTTGTTCTTGGACTCTACCAAACAGGTGCTCTGAAGGGAGTGCCATAATGTCAAGTTACTTTAACCTGCTTTCCATAGGGTGAGATTGTGTATGCGCACGTTCATGGATGAAATCCCTTTCTATACAGGTGATTGGTGTTGACTGACTAATGGGCGGCTCGACAAACTAGGTTTGAGTTCCAGTTGTCCCAGAAAACCATAATTTAATTTGGGCCTTCTACTCCCATCCCTCCTTCTGTTTTCAATGTTGGATGGCCATACTCTCAGGTTTTGGGCCTAATTGACTTGGGCCTTGTAAGACTTAAGGAGAGTTTTCTCAAAAAGGTTCAAGTGAAAAACTAAACCATGTAAATAAAACAGTAACCTGAATATTAATGCTATATAATGACTCTAGCAACTGGAATCTTGTAATTTCTACAGTCTGGTTAAACTTTGCTGGGTATGTCTGGCCCTGAAAATACAAATTAAATCTTAGCAGGAGATGGGGAGGAGAAACTAGATTTAATTAAAACCGCTTATCCTACAAGTACATCATAGAATATACTTGTTTGGGGCTTTTGTTTTCTTTTCAAAACTCTCTTCTGATTTATAACAAGAAGTTCACCATATCCAGACCAAATCAGACATGGCTTATAAACAAAGACATCTACCTAGCACAGAATGTTCTATGATGAGTTGAAGGTAAGCATTAAGGATGGTTGACAGGAAGATAATCATAAGCTGTGTAATCCCGTGGGTACAGAGAAACTTTAAAAATAGTTTGACTTGCTGTACATAATAGTCACTTAGCATTACTGTATCCAAAGACCAGAGGTAAAAGTTGAAGTAATTCCTTCCTTCTGTGATACTTCAGCCAAAACTGATCAAGAAGCTTATTCTTCCTGAGACTATTTTGGGGGATTTAAAGAAAGTGCCACTTTCCCATATATGCTGATAGTTTCTTGATTGTCATTTGTGAGTAATTACTTTAGGTTAAACCAGATATTTAGGTGTAAGAAAGTAGCTATATAAATGAGAAGTTTTTAAAAACTAAATTTTAAAACATTAGCCATATTTAGTATGTAGTCTTATTGGTTTAAAAACTTTTTAAAGCCATACATTTGAAATAGGAATTAAGAGTTACAAAGTTACTAGGCATAATTTTGCTTCATTGAACATTAAAACAAAAAATTGTGACCCAATCAAGAGGCCCAAACCAAATATAATCCAGTTGTCCTTACCTTCAATTATTTCTTATTTATTAATCTATGGCTTGCATTCTATTTCTTTTCACAAATAGTTTGTTAAAAAGTGACAAAATATGATTATAGACTTGCTGTTAAATGAAAGGTCAAATGCAATACAGCAGTCAGCTGCCTGGAAAGAAAGTAGGTGCTCTGAATTTCAGGCACCAGATAAATATTCCGTGTAATTCAGGGGCTGTCATGGAAGGTACCTTTGATTGAATACTAATGTAAATAGTCATTTAAAATCCCTTTTAAGTGATCATAACACAAGTTAGAGTGGCCTCCAGCAGCTTCATCCATGTATCTTCTTTTGGAACATTTTTAATAGGCATGCTTTGTCTTTTGAATGAGTCACACACCTCTGTTTTGATTAACTTTGATCAAATTTGGAGATTTCATTTTCCCTTGGAGCTAGGTAGGGAATTCGCCATTTAGATCATTGGAAGGAATTTTAATGAATGAATAACATGTACATTTTCCTTGGCAATCTCCAGGAGAAAATTAGTCCATAATAGAATTTAACTAAAGAGCTGAGAAAATTTTCACAATTTCTCATTCTTACCTCACCAAGGTGTAGGAAAATGTACACGTAGATTTCACTCCCCTTGATGTTCATGAAAGACCTAGGTATATTTTAATAATGTGAATTCGTACAAAATCATAAAAGCCTGGAGGAAGGGATCCTAAAAAGTGCATAGAGGAAGAAAAATAAAATGAGTTTTGCATAACGAAAGAAGATGAAAAATCTGTAAGTTAAGAATGGATTAATACGTGGCTTTTATTACTGTTACACTGCCATATGACTGACAGTTAGTTTATGCACAGTGTTTCATTCATAAGGTATAATCCTTGCTATTAATGTAGTACTTTAATTTTGTAGCACAGTAAGCTTAATTGTTGCTATTCCTCAGCCATCCCTTTTGCTCAGAGACCTAGACAAGCACACATATTGTTTCAGGCCAGTGATGGACCAGTATTAAAGGGCATGCTGGTACTTCTAGACAGGGCAGTCGTTCTCAAATTTAAGCCTGGAGGGCGTGTTAAAACAGATTGCTGGGCCTACCTGCAAACTTTCTCATTCAGCTGTGGGCAGTGAGATTTTGCATTTCTAACAAGTTGATGCTGATGATACTGGTCTAGGGACCACAGTTTGAAACCACTGAAATAGGGTATCATAGAGATTCCTGAGGCTGTGAGATTATGGGGAAATCTCTGAGGACAAGGGAGAGAAGGGAAATAAATTGCCAACTGACTTCCTTTAATGTTCTGTCTTTTTCTCCTTTTTTTTTTTTAATGTAGGAAATACCCAACTTAGTTCTCAGAATATAGTTTTCAATTTTTATCAAATTTCAGATTTTTTTCATAGAAGAGGAATAGGATATCCAGGGCATAATCAGTCCTTAAGAAATGTCTTTAACTGTTTCACTCTCAGGCTAGCCCGAAGAGAATATTTAACGCATGATGTTTCTGATACACGGATTGTGTGGTGCTGATCATTAAGAGAATTTCGATTTAAACACCGAGTCTCCATCGTTCTGTGACAAGATGTATTCTGAGTTCTGTTGGGCACCAGAACAACATCTGAATTTAGAATGAGGCCTCCATGGGTGAGGTAAGCAAAGGTAATAGGTTTAAGGAGTGGGATGGAGTGGGTTGTGGAGAAAAGCAGAAATTCTTGGATATCAAGTGTTTCAATCTCCAATTACAGTCCTTTCAGCAACCGTTAAAAAGCCCTTGTTATGTGCCAAGTTCTGGGTTAGGGGCTGGGGTGATACAGATATGAGCTCCCTACCTTCAGGGGACAACGATCTCATTTGTTCTCTGTACTTGCTGAGATTAAGGAAAAACCAGCTCTGGGTTCTTCTAGGACCACAGTGGTCCTAGGCTTGGGCCTGCCACTTATTATGTGGGTGATCTTGCATGAGCCATTAAACCTCTTTGAGCTTTGTGTGTACTCTTGTGGCATGACTGTGTATCACATTGTTTTTTTCCATGCTTTTGATCATGCTCTTTCGCATCATGATTTTACTTAATTTTCACAGCTATTCAGATATATAAGCATTGTCCCCATTTCACAGTGGTAATCATTTTTCTAAAATGTTGATAGTAAGTTTTGTCCCGTACTTCGCAGAAGACTTCTGAGGGTCAAAGAGATGATTTCGGGTAAGAGCTTTGCAAACTTTAAAGTGCTTTGCAGATGTGAGGCATCATTGTTCACTACACGTAAACATGTGTTTATAAGGTTTTTCTGTATGCCAGTTACCCTCAGATGTTTATAATTAGAGAGAAAGAAAGTGAAATAAAAGCATTTGCCTCTATGAGGCTGGAGTTCCAAGACCCCCACGTCTCTTCTTTTGGTTACTGGGTACAGGTGCTTTTTGAATTGAGCCTCACACGCAACAGCATGGCCTAAACGCTCTGTTTATGCCTGGGCTACTGGCTGATTCACAGTAGTGCCCTCTTGGCATTTCAAAAGTGGACCTCCAGCCTCGTTACGTCTGCCATCCTGTCCCTGCCACTACTTCCAGCTTTAGCCTAAATTCCTCATGGCCATCCCTTTCCGTGTCTTTACCTCTGACAATTCTGACATCCACACTAATGACCCTTCTAATGCCCCAAATTCAAAAGGTATGCTGCCTTTTTCCTTGCTCTCCTTCTGAGCTGCTCTATATCCGCAATTCAAAATATCCAATCCTGAAATACTTTCCAACCTCTTTCCTGCACTTATAAATCCTCCACACTTAGGTCTTTAGTCATGGCCTCCATGTGGCCTCCTCCTGCGCCCATATGACTCTCCCTGATTTTGTTTGTTTGTTGGGTTGCTACTTATCCGTACCTACAATGGGGTAAGCACTGTGCTAAGTACTAGGGGTGGAGAGACAAAATAGAGTCTTCATTCAAGGTGCTCTTGACCTAACGGGGACGACAGTCTAAAATAACTAAACCAACAAGGATAAGAGGACGTGGGAAAGGGCCATGTGGAGGTTTGTACTGGCTGCTGCAGAACTTAGATGAATGGGCAGTTTCCTGGATGTGATGCTGGGGTCTTAAAAGACAAGTAGCTTTGACCATCTGTGGGTGCATAGAAAGGATGTAAGAGTAAAGGAGGAGTAGAAGTGAGGACATATGGAGACCTAGACAGGTTTGGAATGCTTGAGGACACTTTAGGTAGCTAGATTCAGCCTCAGCAGAAAGTGCAGATGTGAGATGCTTAGAGAAAGAAGGAATCTGCGCCTGGGCAAGTAATCAGGAGTCAGATCACGCAGGTGCTTGTGTGCTCTACCATGAAGACATATGACCTGGTTTGTTAGATCATATCACAGTTAGAAAAAACACGCTGGCATCAAGATTGGTGGCAGGGACGCCACTTAGGTGCCATTGCATTCATCTAGGCAGGAGACGATGCGGGTCTGAACCAAGGCAGATGTTAACCCAGACTCTGGGCTTTGCTCCTCTCTCTTCTCAAGCTAAACTCCATCATCAATCATGCCAGCACTGATTCTGCTATACCTTTTCAAAGTCTTTAAAGTCTACGTATCTGTTGACTCAGTAATTTCACATCTTGGAATTTAACTGAGAGAAGTCTTCAAAGATAGATGTATAAAAATAAAATATTACTATAAAAATTTACAACTTTTCCTTTCGGCGGCGCGTGGCAGCAAGATGGCGGTGCAGATAGCCAAGAAGAGGAAGTTTGTTGCTAACGGCATATTCAAAGCTGAACTGAATGAGTTTCTCACTCGGCAGCTGGCTGAAGATGGGTACTCTGGAGTTGAGGTCCGAGTTACACCAACCAGGACAGAAATCATTATCTTGGCCACCAGGACACAGAATGTTCTTGGTGAGAAGGGCCGGCGGATCCGGCAATTGACTGCTGTGGTTCAGAAGAGATTTGGCTTCCTTGAGGGCAGTGTAGAGCTTTATGCTGAAAAGGTGGCCACGAGAGGTCTGTGTGCCATTGCCCAGACAGAGTCTCTGCGTTACAAACTCCTAGGAGGCCTTGCTGTGCGGAGGGCCTACTATGGTGTGCTGCGGTTCATCATGGAGAGCGGGGCCAAAGGCTGCGAGGTCGTGGTGTCGGGGAGACTCCGAGGACAGAGGGCTAAATCCATGAAGTTTGTGGATGGCCTGATGATCCACAGTGGGGACCCTGTTAACTACTATGTTGATACTGCCGTGCGCCACGTGCTGCTCAGACAGGGTGTGCTGGGCATCAAGGTAAAGATCATGCTGCCTTGGGACCCAACTGGTAAGATTGGCCCTAAGAAGCCCCTGCCTGATCACGTGAGCATTGTGGAACCCAAAGATGAAATACTGCCCACCACTCCCATCTCCGGACAGAAGGGTGGGAAGCCAGAGCCGCCTGCCATGCCTCAGCCGGTACCCACAGCATAATAGGGTCTCCTTGGCCGCTGGATCTGGAGTCTGGATGTTGCTCTATAAAGACCTTTAATAAAATCTTTTTAAAAGAAGAAAAAAATTTACAGATAGCCTAATTATCCAATAATAGAAGATTAGTTAAGCAAATTTTTCTATAACATTCAGTGATATTTGAGGCAACCATGAAAATGATCATGAAACCGGATTTGACTATTTAACTATAATCCCTAAATAAAATACTGAGTTTATTTGTAAGGATTCTCAAACCACATTCTTCTCAGCTCCTGGTGTTTTTCTCTCTCATGACTTGATTCTCTATCCCCCTTAGATCCTCACTGTCAAGACATTAGCATTAGCCTGAAGACATCTGTTGCCATCTTAATTTTCCTACTGCCTCACTTTTACTGATAGGCTGCCTCACTTTGGGAGACTTTCTTTAGGTGTACAAAGCCATTGATCTCTTACTAGGCTTGGGGCAGGCTGGGTCTTTTTTTCCACTTGTTAATTAATGTACTGTAAAGGCAAGAGCTTTAATTTTGGCTCTGCAGCTGGCCACACCAGACTTGTGGTTATGGCTTATGGCCTAGGGGAAGTATTTTCTTACATATTTAATCAGTCACTGACTTAAGGTGAAACACCAAAGCTAGGCTACAGTGCTCATTCATTTCCTCATTGGACAAAATCTCACTAAAGAGTATTCTGGGCGTGGCACTGCAGTGTGGTGAAACAGGGAGGAGCCATACAGGTATTTATGGCCTGGAGCCTGTTGTTTAGGAGTTTGGACTTTTGTTGCAAGGGATTCTGTAAGAGGATACATGAGAAGAATGTAAGGTGGGAAGATTAGCTAAGAAAACAATAACAGCAGCAACATGAGTAACAGTAAATAACATTTGTATAGAAAGTTTGACAGTGTATAATTTGTATTTCACATACATTAGAGTGCTCTTCTAATGCGGGTGTCACCAAATCCACATGTATCTTAAGTGTTCAAGAGAGAAGGAAAGCACTTTGGCCTAGGGTGATCAGCCCAAGAAGAAGTATTAGGATTGGAATGCGAAGGGGGATACGTAGATAGAAAAAAAGACCACTCTGTTTGGTGGGAATGATATAAGAAAAAGCACAGAACAGGGAAGTACAAGTCGAGTTAGGACTAGAAATTGGACTGGGGCTCATAGTTCGGGAAGAGGAGTGGGTGAGGGTCAGGAAGTGGGAGACCGGGGGTGACGAAACCTGGACACGTAGCCGACTGTGGAGCTCCTGAATGCCAAGCTTAGGAATTTGTGAATAATGGAATATCATGTTAAGAGTAGCAGTTTTAGAAGAATAATCTCACAACTGAAGGCAAAAGGGACAAAAGTGGGGACTAGAATGGATATCAGATATGCCGCACTGAGACGCTAAGCCCCTGGATTATGATGGCGACTATTACAGTTGTCTATTCCTGGTTAACAAACCATCCAAAAATTTAGTGGCTTAAAAACAACACTCTGTTATTTCTTCTGGTTTGTAGGCAGACTGGGCTCCACTGGGGGTTCTTTCTTGAGATTACTCAGGGGCTTATAGGCAGATGTGGCCAGGGCTGCAGTCGCCTAAAGGCTTGGCTGAGCTGGACATTCAGGATGGTTCACTCTCCCGACTGAAATGCCGGCTGTCATCGGGGAGCTGAGCTTGACTGGAGCACCTTCACATGCCTTGGGCTTCTCACGGAGTGGCAGCTGGACTCTGAGAGAGCTGCAAGGCTTCTTATGACCTGGCTTTGAGAGCCCCAGAATGGCATTTCTATTGAAGTCTGCCCAGATTCAAGGAGAGGGGAATTAGACCGCATCCCTCAATGGGAGAACTGTCAAAGAATTGTGGGCTATTTAATTTGTCACAGTAATTGTGAAGATGGAAAATAGGCACTTCCTGGAAGTAACTTGTTGGTCAAATGTGGGGGGGGGGAGCATACATAGAGGGCTGGGCTAAGATCACTAAGAGATTTTTAGGCCTGATTATCAGGGAAAAGAGCTCTCATATCACCTTCTCTTGCATTAGCCCAGTGTCTACTCAATGTGCTATAAGTGCTGCTTATTTGTGTCTATCCACCTCTGTTCCCTAACAGCAAAGATTGGATTGGAATTGTTTCCCTTGTATCTCCAGTGCCCCATTCAAATCTTGTTATAAAATAGGCATTCAAAAGATATTAGTTAAACCAATGGATAAATGAGTCACTACCAGGAATACATAGGGCAAAGGGAACAGCTGATTTGGAGAGAAAGGATATTATTTGATGTTAGATATATTTAAGTTTAAGAGGCCAGGGATATCTGAAAATTGCCAGGTATTGCTGAAATATGAAACTGGGGTTCAGAGAGATCCAAGGAATGACACAGATTTGTGCCCCTGTACGAAGCTGATCATCGTCAGGCTATATGAGTTCTCCAAGGGAGAGATGTAGAAAAGAAGAAGAAGGTTAAAGAGTTAGCCAAGAGCTTTTTATTCCATGAGTAGGAGGAAGAATAGGCAGTCAGAAAATGTGGTAAGGAGGGCTCATGAGTAAGATCATAGTACCTGTGAAAAGCCAATATTTATCACCCTTGATTTGGAATCTTGGTAATTGATTCCTTTCCCCAAATACTCATACACTTTGATCTAGGGATACTGAGAAATTTTTTCAGAGGAATCACTCAAACAACCTAAAAGCTATATATGCAAAGAATTTCCTTACAAAATTACCTATAACAAAAGAGTCATATTTTCCAGAGAAGTCAAGAAAGTTGAAGAGTGAGAAAAGACAAGTGGAAATAGAACATTGACAGATAAAAAGTCAAAACTTTTAAATTAATATTTTTATAAAAAATAGTGTGTGGGGCTTCCCTGGTGGCGCAGTGTTTGAGAGTCCACCTGCCGATGCAGGGGACACGGGTTCGTGCCCCGGTCCGGGAAGATCCCACATGCCGCGGAGCAGCTGGGCCCGTGAGCCATGGCCGCTGAGCCTGTGCGTCTGGAGCCTGTGCTCCACAACGGGAGAGGCCGCAACAGTGAGAGGCCTGCGTACCGCAAAAAAAAAAAAAAAAAAGTGTGGAGCTTACTTCTTTCTGTACTGTCTTGTTGAAAACATTGGTTAATGTCACATTGTTAATACAGAAATTTACCTTTGCAAAGCATGTCTCTCAACTCTACCCCTCAGTCCATGCCCCATATGCCTTGGATTTCAAGATTTCAAGGTAAAAAGGAATTCTAGATCGGTGAGTAGGAATCCCCAGATGCTTATTCCTGCTTTTCCTCCTGATTTCATCAGTTTAGCTTTGATGAACCTTAAGTCTCTTATCCATAAAATAATTAGAAGTGCTGGAAGTTTCTTAAGTCTTTTCTAGCTTTAAAAGTCTTTAACTTCATGGTTCCGAAGTCAAAAGTTTGGAGTCTCCTGATATTTATGTAGTTAGGGGAAGAGAAATTTCCCCAAAGTGTAGCTTTGGTAGAGCGATCAGTCATGACAGTTGGATTCAGGTTACTTCCTATGTGATGATTACAAATAAAGGGTTGTTGATAATAAGCTTTAGGTGTTGTTTAGCACTAGGTGATAAAAACCACTTTTTGGTCTTGTGAGTTACTTTCCTCTCTGATACTGACCACACCTGGGCAGGTGGGGACCCTGTCCTCAAACAGCTGGCTCCGGGTCTTGATTTTCAGTAACCTAAGGCTAATGTTCATGGAGGGTTTTGACTCCCTGATCCGGCATTTCAAACCTCCAAGAAAGATGCTACAGTGCTAAGAATGAGGTATAGAGGCACTCACCAAATAAAAATATAGAGTGATGAATAAATTATAAATAATAATAGAACATGAAGTATTACCAAAGAAGATTTATTTCTCAGCCACATAAAACTTTCTAGAACGTGTTAGAGTATCTGGCCATTTTGGTAAAACCAGGATGTTACAAATAAGTTATCCTACAAAAAATAGGGGTCAGTGTGTTTGAATATCGACCATTTGCTACCCAAGTAACCTTAAAAGTCTTAGAAAGATGTGGCTCTGAGTCACTTTGGAAACAAATATATGCAGATATATAGATATAAAGGCAAATATGTATTTTTGGAAAATGAACATATTCTAGATCACTATAGTAGTGTAGGCAAAATGGGGTGTCATGAATCAAATTTGCCCAGGACTCAATTTAATATGAAATCTAAGAGGGAAAAAAATCGGTACATAGTTTAAATTTCATTTTAGTATAATTCTGTAATGATTATGATGATGGTATGAAATTAAGTACATGTTACAAAAAGTTTAGGAGACCTAGCCTAGAGGCCTAGCATCTTGTTCCTTTGTTGTTATATTGACAAAAAATGATATGTGAGAGAATAAACTATTAAGGTGATTCAGTCTAATTCAATAAATTATATATTGGCGCACTTAGGGCAAACTAGACCTTAGATTTTTTGAAACATTTGGAAAAGAGGGACACAATTTTTAAAGTTTGATTGAAATAACAGAATTTAGTCAAAATTCAGCTTAATGAATAAAAACTATATAAATTAATATATGGTCCATAGAAAAAATTTAAAACTATAAAAATTGATTAAATGAAATGAAACTAATAGCATAAATGTAAGCATAAGTAAGTCACACATGTAAAATACTGTCAGCTAGACATTGAATGGTTGTCATTGTGTGCTAGGCGTATGCTCAGTTCTGTATTCACTGATACGATAGCGTTCAATTCCTGTAACAGTCCTCTGAAGTAGGAACTAATACCCCCATTTTCAGACAAAAAAACTGAGCCTTCGAGACTTGCTTCTAACGAAACAGCTGAAGTTTTCATTTGAACTCCGTACCTGCCAGTTCCAAGGCTCATGATCTTAATCACCATGCCCTCGAAGAGCATGAAATAAACACCAGAAATTCATGGAGACAGAAACTCATAATAGTGAGCTGCTTTTATTTGTTCACGGGAGTAGGTATCATAAGGTGTAATTGAATCATCTTTCATAAAGAAATGAGTATAATCTAAAGAATATTATGCACGTAGTATGCCTCATTTGCTACGCAAAATAAGCTTTCACGGGTAGTGAATGAAGATGAATCCTCATGGTAAAGAGTTGTGCCTGGTAACAATTTCCAGATATAACATATTATATAAACATAGTATATAAACTGTAGTTTATATAAATGCAGAGCATAAAGAGTCCCTGTTTCCCATGTTTTGTTACTCAGTACTTGCAATTATGAGTAGGTAATGTTAAAAGGTATGTTTAGTGAAAAATGCAGGCTAGCAATCCAGGAGCTGCTATACCTTTCAGGCAAATGCATTTTTCTAAAGGACACGCAGGTTTTTTGAAGTGGCCCCATCTTCTCATATTGACACATTATTATTTGTAGTTACTTCATGTTTATAAATTATATTGCTTCTTGCCACATGCGAATTTGCACTGAATCTGAATTCTGTTTCCACTTCCACCCCTGCGACCTGGACTCCCTCCACCAGGCAATAGATAGAATGGGGAGAAGGGAGATAAGCAGCTTGCACCAAAGTTTCCTCTATATCTCCCTTATAATCCCCAGAAAGAATGCTTAAGAGAGTATGGGAGAAGGAAAAAATATGCAATTCCATCCACAGCACCTCAAGAAGAGATACTGTAGTGATCTAGAATATGTTTATTTTCCATCTAGAATTCTAAAATTATCAAAAGGGCACCAACTTGTTTGGTTCCACAAATAAAATAACATATAAAGCAGAATGAAGGACCAGAATTATGCCTCTTTTAAAAAATATGACTTGCATTGTCTTGTTGCCTTTTTCCAGGGTATCGTTCTGCTTCCTGACTTGGTGATGATCTGCCAAGAAACACAGATAGGAGGCTTTTTACATGGAGTGACTCTTTCCTAACGAGAGCCGGTCCTGCGGCTCTCAGCACCCTAGCATTGCAAACCACACTGCTTGTGACCATAGGCTCTGACCGTGACATAACCCACAGGGCTGCACATTTGCATGTTTCCTATTTCTACTTCTCACTAGCAATCAATTATAGGTTCCCCCCTAAGACCGGGTCAAAAGTTTCTCGGTTGCGGAAGACTGATTAATCTCTGGAGAGAAGCTCTCTCCTAGTTTGGAAGCCCCCGTCCTATAGGTACAGTGCTTTAAGCTTTACTGCTGAGTCTCCAAGGAAACCATTGCTATTTGTGACTCTGTTTGGAGCTCAAGAAGTAATTCTTACCTGCTTTAGCAAGACTGACAATGTCATGACAGTTTCAAGAGGCTGTCGTTTCCACAATGAGAGATTCTGTAAATCGATTATTAATGAAGCACTGCCATATTTTAAGTGACTGTTCTTTGAGGGAGCGTGTTTATATTTAATTATTGTAATGGGAACTGTGCAATGGCATAGCAGCACAAAAGTCAGCTATTATCCCTCCAAAACAGTTCAAAAATCAATCTTCATTCCAAAACCCATAATAAAAAAATAAAAAATAGCAATTTATTGAGAAAAACTAAAGGCATACTGTGTCAGAAAAGCTATCATTAGTTGTGCTAAAACTAATATGTACACATTTTTAAGGAGAGATGTAAATATGCAAAAGAATTTTGAGTACTTAGATGAATGCAGAACCCACTGAATTGTCACTATCATTGGTAGTATGACATTTGCCCTGCTTCTGCCTGTCACACCAACCATGGAGGCAGCTGTCATTAGAGATGTGTATGAATAGTAATAAAAAATCTACCCGGGTTACCATGCTTCCATTCTTTCTTGAATGTGATCAGCTAGTGCTGACAAAGTTTTGACCTTCTCTAGCCTCAAGAATTTTGCCTATAGAGCTACTTCTGAAATTGTATGATGATGCAGGGGCATTGAGTAGAGGGTAGGAGAGCGGGGTGACAGGAGAGCCTGTCCAGTTGACAGTAGTAGCCCCAGAATTTCTATATAAAAGGGACTGGGGCAGCAATATGGATGCATGATGAATGGAGAACTTGAAGTAACATTCACATAGCATTTTACATAAAGATGAAAAAATACCAGTTGTTTTTTTAATCAAAGAATGAATGGGCACTGTTGAAATTTATGGGAAGTTTAAATCTCCTAACCCACCCATCCTATGTTTTGGAAGAATGAGGGGCCACTGAAGTCTCCTAAGTGGTGTATCATGTGATCAGCTCTGTGTTTGAGAAAGATGCTCTGAGACTAAGCAGGAGGAGATGTACCACTGTTATCCAGGGAAGAGAGGATAATGACCTGGACTCAGTTACAGTGGGATCAAGAGGGCAAAGGTTACGACCATAATCACAACTGTCATTTACTATGAGAGGCTTTTTAAACGCCTCATTTTATTTATTCTTTAGTACAACACTGTGTGATAGCATAACCATGTCCATTCTAAAGAGTCTTAGGGATGTGAAGTTAGTGACACAAGTAACATAGTTACTAGGTGATGGAGCTGCTTTATTTTAAAGCTGTGATGTTTCAACAGTTAAAAAGGCAGGTAGCCCTAAAAAAGTAAGCAGTTGTTAGCATGTAATGGGCAAATGATCCAGGTCGACTCTGAGGCTTCCAGCTAAGTTTATAGATGGATGATGATGCTCCTTAGAGACAGACAAAAGAGGAAGAGGGACAGCGTATTTGGAAGAGAAGGTAATGAGTTCATTCAGGAAATAGTAATTTGTTAAGTCTAGGCAGGATGTGCAGAGGGAGGTTAGCAGAATGTGCTAACAGGACTTTGGCAACTCAGGTCTAAAGATGAGGTTTAGGGATATCTAGAGGTTACAGGTGAAGCTGAAGCCATGGGAGTTGGTAAAGCTGCCCATGGATATTAGAGAGAATAAGAAGAGGAAAGGAGAACTGAGGATAGAACCTTGGGAAAATCTAGTTGTACATTTAGAACCAACTGGGTGGTTTATAAGAAGTATAGCTGCCCTGAATTATTCTCCAGGTCAATTAAATCAGAATTTCTAACATGGGGCACAGGCAGAGGCAACTTATAAAAGCTGCACAATGACTCTAATGTGCAACATAGGCTGGAACCATGGTCTAAGTAGTGGGCAGGGTGACGGCAGAGTGATGTGAGGTCCGGGGACCACCAGGAGGGAGTAGCAGCTGATCACAAGCTGACAGGGGTCTGGTAAAATGGGGTCCCAAAAGAGGCTGCTTTGAGGAACAATTTTATGGGACTGTGAAAGAGGAAGGCAACTGCTGGATAAATGACTAGAAGGGAAGCAAGGAGTGGGGCTTCCCTTTTCAAGGA
Source organism: Delphinapterus leucas (assembly GCF_059928025.1). Lineage (NCBI taxonomy): Eukaryota > Metazoa > Chordata > Mammalia > Artiodactyla > Monodontidae > Delphinapterus > Delphinapterus leucas. Next base: position 73,284,287 of record NC_143137.1, read on the forward strand.
TTTAGATGGCAAGCCAAAGTAGAGATCAAGGAATATTTGTATGTGGGGGAGTAGAGTGGCTGGGAGTGACTGCATCATGTTTGTAGGCTGTGCAGAGCAATCCAGTGGAGCTGGAAAGACAAAGGAAGATGTAAGAGGGAAGAGACTATTGAGATCCTGGAGGAGGTGGATGTGTGAGGACTGCGTCAAGAGCATAGGCTGGTCTTGGAAAGGAGGGAGCACATTTTTTTGCAGTAAGGTGAACATAAGTAAGGATAGATGGACACGGAGGGGAAAATGGAGGGAAGATCAGTTTGGAGTTCACATCTGACTGTCTTTATTTTCTTGAAACAGAGGGCTATTTGTCCTCTCTCCCCTAAAAATGTGCACACAGAGGTCTCTCAGCACAGTCTAGGTGGGCTGAATCCTGTGGTGGGGATTTGGGCACCCGTAGCCTCATGATTGTGGTATGTGCACTGAGGGCAAATTCCACAAGTCAAGTTTTAAGATCAGAGGCTTAAAGCCAAGCAGTCTAGATAGAGAGAGGAGACAGAGGTATAGCCTTGAAACAGCTTGAGAAGCCAGGAGACCTGATTAAGTAAGTGGTCAAAATGGACAGTAGGCAAAGGGCCCCCAAGCTGGAGGAAGCCAGGGTCTGGTGCCCAGAGTAGCTGTTTGTGGCACTCCTGAAGCTGCTTGCATACTCTTCTGGCGCATTCTAACAGAGTACAGAGGTTGAGCAGTTTCTTGAGAGTGACCGGAATGATGGCAAACTGTGGACCTCAACCTCCATCACCAGTCACCATCACAGCAACCCAGAGCCAGTTGCTTTCAGAGGCACACGGTTTGGTAGATAAGTGCGACAATCCCTCCCTTACAGTTTGCACTGTGACTTTCCCACGCTTCCCTTCGAGAGGTGGAGTCTATTCCCTTTCCTTTTGCATTTGGGCTAAACCTGTGACTTGATTTAACAAATACAGTGCAGTGGAAGTGATGCAGTGTGACTTCTGAACCTAGATGTTAATGGACCTTGCAACTTCTGTTTATTGCTCTGTTGGCAGTCAGCTGGCATGTGAAGAAGCTCTGAATAAGGAGAGATCATGAAGAAAAGGGGAAGTATAGAGGAGAACTGAGGTACCTTGGCCAACAACCAGCACCAAGGCCCCTGACACGTGAGTAAGACCTTCTTGGCTACTGAAGCACCAGTTGAGCCAAGCCAGGCAACGCCATGTAGAGCAGAGACAAGCAGTCCCCACTGAGCGCTGTCTGAATCCCTAACACAGAATGGCGAGCCATAAAATGGTTACTGTTTTATGCCACAAAATTTTGAGGTGGCTTGTTACATAGCAATAGGCAACTTGTACTGATAGCATAGAAATGAATGCCTGGGCCTTTGAGATGGTAGTTCTTTAACTGAAATTCTCGTTGTATTGCTTATTCCTCTTGTGACCTTGGAAACACAATAGGTTTTAGTTTTGACAAAGTCCAGTGTATCTATTTTTTAATTTTGTTGCTTTTGCTTTTGGTGTCTTTTATAAAAAGATAAAAAAAAAACTGTTGCTTAATCCAAGGTGACAAAGACTTATGCCTATGTTTTTTCCCAAGAGTTTTAGCATTTTACATTTAGGACTTAATCCATTTTGAGATAATTTCTGACGTGGTATGAGGTAGAGTTCCAACTTCATTCCTTTGCATGTAGATCTCTAGTTGTCCTACTACTGTTTGTTGAAAAACTATCCTTTACCCACTAAATGGTCTTCGTACCCTTATGGAAAGTCAACTGACCAAAAATGTAAGGGTTTATTTATGGACTTTCAATTCTATTCTATTGATTTAAATGTCTGTCCTTATGCCAGGTCCATAATATCCTGATTACTATAGCTTTGCAGTAACTTTTGAAATCAGGAAGCATGAGTCCTCTAACTTTATTCTTCTTTTTCAAGATAGTTTTGGCTATTCTGGGTATCTTGCATTTCTGTACGAATTTTTGGATCAATTTGTCAATTTCCAAAAAGAAGCTAGCTGGGATTTTTGTAGCTATTGTGCTGAATCTGTAGATCAACTTGAAATATTGCCATTTAAATAGTATTAAGTCTTCCACTCCACTGATGACTATTATGATGAGGACTTATTGCTTTCAAGATTCTGTCTCTGCTTTTGGATTTTTACAACTGATCATGATGTACCTAAGGGTGGATCTCTCTGAGTCTATCATACTTGCAATTCATTGAGCTTTATAAATGTGTAGATTAATGTTTCTCATCAAATTTTAGAATTTTGGTCAATTATTTGAAATATTCTTTCTGCCCCCTTCTCTATCTCTTTTCCTGGAACGTTCATTATACATATACTGGCACACTTGATGGCGTCCCACAGGCCTGTGAAGCACTGTTCATTTTTCCTTATTCTTTTTTCTCTCAACTTCTTGGATGGGATCATCTAAAGTGACCTGTCTTCAAGTTTACTGATTCTTTCTCTTCCTTGCTCAAATGCGCTGTTAATGGTAAGTTCCTCTAGTGGGTTTTTCATTGTACCTACTGTACCTTTCAGCTCCAGAGTTTCAACTTGTTTCTATTTTATAATTTCTGTTTCCTTATGGATATTTGCTATTTGGTGAAGCATCATTCTCATATCTTCCTTTAGTTTTTAGATATGTTTTCCTTTAGTTCATTGAACATATTTAAGGTAGCGAATTTAAGGTGTTAACCAATGTTTGGACTTCCTCAGGGACAGTTTCTGTTGAATGGGACATGCTTTTGTGTTTCTTTATATGTCTTACATTTTTTTAATCAAAAATTGGACATTTTCAGTAATATAATATGGCAACTCTGGAAATCAGATTCTTCAATCTCCCCTGGGTTTGTCATTTTTGTGTTTGCTGTTGCTGAATGTTTTTGTGACTTTCTTGAAATAATTCTTTGTTATGTGTGACTGTTGAAGTCTCTGCTTGGTTAGCTTAGAGGTCAGCTAGTGGTTGGACAGATTTTCTTTAAATGTTTGGAACCAGTAAGTCTCCCAGCCTTGGCCAAGGGGTTTTATTGTGAGTGTTGGGGTATACCGTAAACATTTAGGCAGGTGGTTTACAACTTTGCCTTAGCCTTCACTTCCTACTTGTTCAGAGACTCAAGGTCATCCAGAGGTGAGAGTTTAGGGTCTTCTCACGTCTTTCCTGAGCACACACACAGCTCTGGGCATGCTCCCAACCCTATACATATGCATGATCTTCTGGATTCCTAAACATATGTGAGGTCTTTTCAGGGTCCCCGTGTTCATCTCATTTCCAGATTTTCTTTGTAAGATTTTTGGCTAGCGTGTTGTTTGCCCCCAATTGTTATTGCTACCTCAGGCAGCTGTGGTGTTGAACCATTACCATTGGTTGTTTTCAACAAATGCCTCCAGAGAAAAGTCTGTTTGCACTGGATGAGCTCTGAATCAGATCAAATAAAGACAAGCCCTGCAAATGGAATTCCCAGGCAGGTCAGATCATGACAGTTCTCTAGGAGTGGACTCGAAGGAACTCCCACCCCATTCGCTCACCTCTTGTGGCTGCTAGGCTGCTGGTTTTCACTGTGATTGCAGGCTGTTGATTTTTAAAACTTCCACAGAGCCGAGTAGGGGGGATTTGAGACCAGCAAAAGTTAAAATGCCACAAAACAACCTGTTCTTACCAAAATTTCACCATTTTTTTCTTGAACAAGTGCTCCCTAGACTGAAATGGCCTTTGCTTAATTTCAAATGCTGAAAAAGTTTACTTGGACAATTTTTGCCAGCATTCTCATTGCTTTAATGGAGAAAAGGATTTTCAGAGGTCTTGATTCCATCTTTCCTGCTGATATCACTTTCTTATGACTTCGGCAATTTGTGTAACCTCTCTAGGAAACAGAACTCAAGATTAAATATTTTCGATTATATAACCTAAAAGTTAGGTTTATATAATGGTAAAGTGACTCTAACATAGGACAAGCTTAGTAAACAATGGTGTCATGAGTGAGTCGTTGAAATGCAGGAAAAGCTGGTGTTTATGTTGTAGAGAGGTCAAAGAATATGCCTTAGCCCTCCCATCTCAACTTTAACTCTCTTATGTGGTCTGAGGAAAGAAGGGATAAGTTAGCCTAGCCAGAGCAAGCCTGACTCATGGTTACTATGGAGATCCCTAGGACTTGAGATGTAGTGAAAATTCCCACCTGTGTCTGCAAAAATGCTGAGAGACAGAGAAGCAAGCCAAGTATGCCCTGAGAAACTGCAGTTTAGAATCCTGGAGGAAGTTAGTCAAAACCCCATATTTCAGGCCCAGAGGAATGGTTAGGATAAGGCCCTAAGACCCGGGTATGGAAGCTAAGTAGGGACTGGGTGAGTGCTAATTTAGGTCAGAAATAGGGCTGGAAGATTAGATGGAGAGGGTAAGTGGCAGAAAAGGGTTCCAGCATGCTTCTTAGATCGGTAGGACCTAGTAGGCTTTGTTGAACTAATGAAATGGAGACTTAAAGGCCCAGGGTGAGAGAAGAGGACTACAGTATGGGGCATCAATACCACCTGCAACCTTGGAGAGGGGTGAGATCACTGTGGGGTTGGCCAGGCCATGAACATGGTCCCAGGTCACACGGAAAGGTCATGGTTAAAACTAAATGTTGGAGGGACTTCCCTGGCAGTCCAGTGGTTAAGACTCTGCACTTCCACTGCAGGGGGCATGGGTTCGATCCCTGGTCTGGACCTAAGATCCTTCATGCCGTACACAGCATGGCCGAAAAATTTTTTTTAATTTTTAAAAAATAAATAAAAGGAAAAGGTATATTAAAAAAAATGTTGGAAAAGAGATGAAGTATTAAGGCAGGGCGGAAGAGGCTGTTTTTTCATAATCTTTCCACACTAGAGAAAAGTTATCCTCCTCCTGTGTATGGTAGAAGGAGTACAAGTGGCTGTCTTTTCTCCTTGCCAGAAGCCCCCCAGAATCCTTTCATCACCTAATTAAACAAACTCATGAATCGGTGAGAAAGGCAGAGTTGGGCAAAGATAAGCACAGAACTTAAAGACAGCAAACTGCCCTCACTGAATCCATTATGAACACTTGTCAGTTACACACACCACGTTCAGCTGGTATGTCCCTGGCTTCCTGAACTATCTTTTATAAAGTGAGAACTTTTATTTCCTATTTCATGAATTACATATTAACATTTGTGTATAAATTTATCCCCTATATAATAATTAAAAGTAAGACTGTAATACTTCCTTTTAAAAAGTATAGCTATTTGAGTTTCTACTTTTAAATAAGAAGTTCCATCAACTTGTGAGCAGAGTAGAATTTTAGAGAACTTTCTAAGTGAGCTATAGATATTTTCATGTTGTTTATTTACAATCAAATCTTAATTACCCACAAAATTTATTGACATGTTGGTAAAATGATGTTCTTTCTCTCTTTTAATAAAACCTTTTGTTTTACAAAAGGCTCTGAAAAAAACAAGCCACAGACTGGGGGAAATGTTTGCAAGCCACAAAACTGACAAAGAACTCATATCTAGAATATATAAAGAATTCCTAAAACTCAACAGTAAACAAACAGTCCAACTAGAAAAGACATGAATGGAGATTTCACAAAAGAAGATATACAGATGACAGATATGCACATGAAGATACATTTAACAACACTAGCTATTAGGGAAACACAAATTAAGACCTGATATGATATCACTATACATCTATTAGAACAGCTAAAATAAAAACTGTGACAATACCAAATGCTGGTGAGGATGTGAAGAAATTCAATCACTCATACTGCTGGTGGGAATGTAAACTGCTACAGCCACTCTGGAAAACAATTTGGCAGGTACTTAAACACCTAAACACATACTTACCATACAACCAAACGATCACAGTCCTGGGCATTTATTCCGGAGAAAGGTAAGCTTATGTCCACACAAAAATGTGTACATGAATGTTTGGGGCATCCTTATTTATAATTGCCAAGATTGGAAATAATCCAAATATCCTTCAGTGGGTGAATGGTTAAACACTCTATGATACATCCATGTGATGGAATCCTACTCAGCAATAAAAAGAAATAAGCTATTGATTCATGAAACTACCTGGATTGATCTCTAAGGAATTATACTGAGTGAAGAAAACAGTTTCGGAAGTATACTAATACCATATTATTCCATTTACATAATATTCTCAAAATGGCAGAGTTAAAGGAATGTAGAACAGGTTAGTGGTTGCAGAGGTTAGGAATGGGATGCGGAGCTTGGAGGGAAAGGTCGGAGAGGGTTGAGTGTGACTACAAAGGAGCAGCAAGAAGGATCTTTGTGGTGATGGAAGAGTTCTGTATGTATATTGATTGTGGTGATGGTTGCATAAGCCCACACATATGCTGAAATGGCATAGAACTGCATACACACACACTCAAATGAGTGCATGTAAAACTGGTGATAAATTGAATAAGGTCTATTGATTGTACTGATGTCAACTTTCTGGTTTTGATGCGGTACCATAGTTATGTAAGAAGTTGTATAAGATGTAACCTTGGGGGGAAACTGGATGAAGGGTACAGGGGACCTCTCTGTGCTATTTTTGTGGCTTCCTGTGGATCTTTAATTATTTCAATATATAAAGTTTAAGATGTTAAGACCCATAACTTGGTAAATATGCTTTTTATTGTCTTCAGGTCCTCTGGGGGAGGTGAAGGTATGAGGAAGATATAATGCTACCAGCACCTTGCTTTTTCTTATATCTCACTGCTTAAACTGTGTCATGAATTGTTCAATTGACAGAAGGGCCAAAATCCAGATCTCTGTGCAGGTTCTGTGAGACCAGTGGGAAGATTATGTTTTTCAACTGTTGCTTAACTGCTGTTTTTCAAAAAACGTTTTCCATACACTCTCTTTGTGGAAGTATTTATTTCAAGGTAAAGTGTTTTAAGGGGTGGCAGGAGTGTGGGTATTTGCTACAGCATCCTTTGTGCTTCTCATTATTGTTCCAAAACCCAACAGCCATTACAGCCAAAAGGCACTGAACCTGAGGCTGAATTTCCAAACCTGAAAGTTCCAGTGCCCATCCTCAGAGATTCTGGTCTGAGGTCCTCTAATAGAATTTAAAAAGTGTCGTGAGGTGATTCTGATAAGCAGCCAAGTTGGGGAACTTCTAGACTAGAGGATGCTGAAGCCCTCCTTCCTGATATGAAAAGGCAAGGTCTCCTAGAATCCACGTGTAAGATTTGATTTCTGCTTAAATGTATTTCCTCGTGAGGAAACGTGATTCTTATGAGATGGAGTATGTACAACCCATCTGGTTTTATTTTGTTTTCTTCTCTTGGTTGTGTGTGTGATTCAGCCATGACTTCTCACCTCATTTCCACTGAGGTGGAACACCTTAGGAGTAGATGCCCTGTAATCCTTATCTGTGGTTCTTTCCTAACTTTTACCACAAGGTGTGGAATTCTGGGTAATTTATTGCTTTACATTGCAGTCATTAAACACTTCCATTTTTATAACCTAATTTACATCTTTCATCAGTGAGAGAATATATTCTAACTCAGGAGCCTACACTAATTCTACAGGTTACTCTAGCAGGTGATGGTTTGAATCTTTTCAAATATTTGGCTGGGTTATTGTAAAGGACTTCAGAGTTGGAGCTACCAGTTGCTTGATTTGGAACATGGTAACAAGGATAATGACCTTGCAGGCAGTGGAGAGAGGCCATGACCTGGAATATGGGGCAATGACCCAGAAGCTTGTCCTCAGCAACTGGAGAACTCCATAGTGCTTACCTTTTATACATCATCACCATCTTCCTTCCTCTTTCTTGAGAGTCCCTTCTTCCTTCTCCTCTTGCTCCACATACCCAGTATTTAACCCATTTTGACTTTCAGCTGCCTGCCAAATAAATCTTAATAAAGTCTCAACCCAAGATGATATCTGATAAAGTTGCATGCATGACTCCATCCAGAGGGGTCTACATTTTAAAGGGATGCTGCTGTGGCCTGCTACTGGGATGAAGGAGGGAGAATGTCTGTCTTCATTGCCCCTGCCTTCATTCCCATATTTTGTTCTGCTACTAGTATCTTAAAGGTCAAGGATATTTTAAGCCACAGCAACCTCTAGGAAGTTACCTCTTTCATTCTTACACTTATCCCTTTGATAAAAGTGAGTAAATTTATACAGGAATATTCTCTCAGAAATGTTGAGAATGACTAAACCCACAGTATGGAATAAAAATTATCTTAATTTTCTATTACTGTTAAAAAATACTCTGCAATTTTATTCAACAAGTTACAGGAGCTATTCGGTGGAATTTCCTGTATCAGTGCTAAGAATTCAGTAGAAACCCCTTAGCACTATAAGTGAGGGAATAGCCTTGGATCTAGTTCAGTCCAGAATGTTCTTTTATCCCATTTTCCAAATTATGCTGATCCTCTTCTGTGTGTCCAGTGCCATCCTTGTTCCATTACCGTCTGTGCTGGGATGTTATTTTCTGGTCTCTGAATCCTTATCCTCAGCCCTAAAAATAATTCACAACTACATGCCTTATACTTCCCATGTACGGTCTCATTCAACCCTTAAACAATCCAAATGCAGTTATTTTATACACTTATACTTTTATATACATTTTATAGATGCTGACGTACAAAACATTTAAGTAATTTCCTCAAAGTAACACAGTAAATGAGCTGGAATTTAAACCCACTTCTGTGTCATGTAATATTTAGTATGTAAGGTGAACATTGTAAAGCCATCATTCATCCTAGGAATTAAACACCAATGATGCCGTTGAAAGAGTCAGTGTTCTTAAACCATTTCTTGAGGATGCCTCCTTCATGAGCATGTTCAATCTTCCCTTTAAGAGAACTTTTTGAACAATTTCCAGAGTTTTGTTACATCCAATACCTTTATAAGATGCCCAGCACTATACAGTCATTAGCTTTGGAGAAGTGTTTCTGGCAGTGTTTGCTTGGGCCTTTTTCTCTCCGTTGCTCTGAGTTTCCGTGTTTTGCCCCTCTACACTTGTTTTCTAACCCAGGATGGCAAACTGGTGGTAAATGTAACTTAATGATTGAGTTCTGAAAATAGAGTCTCCATTGAGCTGAAGCGTTGATTCCATGGTGCTGCTTTGGCATGCTAGGAACGGCTCCCAACCAGGTCCGTGTCATAGTCCTTCAGTTGCCAACTTAACAACACAGAATTTCCCTTTTGCACCCATAATCTAATCATCTTGTATTCACTTCTCTCCATGTCCTTGGAAGTGTGCTTGTTTTGGCTTGTGTGATAAGCCCAGCCGTCAGTGGTCCATAGACATTCAATATTTTTAGCTGCTGTTCTTTCCTTACCATGTTTCGTTAGCTCCAACAATCAGGATCCAAGGCAGCAAGATTGTTAAGTGATTGAACTCATTTTCTTCATTTGCTGTGGTGTCAGGTTTCTAGCTTCTTTATAAAACTAGCTCAGTCATGTGGCAGGTTCAACTGTAGATTCCAGATGCAAATCATTTTTTCCACCATGGACTATTTCAGTCTTAGAGTTTGAACTGTAAAGTTGGCAGAAAACAATTTTTTTGTAACATGCCCTATTATAGTGACCTGTAAAATGGAAAGATTAAAAAAAAAGCCTAGTGATTTTTATTCTTCATATGGAGGCAGACAATATAGTTTTCTTCATAAATTGAATATTTGCATAGCACTGAAGAAATTTTTCTATCAGCTTTTTTCTATAACAATCTTCAGAGTACCAGGCCAGATTTCCAAAAGGGACAATATACGGAACGCTTTCATTTTTCAACTTTTCTGAATCCTTTTCCTCATGTTCAGGTACTCATTTTTCTAATTTAACATCTAATTCCATTTATTATGATTGAATTTTTATGTATTAAGAAGAAAACTGGCACTACATGTATATGTTTAAAGGAAAATGGTTAATTCATAAATAGGATGATAATTTGATATTTCTGAAGTGCCAGCTTTATCTATTAATATGAGGATTCTGCAATTATCATTGAACTGTTCTTTGAAATTTTAGAAAATGGCAAAAAATAGGGGTTACTAAATTTCACAATTAAAATTCAAGAATGGAAAAATCATTTTGCATAAATGAGTGTTTAGATACATGTTCCTCTGTATGGACAGAAGTACTGGAATTATGAGACTTCGCTTTCAAACTGAATATTGTGTTCAAATATCAAACTACCAAGCAATGACTATTTACGCTCTAGCCTCCTGCACACAGTAGGCACTTCTGAATGAATGAAGTTGGGTAATCAGTTGAAAGATACTTTGAAAGGGAAACAGATAGGATAAACATTAAGGAAGTGATTTTACATTACCTATGTTAAAGGAAGTATAAAACTACGGAGATGCCTTCCCATTTGTTCTAGGTCCTACCACTGCATAATAAAACACCCTAAAACACAGTGGCTAAAAAGAACAACCGTCATTTATTTTGCTCACAAATCTGCAATCTGGGTAAGGACAGCTCATTTCTGCTCCACATGGTCTCAAGTAGATGGCTCTTCTGGGAGCTGGAGGATCTACATTCAAGAGAGCTTCTTCACAAGCTTGGCAAGTTTGTGCTGGCTGTTGGTGCCCATGGCGAGGCTCCCCCTGCAGACTTCCCAGTGGGCTTACTGGGTCTTCCTCACAACATGGTAGCTAGGTTTCAAGAGACACAGAGCAGAAGTGGTCAGTTTCTTAAAGCCTGAGCCCAGAAACTCACACAGTATCGCTTCTTCTGTATTCTATTGGCTGAGGAGTCACAGAGCCCGATTCATGGTGAGGGGACATAGACGCCAGCCCTAGAAGGAAGGAATGTCAAATAATCTGCACACCGTTGCATTAAAGTGAAACCCAAGCCTCTTCCCTCAGCCTCAAGGCCTTAGGGATTGATCGTCTTTTTTCTGTAAAAGCCAGATTGTAAATATTTTAGGTTTGCTGGCAGGTAAAACAATCTCTATTGCACCTACTCAACTCTGCTGTTGTAGTGAGAAAGCAACCATAGGCAGTATGTAAACAAAAGGAAATGTCCGTATTCCAATCTAATTTTATTCACCGAAATATGTGGCAGGCTCGCTGGCCATTGTTTCCCAACCCCTACTGTACATGACATGCCTCCTCTTACTTCTCCATTCTCGCCTCTCCTCTGCTTACTAAGCTCCAATCACACAGCTTCCTCTTAGCCCCTCTAAGACAAAAAGCTTGTTTTGCCTTGGGGCCTGTCCACACCTATTCCTAATAGCATTTGCCTTGGCCTAAAAACTACATCCTCAGCAAGTTCTTCACTAATTGTACCTTACAGATCTCCCCTTGCTATTTATTCTCCCTGATAATTCTGTATTCCCTCAGTAGCATCTTGCATCTTATAATTTACATATGAATTTGTTTTCTTCAGCATTCCACTAATATTTGAGTGTTGACTGTGATCCAGGTGTTCTAGACAGTGGTGTTAAGTTGATAAACATGGCTGACAAAGTTCCTGTCCAAACAGGACAAACATTCTTTATGGAGAGTCATAAAATAAACAAGAAAATATCAGATCGTGTTTAGTGCTATCAAGAAAATTAAACAGGACTATGAGAGACAGGTCAGGGAAGGCCTCAGTGAAGAGGTGACATTTGAGCTGAACACTAAACTATAAGGAAGCAGCCAGGGAAAGATCTGGAAGAAGAGATTTTTATGCAAGGAGGAAAGTCCGTGGGGCATGTGGGGTGTGGGTGGGAGAGTGAAGCTTGGCATGACCAAGGAAACAGAGAGAAGCAGTATGGGTGGAGCAAAGTAAGTGAGGGGAAGGATGCTAAGAGGTAAGGTCGGAAAGGCAGGAGCCAGATGTTGCAGGGCCCACAGACCTAAAGAAACAGTTCAGATTTTATTCTACGTGTCTACATGCATTAAACCTCCACCAGCATGTATGGAGCATGTGCATTGTGTTGGGCCCTGTGTTGAGTCTTAAGATATAACAGTGAACATGTTGCATCTCTCATTTTTTTAATTGCAGTATGGTTGATTTACAATGTTGTGTTTATTTCTGCTGTACAGCAAAGTGACTCAATTATACATACATATGTGTATGTATAAAAATGATATGGGGGCTTCCCTGGTGGCGCAGTGGTTGAGAGTCCGCCTGCCAATGCAGGGGACATGGGTTCGTGCCCCGGTCCGGGAGGATCCCACATGCCGCGGAGCGGCTGGGCCTGTGAGCCATGGCCGCTGAGCCTGCGCGTCCGGAGCCTGTGCTCCGCAAGGGGAGAGGCCACAACCGTGAGAGGCCCGCGTACCGCAAAAAAAAAAAAAAAAAAAGATATGAAGGAAGCAATAGACAATAGACAAGCATATACACATTCTTTTTTATATTCTTTTCCATTATGGTTTATCCCAGGACACTGAATATAGTTCCCTGTGCCATACAGTAGGACCTTGTTGTCCATCCATTCTATGTGTAATAGTTTGCATCTACCAACCCCACACTCCCAGTCCATCCCTCCCCCACCCCCTGAGTCTCCCATTAGACTTTGTGCTTCACAAGGGCAGGGATTCTTTCTTTTTTTCTCATCGCAGCATCCCCAGAGCTTGGCACTTAAGAAGCACCCCATAAATATTTGTTGAATAAATAAAGGCATGAATGCATGAATGAGAATATTTTTGAAATTTTTTAGCATTGTAAAGGTATCCTCAAGCTCAAATATATGGGAGACCTGATATAAATCTTCATAAATTTGTTATCACTAAAATATAACTTTTTCTCAGAACTGTGATGGAAAAAAATATGAAGGAAGCAATAGAATTTTTTTTAGAGCAAATAGTTATTCAAGTTGGACAAAGCATAGTGGGAAATTTTCCTGGGTCTTGAGACGAGAGCCCTGGCTCTGAACAAGTCACACGCCCAATTTCTATGTATTTCTTGAGTAACATATTATTTTCCCGCTTTGAGCCATGGATACCAGGGGAAAGGCAGCTGTAACACGTTTTAGTGAACATAATACATTGTCACTATAAAAAGTGTTTGCTGTTATAAAACATTGTTTCTCACTTCATTTCACATAATCATAACCCATTAGGCATCTCTGTCTTTGACCTTCAATAAATATCTGAGGACACAAAGAAAGCTACACATGATATAATGGATTTCTCCACTTTCAATTTGTTGGAGAAAAAAAGACTTCCCTTAGGTTCTTTGATTCTCATTTGCATTTCTTTCTTTCTAGTGTGGTTACCCTGTTCAAAATACACACTATTTTTATATTTGTATCTTAATTTTGTCAGGTTCAGTGTAAACGATTACACAAATGTGGTATTTAACGCGCAGTTTCTTAGCAGCTGGCCAAACGGCCAGCATTTCAGGGGACTTTTCCTTTTCTCTGTGCATGGCATTGGGAGATCATTCCACAGATACTTGCAACCCTCTCTAAAATAAAAGCCAACTCACTCTCATTCTCAAACTTAGTATCTTTTACTCTTGAATTGATTCCTTTTTCTTTTTTTCTGCAAACAAAAGTAGTTTTGCCCTCTTTAATGTCATGGTTTTTATGAACATATTTCTAGTAGGCTTGATCAATAGTTTTCAACCAGGGATGATTTCATCCCGCAGGAGACATTTGGCAATATCTGGAGACATTTTTGGTTATCAGAACCTGGGAGGATGGAGAGGAGGATACTGGCATCTAGTGGGTAGAGCCCAGAGATCCTGCCAAACATCCTACAATGCACAGAACAGCCATCCACAACAAAGTATTATCTGGCCCCAAGTGTCAATAGTGTGAAGTTTGAGAAACCCTGAGCCAGATTAAGATCTTGCCTCCATCTTTTTGAACAGATGGTTGCTTGCAATAGTTCATATGCTTTAAAAGCACTTGGTAATTCAAATCTGTCTTCAGGTTCCCACATAGTGATGAGCAAATCAGCTCAGAGAAGGTTAGTAGGGCTGGGTTCCCTCAACCTTCTACCGCGAGTGGAGGTCAGATACCTGTCCCTGAGTTTATAAGAAGAAGCCTAAATACTAGGGCTCTGTATGCTTAACACCCTGTGCCACTAGGGGGGTCACAGTGAGGTGACTGAGCCTCTCATCTCTTCCTCTGGTAGATGATTAATTATGAGAAAGGTCTCTGCGTGAACTCAGAATTTCATCTGTCTCCTAGAGTAAGTTGTCTGTGTTCAGGAGACATTTCTTTTGATTCAAGCCACCAGAAACTGATTATGCCTAACCCACATATGCTCTGCAGAGCAAGCCTTCCCAGGCAGGTGAAAGCCATGAAACTTCACAGGCACTGTAAAGTGCTAAAAATTTGGATGGCAAATGCACAAATACTGCCATCAACATCCTCAGGCTCAGAGCTGCTATTAACATCAAGCCTACATACTATGACTTTATTTCCTAACCTACATAGATAGTGCTTAAATGTATGGATTTATTATCACATTTGGCATATTTTATTTATAGCATAAGAAAGGTGAAACATTCTACAGCATTGCATGTTAAGATTAGGATTTATTGTCCAGGAATCCTTGAACAATTTTATCAAAAGCCCATTTCTAGGTGGTGTTTTTCTGCAATAAATCATACAGCAAGAATCTATCAGTGGACACCAGGAAGAGATAAATGAGTGTAGAGGAAAGAGGGTCATCACAGATTTTTTTCTGTATCATGACCTGTCATTGGCAGAAATCCATTTATTATGGTTCATGGATGATTTTTTTTACCTACTTGCTCTGTTTTCTGTTCAGGGTGTTAGCTAAGATTAAATGAAAACCCGGCAAAATGTAAGCTATCGAAATCCATGAAGACAGACATAACTTAAAGATCATGAGACACAAAGAGTATCGACTTTTTTCCCTCTTCCCATGTAACTGCAACTTTCAGGGGAAATATATTTTTAAATGTAAATATTTTAATTTTTTTTTAATATTTTAATTTTTAAAGTAATTGCTCCGCTCAGGTTGGTAGTATAATTACTGGAAAAGCAATTTCCATTGCAGACTAGAATTTTCCCTCCAGAATGTTCCTTCAGTAGAAAAGCAGTAGGAGTATCTAATAGTTGTTGAGTAGTTTTCGAGCACTCCCTGAGTGAGTTTTCTGTTCTTTCTTTTTTTTAACGTACCGTATCTTATTGAATCTGTCATCAGGACTCTGTAATTTGGAACAAGACCAGGTACATAAAGAAATACATGCTAACTGCCAGGCTAAATATGAGAACAAATACAGATGAACTTACATTTGATTGAAAGAATTCAATAAAATATAGTATTTCAGGTTTCTTTTTTAAAATATATTTATTTTGGCACTGCCTTGTCCCCTTCAAGTTGTCTTAGCTAAGAAAAAACTTGCAAAATATGTTTCCAGCTTTTTAAAATGAAACACTAGCAAGTATACATTGAATGAGTGCTGTATTTCCACAAGCATACTTAAAACATGTTCGTTTTTTGGAAGGGAGGCTGTGGAGCTCCCATCTCTACATACTCTGGGATGGAGGTTCGTCAACTTGAGATAATGCTACATGACACCCTAGAGAGCCACTCGCTCTTCACATCCCTCCACAATCCTAAAGATCCCCCAAATAGATACTAGCTTTAAACATAATCTAGACGAGCAATAGAGAAAATATAGGTAGATGATGGCTTTCCCAGTATATGACCCAGAAGAGGTCCCTGGCCTTCTATTAAGAAATCCAGAGCAATAGAGGTTCCCATCTCACCTCCTTCCTGAGCAGGTGAGGACAAGCTGTCCATCTGGGGGGCTCATAAACCTGCACACCAGCCCTGAGCTCACAGACAAGCGCCAGTAGCAAAATGGAAGTGAGTACTTCCTTCCTGTACCTTCTCAAATACAATCTACCACTCTGAAATACTTGGTGGGAGAAATTGGATAGTATTTTTTAGTCACAGGTAAAGTACCAGGGACTAGATCAGGCAAGTAAGGTACTTGCCTGGGGGGTGGCAAAATTTAAGGGGAGTAGCGGTGCCCAAAAGCTCAGTCACCAAAAAACTATTTTAATGACACTCTTAAGTGTTAAAATCACTGCCTAAAAATCCACAATGAGTAAAATACCCATATTTTAAATCAGACAAGATCAGTATTATTGATTTTTGTTTTGCTCTGTTATGGCTCAGTGTGGCCCTGCACTGAATCCACTGAAGTGGAAGGGGACATTAAAGAAAGCCAACTGTCATCTTTGTAACTGCAGTGGGTCTGCTTTGACAAGCTGGACATCTTCTGGAAGCAGGAATTTATCACATGTTAATGCTGTGAAGGTCATGCTTGAGAGTAGCACAGAGAAGATTATGGAGAGAGTCTAGTCACAGGCTCTAATCCTGGTCTGTGACTCACCAGCCATGCAACCTTGGGCAAGTCACTTGACTTTCCCTGTGGCCATTTCCTGATCCGTAAAAGAATGTTGGAGAAAAATCAAGGTTTTGCAATATTTCTGGAACCTACCATATCAACGAAAGACATGTATATTAAAATAGATGACTTGGTCACTGAATTGCATTTATTCAAGGATAATCTGAATTATTATTTTGTTTATTCTCCTAATAAAAATATTTCATTAGATTACCTTTTAAATCCTTTAATCTGGGTACCAGAAAGGCCCTGAAATCAACTCTGAGCACCAGCGGTAAATTCCGTTACACTCCTGCCAAGATTATATCTATTTTGAGGACCCATAAAAGACTTCCAAGTTTATAGATTCTATGCCTTTAATAAACATTGTGCATGTTTGGTTCTTAAAATATGGTGTGGTATTGGATGACTCATTCTTTTCCAGGTTAACAGTCCCTTCCTGCAGGGATCTAGGTAGAACTAAACATGGGGAAGTGATCAGAGACACTGGTCATTGCTAGTCACTTTTAGAGTGAAGCCCATGAAAAAGAAGATTCGTGAAGACAACAGTTTTACATCGCATAATTGTCTCAGATTTCTCTAATTTGCCATGTTAATCAACATTTACCCTGGCATTAGTAACTTAAAATTATTTTAAAATCCATTGTCCAATAATTATCCCATCTCTTCCTTCAGCATACTGTGGTACTTCACTTATAGAATTTTGGACAGTCATTTTTCTTTATTTTATTTTATTTTTTTTCCAGACAGAATTTTTAATTTTTATTTATTTATTTATTTTTGGCTGCGATGGGTCTTCCTTGCTGTGCTCAGGCTTTCTCTAGTTGCGGCGAGCGGGGGCTATTCTTCGTTGCAGTGTGCGGCTCCTCACTGTGGTGGCTTCTGTTGTTGCAGACCACCAGCTCCAGGCACGCGGGCTTCAGTAGTTGTTGCACGTGGGCTCAGTACTTGCTCTGTAGCGTGTGGGATCTTCCCGGACCAGGGCTCGAACCCGTGTCCCCCTGCATTGGCAGGCGGATTCTTAACTGCTGTGCCACCAGGGAAGTCCCATCATTCTTCTTTAAATGTTAGCCAGTATCTTGAAAGAAGGAGTGTGTCCGGTTTTTTTGGCATCAGTGGAGTAGTTTTTTTGAAAGGAGTACATAATTATGAATGATAAGCAATATAAAGCAGACATATTTCATTCTTTTTTGGGAAGGTTACAGTGAACTAAGAAAACTTGAACTATTGTACCAAATAATCACACTTAAGGCATCTGTTGTGCTAACGTCATAGAAGGGAGTCTAATTGTGTGTGTATGTGTGTGTGAGAAAGGGAGAGGGAGGGAGGCCACACATGGGTGTGTGAAGATCTGAACTTACTTCTCCCTTCTTCCCCAGTGACCCCAGAACTGTATCTTTTGCTGTTCTTTGGCTATGACCCCTGCTCCCCATTTACTCAGCTAAAGGCTTATCATCAGTACCGGTATATCTGAAGCCTTTATATGGTCATCATGAAAACTGAGATAATAATTCATGGAGCTGATAATTCATGTGGTGTTTGATTGTAGTGCCAATGGGGAGAATTTAAACACTTTACCATTTTAAATAACTTAGTTCAATTATTGTAAGGAGAGTGACTGATAGAAACAGAGAAGACTGACTGGACTCTTAACCCATTGCAGGATGTAAATTAAAGGTTGTCTTTGGCTTTTGTACCTTAGTCCAGACATTTTACACAATTATTGTCTCAACAGGGTAGAAGAATAAAAGGAGCGTGCTTCCTTCGCACATATGTTTTTCTTACAAATGGGGGTTGGAAGAGAGGAGAGACAGAGAGACAGAGAGACAGAGAGAAAGAGAGAGGTATTCCAGGTTGTTAGTTTGGAGAATTAACCTGACAGGGATATAAGTTACATGGTTGTTTTAAGTATCCCTCATGTTAATTTATCCAGATATCTCAAGTTGGCAATAAAGCATTATGAATCTAGAGGCAGAAAAAGTTCCCTTTGTTATCTAAGAAATAAAGTCGTGTCTTGGAAGGTGACAATAACAAAAGGAATGTTCTTCGAAAATAACAGCTTGGTCATTCTGATCGATAAATTTTTTTAAAGATAAACAAAATTACAAGCTGAAGAGATATTGACATATTATATTTTCAGCTTCTTTGGCTCCCTTCTTGGGCTGATGTTTAAAGGATTAGAATGAAGCTTACCTTCTGTGTGTTTTTGAAACTTCCCACTGATCAGCCTCTGAGAAAAATGCACTGGTGTATCATGTTTCTAACATTTAAAGATCTAATTGGGATATTGTTCTGTACATGCTGTTAGACACTGTAGTGACAAGAAGAGTCCTAGCCCACATTGGCCGGGAGCCAATACATACTTTCCTTGAACAAAGTGCAGGATAATTAAAGTGCAACTACCGAGAGAGCACCTCAGAGCACACACAAAAATAGCCATCAGTGAAGTGTTGGAGATCACGCTCCTTGGGAATCTCAGGAGCCCGTTGCTACACTCACTTTCCTATTCTTTTCAAGTACAGTTCATCAGAGATATTTTCTTTTTTCCCTCACGTATTGACAATTATGTGAGAAGTTCTCAATTAAAAAAAAATTAAACTAATATCCCCGTCAATCATCTCTGCAAAATTACCTGAAGAACACTGTTAGGAGATCAAATATGATATAAAATGTAAGGGAAACGAGGCATTTTAGAAGCTTCATTTTAATTACAAATGGAGAACTAAGAACTAAATAAAATGCAGGGGGTATTTTTACATCAGTCACAATTCCTATTCAAACAGCCTATTTAAATGTGCGCAGGCCTTTCACGCAGAGCCACTCAAATGCCCTTGCATAGCAGGTTCTGCAAGGAAATCAGGAAGGCGTTGGGATTGTATAAGCCTACAACATGACCCCGGGTAAGCTCGGTTACCTTCCTAGCATAACCATTTAAAAAACAGTTTTTCCGTTCACTTTTTAAAGCCACAATTTTGTGCAGATCATCAAGCATTGGGAACCTCTGAGGAGCTGGTTCCTACAGTGAAACCTAAAGGATTTACACTGGAACTTCCCAACACCACTAAAGGGAACAATGCAAATGAATCCCTTTTGCGGTGAGGGGGAAATGGGATCCTTAGAAAGCTTCCTTATTCAATGAAACCTACCAGTTTTTTACTCTTAAAATATGATTCCATCCACAGGGCAACTTCAGAATGGGTTCTCCACATTTCTTTAGATCATGTGTAAATCAAGGGCTGTTCAGCAGATACCACGGATAAATCATCCATATTTTATTCCTTCTCTTTTTATAGAATGCATTTGCAAGATCAATTTCTGATTCTGCAGAACTCCCTTGACCAGGTTAAACTCTAGCTGGCTTGCTTTTTTATTTTGTTTTGCCTTTCCCTAAGTGACCCTCTGGAAACGTGATGGTAGTCTAAGTTCAGTACACAATCGTCTGGCAAGTTCAAATGGAGAGTTATAACAGACAGGCGTCTGTTTATTTACACATGTTGCTGTGCTATGCTGAGTTAACCTCAGCACATTCAAGTTTTTGAATCATACAACTTGCTTTCAGATCAACTTCCTCATGACAGCTGAAGGATGCGAGTCAATAGCTAGCTAATGTTTCTTTTAAAAAAATTAAATCTCTCTATAGGGTCACTTAATGATTGTTAGGAAGCTTGATGCAGCCCCCAGGTGGAAGACTGCCTGCAAAGCATAAAGAATGAGCTGCTCTCCCTCTGCCACAGCCTCTGCTGATTTACAACCACTTTGTGTTTGATGCTGGACAGGATAATTTCATCAGTCTCCAACCCTTGTGATCACGTCCCAAAATGACTCATCAGGTGAAACCCCGGCGGAAGATTGCTTGTCACCTGTAGGAAGTAGCTGTCTGTTCTGAGTACTCTCTCCTCATAAATGTGATCATCTGTTAGTTATTCATTGGGCTATACTTCATGGGCTCGATGGAGTGGCCAGGGCAAGGGACCAACTCTCGGTGGGGAAACGCTTAGAAACAACGCTAGTGCCCATTGTATTTTTGTTTCTTCTCTCTCATCTCTTTCTTAGTGTTGGGAGGGGAAGTGTACATCTGCTCGTTTTTGAAGGTTACAAAGGAAAATATCCATGTTACTACACTAAAGAATATTTTCTTAATTTTTAAAAATTTTACCGGTGAGGAAATGGACTTGGAGATGGTAATTTGCCAAATGTCAAACAGTTGGTCAGGTCTGCCTGCTTTTCAATTCTTTATTCTTAACCAATTAGCAGTATGCCAGAATAAATCAATGTTTAAATGAGGTGATACAATTGCCTCTCTTACACTTTTAAGCCTAATCTAGAATGAAATAATTTATGTATTTAGGCATCATGTTTAATTCAATCCAGTTCCTAATTAGCCACTTCATTAATTCATTTATTGACACAAAACTACATGCTGGGTTCTAGGGATCTGATGGTAAACAAGGTAAATACGGCCCTTGCCCTCATGGGGCTCACCTGAGGGGCAGGTTATACTGTAAATTACTCTAATGCCTGGATGATTACTGCCTATAGGGGCCACAGAGGAGAAGTCAAGGGCCATGAGCATGTTTATGTTTTATTTTTTATTTATTTATTTATTTGCGGTACACGGGCCTCTCACTGTTGTGGCCTCTCCCATTGCGGAGCACAGGCTCCAGACACGCAGGCTCAGCGGCCGTGGCTCACGGGCCCAGCTGCTCCGCGGCATGTGGGATCTTCCCAGACCGGGGCACGAACCCATGTCCCCTGCATCAGCAGGCGGACTCTCAACCACTGTGCCACCAGGGAAGCCCCATGAGCATGTTTAATCAGAGTGACTGGAGAAAGCCTGCAGAGGACAGGCCACTTGAATTGGGCCTATATGATGTCTGCATCCCCAAACGGCACAGGGCTTTTCAAGGGCCAGCGTGCACCAGAGCCATTCACAACACAACCTAACTTGTCCCAAATCAGTGCATGATTTCTCTAGTATATCTTGGGAAATTTTGGCAGAAATGCTTCTG
Source organism: Delphinapterus leucas (assembly GCF_059928025.1). NCBI lineage: Eukaryota > Metazoa > Chordata > Mammalia > Artiodactyla > Monodontidae > Delphinapterus > Delphinapterus leucas. The sequence goes on from NC_143137.1 coordinate 73,305,582, forward strand.
GGACCTATGCAGTGGGGTTGCCTTGGCAGCTTGGGGAGGGAGAATAGCAGAGCCTGGGATGGACAAGGAGTTTAGAGCTGTGCCCAGCAATCCCACTCACGGAGTTTGCTCTGGATCAGTCTCTTTTTTTTTTTTTTTTTTTTTTTTTTTGCGGTACGCGGGCCTCCCACTGCCATGGCCTCTCCCGTTGCGGAGCACAGGCTCCGGACGCGCAGGCCCAGCGGCCATGGCTCACGGGCCTAGCTGCTCCACAGCATGTGGGATCTTCCAGGACCGGGGCACGAACCCGTGTCCCCTGCATCGGCAGGCGAACTCTCAACCACTGCGCCACCAGGGAAGCCCCTGGGTCAGTCTCTTTATCATGGGGTACTGAGTGGTGCGTGAGACACGGGTATAGGAATTTGAGGCAGAGCCCATGCTTGAAGTTAGAATTCTTGGTGAGTTTCAAACAGGATCTCAAACAGCCTGGTGGGTCCTCATCCAGTTTGATTCAGGGTGCTGAGAAGCATTCCGGGTCTAGGTAGGTACAGTCCGGGAGCAGATCTGAAATGCAATCAAGATGTACAAGGAATCTTATTGGTTGCCATGGTGAGGATTAGATCATGTCCTGGGAAGGGCTGAACCTGTGGTTGGAAGGGCTGAGCCAGTGGTTGGAAGGCCTAAACATGGAAACTTCCAGAGCCCTTATCTATTCCTTTGCTTAAGATGAACTTTGCCGAGCTTGTAGGTTGATCCTTCTACCCTGATGAACTGGACCAGAGTATCCTTTCCATCAATAGTTTTGTTTTAATAATTGAATTCCTGGTGCACGAATTTGCTTTCCAGATCAGCAAATACATCTTTGTCAGAGTTTACTCTCTGTCCCCAGAACTGTAGGCCTTTGGTTGGCATTTTACTCAAACTCTTACCTACAAAAAAGTAAAAATCAGGGCTCCTCATGAGGGAGTCATTCTGATGTTCTCTGGAAGACCTAAGACTTTTGCCATAAACAATACAACCACATCAACAAATGGTTATTAAATACCTAGTACATTCATGGTGTACTAAAGGCATGGTGCCGTAAAGGTCGGAAGAGTCACCGGAGACATGGCATGAGTCTACCTCTGGATGCTGCAGAGTATGGAATTTACTAGTACTTTTTTCTCATATGGACCCAAATACACCTCTGTGTGGCTTGATGTTGCTCATTTTGTAGTATGAGAACATAAAGTAAATTACTTTTAATTATTTGGTTCTGAGGCATTGAAAATTGGTACTTCTGTCACCAAAGACGGCAGTGAAATGGGGGAGAATGGCACAGGGGTAAATCATCTCCACTTACTTACGTTCATTAGAAATTGCCAAGTGGATTCAGTTTTTATTCAAAAAATAAAAGTGTTCCCAAGCTGGGAGGTGTCATGGTCAGCTAAGAAAAAAATTTTTATGATCAAATTAAAACACAGAATGCTGGGAAAAAAGTTTATTATAGATGTTGTAACGAGTTACTTCTAACCATAATGTTCCTAGTAGGCACCAGAGTAACAAGGGTTTCCTTTTAATAAGGTTGCATCTGTTTAACAAAACCGTATCAAATGAAGATAGAATGAAAAGATAGTATCTTTGGCAATGAAGCAGTCTTTTATGGCATCACTGCCATTGGCCATAAGCACAGACAAAGTAGAATACTGGCATCAGGGATCTTCTAAAAGCAGCCGTGGAAGGCATAGATTTGACACAAGCCAAATCATGTATTTCAGAATTGCCTTCTGTAGTTGTGAGACAGGTAGTCTACCTGCTTCAGCTCCATTCGGAGAGCACTGACTCCTCTGAAGCATGGCAAGTGTCCCAGCCTTCCCTGGAGGAAGGTGAGTTGGTCCACTGGGAAATGGTCTTGTAGAAAACAAGTCTAATGGCTGCTGGTAACTTAGGTATGGAGTTCTGCAAGACAGAGGGAAGGCAGTTTTTGCAAAATGAAACAAATGTCAAGAGTTCATGGGAAATCACACTTTTAAAATAGACCATGATCTTTTTCTAAAAAGTTATAACTTAAATGAAGAGAAGAAAGTAATTTGGACATTCCCCCACAAGCAAAGGAGATGGAGAGCTTTCTTTACTCTTTAACAAAGCTCCATTGTTTCCTTATGATTTTGCTTTATGGAGTTTAAATTAAAGGGAAGCTACTCTATGGCAAAGCAAATCTTTGTTTTAAAACATTTAAGTAGCACCTATATTAGAGAACTTCCTCGAGGGCCAGTACTTGTTCTGAGATGAATTTTTTTTTTTAATTGAAGTATAGTTGATTTACAATGTCGTGTTAGTTCCTGGTGAACAGCAAAGTGGTTCAGTTTCATATTCTTTTCCATTATGATTTATTACAGAATATTGAATATAGCTCCCTGTGCTATTCAGTAGGACCTTGTTGTTTACTGAGACGAATGTTTTTAAATTGGAAATATTTCAAATCATTATCATGTAAAAGCAACTACAAAGCAAGAAGTAAACTACCATTAATACCATATGATTTTAAGTAAAGAGTGTCCCAAGAATCTTAGTGAAATCCTCTCAGACATCCAGTGTATACAATGAATTGACTTCTCTTTTAAGCACCCAGAACTTACGAGATATGTTCTAACCTTGGGACAAGAAACAAAATGATCATTCACATTCTCTTGCAGCATCCTGTTAAGGAGCTAACTTATCCCCAGATCTTCAAGGGCTAGTTGTCCCAGTTGTTCTCTTGACTCTGGGATAGAGAATCTGTAAGTAAAAAGTTGACTTCCTTGGTAGGGATTGTAGCCTGGTACTTTCAAAGTGATTTTATTAAGTTTCCCACATAATTATAATTGAAGAAAATATAAGGTTCATTTTCTTAACACATCATTACGAAATCCTCCACTTTCAAAGCTATTGTTTAAAAAAGGGAAAGTAGCCTTTCAGCAAAAACTACGTTGGAAAGCATTATAGCATATAGAACAGACATAAGACTTTTTGATTTACTGTGTTATCGGAAAGACAAATGAGAGTTTTAATCTTTTAAGAAATACTTCTGAGTTTCTCTATTTCCATTTTCACGGAATTTCATGAGGACATCAATATTAATATCATGGTGGCCGTGAGCCAAATTTCAGCAATACGTGGACTATTTATCTTTTCCCTTTTTGCTCTTTTATTTTGTAATGAAAATGTATTAAATGCAAAAAATAATTTCATCAGTCAGTTTTTTAGATGTTTAAAAACATAAGGGCATTAAAATTAGCTTATCCAAAGTTGTACACAATTTTTGGAGTAATATTTAGTCCAAGTGAGGGTGATAAGCACTAAGATCCTGTAAGCCCAAGATGTAGGAGCATAGAGCAAAGACTCAAGAAAGGTCTCATTAAAGAGACGAAGGGTAAACTAAGATTTGAATGATTGTGAGTTAGCTAAGAGAAGAACTAGGAGACAAAATGTTCCAGGCAAAGGGAATAGCATGTTCCAGAGCCCAGAAATGAGACTTAGCAGTTTATTAGGAGATTTAAAGCTATAGACTGCCTGGAGAATGGCAAAGAAAGGACCGAAGGGATAAATGGTTCAGAATGCGGACTTTATCTCAAGGACAACAGTGGTTGTTGGGTTTTAAGTATGGGATTGGTAAGATCAGACCTGCATTTATTAAGATCAATTTCATAACTGCTCAGGGGGTGGATTGTTGTGGAACATTTGGATAAGCAGTTAGGGAAAAAATGTAAGATATTTTATTTAAAGCACAGATTAATGTGAAAAAAAATTATGAAAATTTGGACAGGGTCCAGACTCTCTCTGGCCATATATAACATACCCAGGAATTGTGTGATATCTATCAGGAGAGAAAGCATTAAAAGGTTTAAAGCCTAGAGAAACATGATGGCTGAATTGTTACTCTTGTTGGTGAGATCATTCTGGCATTGACAAGATTTTTTGCCCTTTATCTATTGCAACTAAGAAAACACCCCATAGTTAGTAGTATAAAGTTACTATTCATTTCATATGCTCACAATCTATTGGTCAGGAATTTGAGCAGGGAGATTCTGCTGCTTTATGAGGCATCAACTGGGGTCACTTGGTAATATTCAGTCAGTGACAAGTCTGGATAGGAGGGCCCAAAATGTCCTCACTCGCGTGTTTGGTGGCTTGGCCAGGATGGCTGGAAGGCTGCACTAAGCTGGGCCAGTCTGTCTCTCCACATAGTTTCAGGATGTGTCCACATGGTCTTACCAGTTGGGTGTTCAGACTTCTTATGTGGTGACTCAGGGCTCCAATAACAAGTGTACTCTTTTCGTTTTGACCATTTCAGTTCCAGCTGACATATTCCTTTACAAACTTTGTGGAATTTTAGTATATCAAGTTATATTCCACTCCACAAAGTTCTTCAAGATAGGTCCTTCTCTACCTTGGGCTCCCTGAGAAGCTGCTGCAGGACAATGCCTCTAAGATCCTTAGAAGCCTATCGTTTAGTTGAGAGAATCTTGAGGGAACATTTTTAAGCTCTTTAGAAGACCTTTTGTCTAGCTGAAAATATCCACAAGTTTCATCTTTCTGAGGTTTTAACAAAGAGTTGTATAATTTCATCCTTAACTTCATCTTTACCCTGAAACATTTTATTATGCTGGAATTCAGTCCTTGCCCCAAGGCCATTTCTTACTTTGAGAATCTTTTGCTATCTTGAGAGACTATCCTGGGCCCTCTACATTGCCTCTAAATACCACTCAAAAACTGAACAGTTCCTCTGAGAGTTTTTATCTTCTCATGCTTTATTATAGGGAGATTCACTTCAGGTTTAAAAATATATAATGGCTCAAAGTAAAGGAATGGAAAATATGTTCTATGCAAATGGAAACCAAAAGGGAGCAGGGGAGCTATACTTATATTAAACAAAATAGACTTTAACTCAAAAGTTGTAAAAGAGACTAAAATGGTCATTATATAATGATAAAAGGATCAATTCGTCAAGAGGACATAATAACCATAAGTATAGATGTATCCAACATCAAAGCACATAAATATATTAAGCAAATACTAACAAATCTGAAGAGAGAAATAGATAGAAGTATGATAGTAGGGGACATCAATACCCCACTTCCAACAATGGATAGATCATCCAGACAGAAAATTAATAAGGAAATGTTGGACTTGAACTATACTGAACATTCCATCCAACAGCATCAGAATACACATTCTTCTTAAGTTCACATGGAGCATTCTCCAGGGTAGATGGAATGATAGGTCACAAAACAAGTCTTAGCAAATTTAAAAAGAATGATATCGCACCATGTTTCTTTTCTGACCACAATTCTATGAAACTAGAGATCAATAACAGGAGGAAAGTTGGAAAATTCACAAGTATGTGGAAATTAAACACCATACTCCTGAACAGCCAATAGGTAGGTCAAAGAAGAAATCAAAAGGGAAATAAAAAATTATCTGGAAATAAAAAATTATCTTGAAACAAAAATGGAAACACAACCTACTGAAACTTATAAGCTTATTGTATGCAGCAAAAGTAGTCCTAAGAGGGAATGCTTACAAGGAAAAAAGAAAGCTCTCAAATAAGCAACCTAATTCTACACATCAAGGAACTAGAAAAGGAAAAAATGAAGCCCAGAGTAAGCAGAAGGAAGGAAATAACAAAGATCAGAGCAGAAATAAATGAAATGGAGACTAGAAAATACTACAAAAGATCAACAAAACTAAGAACTGGTTTTTTGAAAAGATAAATAAAATTGATAAATCTTTAGCTAGACTGAAAGGAAAAAGAGAATGAAGACTCAGATAAATAAAATCAGAAATGAAAGAGACATTATGACTGATACCACAGAAGTACAAAAGATTATAGAAGACTGCTGTAAATTATATGCTGACAAATTGGATAACTTGAAGAAATGGATAAATTCCTAGAAATATACAACCTATCAAGACTGAATCATGAAGAAACAGAAAACCTGAACAGACCAATAAGGAATAAAGAGATTGAATCAGTAATCAAAAACCTCCCAACAAAGGAAAGCCCAGGTCCAGATGGTTTCCCTGGTGAATTCTACCAAACATTTAAAGAAGAATTAACACCAATCCTTTTCAAACTCTTCCAAAAAATTGGAGACGAGAGAATACTCCCAAACTCATTGTATGAGGTTAGCATTATCTCATACCAAAGCCAGGTAAGGACAATACAAGAAAAATAAAACTAAAGGCCAATACCCCTGATGAATATAGATATAAGAGTCCGCAAAAAAATATTAATAAAACGAAACTCAACAAGATGTTAAAGGGAGCATCACCATGATCAAGTGGGATTTATCCCTGGGATGCAGGGCTTGTTCAATATACACAAATCAACAAATGTGACACACCACATTAATAGACTGAAAGATAGAAAACATATGATCTATTGAGATGTCAATAAATGCAGGGAAAGCATTTGACAAAATACATGTTTTCATGAATTGATGAAAGAAACTGTCAACAAATTGGGTATAGAAGAAATGTACCTCAAAATAAAAATGCCTTATATGGCAATCCCACAACTAACTTCATACTCAATGGTGAAAGGTTGAAAACTTTTCCTCTAAGATCAGGAACATACAAGGGTGCCCACTCTCAACTACTCCTATTCAACATAATGCTGGAAATCCTAGCCAGAATAATCAGGCAAGAAAAAGAAATAAAAGACACCTAAATCAGAATGGAATAAGTAAAATTGTCTCTGCTTGCAGATGATATGATCATGTACAGAGAAAATCCTAATAACTCCACCAAAAATAGTGTTGGAACTAATTAAGAAATTCAGTAAATTGCAGGATACAAAATCAACATACAGAAATCAGTTGCATTTCTAAACACTAACAGAAAAATAAAGAGAACAATTACATTTATAATAGCATCAAAAACAATAAAATCCATAGGAATTAACTAAGGAAGTGAAATGCCTGTACACTGAAAACTATAAAACATTGATGAAAGAAACTGAAGAAGACAAAAATAAATGGAAAGATATCCATGTTCATGAATCAGAAGAATTAATATTGTTAAAATGTCCATATTGCTCAAAGCCATCTACAGAGTCGATGCAATCCCTATCAAAATTTCAGTGGCATTTTTCACAGAAAAAGAGAAAACAGTCCTAAAACTCATATGGAACTACAACAGACCTTGAGTAGCCAAAGCAATCCTGAGAAAGATGAGCACAGCTTAAGGTACCACACAGCTTGATTTCAAACTATATTACAAAGCTATAGTAATCAAAACAGTACGGTACTGGCATAAAAATAGACACATAGACCATGGAAGAGAATTGAGAGCCCAGAAATAAACACTGGACCCAAGAATACTCAATGAGGAAAGGATAATTTCTTCAATAAATGATGTTGGGAAAACTGGATAATCACATGCAGAAGAATGAAATTAGACCCTATCTTACTCCACTCAAAAAATTTACTTGAAATGGATTAAAGATTTAAAAATAAGACCTGAAACCATAAAACTCCTAGAAGAAAACATAGGGCAAATGCTTCTTAACATTGGCAACAATTTTTTGGACATGATACTAAAAGGACAATCAACAAAAGCAAAAATAAACAAGTGGGCCATCATCAAACTGAAAAACTTCTGCACAGCCAAGGAAATCATCAATAAAATGAAAAGGCAGCCTACAAACTGGGAGAAAATATTTTCAAACTGTCTATCTGATAAGGGGTTAATATCCAAAATATATAAGGAACACGTACAACTCAATAGCAAACAAAAACAAAAATTCCAACTGAAAAATGGGCACAGCAGGACTTCCCTGGTGGTCCAGTGGTAAAGAATCCGCCTTCCAATGCAGGGGATGTGGGTTCGATCTGTTGTTGGGGAACTAAGATCCCACATGCTGTGGGGCAACTAAACCCACATGCCACAACTACTGAGCTCACACGCCTCAATGAGAGAGCCCACGTGCTGCAAACTACAGCGCCCACGCGCTCTGGAGCCTGCGTGCCACAACTAGAGAAAAACCCCGTGTGCCACAATGAAGAGCCTGCACACTGCAACAAAAGATCCTGCATGCCACAACTAAGACTCAACACAGCCAAAAAAAATAAAATTTTAAAATATAATAATAATTTAAAAAATGGACAGAGGACCCGAACAGACATTTTTCCAAAGAAGACATATAGAGGGCAAACAGGTACCTGCAAAGAAGGTCGACATCATTAGTCAGCAGGGAAATAGAGATCGAAACCACAATGAGATATCAATTCACACCTGTTAGAATGACTATTATCAAAAAGACAAGAGATAACAAGTGTTGGTGAAAATGTGGAGAAAAAAGAACCCTTGTGCACTGTTGGTTCAAATGTAAATTGATACAGCCCTATTTTCCCACTTGTAGTGACTGTTTTATCTATTTAGTCTTATTATGTTGTGTAGATTCCTATGTGTCACCTCAAATTCTTAAATAGATAAACCAAAAAAAGAGAAATAATTTTGGACATACATTTATTGTGATGTTTAAAACAAAAGATGTTAAGACAGAGAATTGTATTCTTGTTTACTTTCTTTCTTTTAGAATTACTGCCCTTAAAAACAATCATCTAGGGACTTTCCTGGTGGTGCAGTGGTTAAGAATCTGCCTGCAAATGTAGGGGACACAGGTTCAATCCCTGGTCCAGGAAGATCCCACATGCCGTGGAGCAACTAAGCCTGTGCGCCACAACTACTGAGCCTGCGCTCTAGAAGCCGTGAGCCACAACTATTGAGCCTGCATGCCACAACTACTGAAGCCCACGCACCTAGAGTCCAAGCTGCACAAGAGAATCCACCACAATGAGAAGCCTGCACACTGCAACGAAGACCCAACACAACCAAAAGCAAATAAATAAATAATTTTTTTTTTAAAAAGAAAAAAACAATCATCTGAAAACCAAAATACGGAGCATGACCCCGTTAGTTTACCATAGAAAATGTAGGAGGCTTTTAGTTGATAAGCATGTAATGTGCCAATCCAGTCTGGTCTCAGACAAGTTGGAATTTGATTCCTAATTTTAGGTGGTGACTGGAGGGGAAATATGTCCAAAAACAAAGTAAAGAGGGAAAATCATGCTATTGACTTTTCAAACGGGCTTCAAAGGAAGAGTGGTGAAGTGCTAGTCACCAGGAAGGGGGATTTGAAGACCTGGATTCCAGTCGTGTTTCTGCCATCAGGTGACTGAGTGTCCCAGAGCAAGTCACACAGCCAGGGCACTGGTTCCTACCCTTTCCATAGTCCCACACCCCAAAGGTGAAGGCTGGCTTCCATGCCCTCCTCAAGCTCTCTCTACTTCCAGCATCTCTTTCATTGCATTTACCATGTGGGTGGAAACAGTTTGTTTATGTGCCTCCTCCAAGTCAGCTTCTCCTGAGTATGTGTGTTTTTCACTCAGCTTCATATGTGTAGTTTCTAACACATAGTTGGTGCTCAATAAAAAAGGGACAAATAAATGTATGAATGAAATCACTTGTCAATATATCTTTCTTGGTCTCAATTTCATTTACAGAATAAAAGAAGTAACTCAGCGAATCCCAAATTTCCTTCTTTGATTCTGCCACACAGGCACCTAAGACCTTTTTAGACCATCAAACAATCCGTCCTTAAAACATTTTCTTAAACTTAGAAACCATGTGACTTTTCAGTCTCCATTTTGAGTGTTGAGACATCTAACAGGTAGTAAAGCAACTTTAATCTTAAAGTGATCACCTGGGGAAAGAGAGAGAAGTGGACACAGCCCTTTATACTCCCAGGACAGATCAACACTTCCTGCATTTCCTTCTGTTTCATTATACCCTTGAAAATAATGATGCATGATAGAAAGAATCACAAGGAGGCTAGCATTTGGAAAGGAAAATGCAACAAGGTGGAGAAAAAAGGATCAGAAGCCACTGGAAAGAAGAGTGAGTCTAAGGCATGTTTAAAAGAAGAGAATTGTGGTCAAGGATACGGCTCGGAAAATGGAGGGAGGCTGTAAGAGTCATTTGATCTACACTTTTACTTACAGAGTAAATCCAGAAAATGTCTGAAGCTTCTTGCCTTAATGTCACTAATACTTTATTGGAGCTGCTTCAAAGTGAGAGTTTTAACAGAAGCACTTTAAAAAAGATTGAGACAAAATGTAATAATTGCACAGTCAGGCTTGTAATTTCAGAACTTCATGATGCTAAGGACTCCAAACATGCTACTTCAGGTTTGGATTCCTTTTTACTTCTTCACGAAAAGTCAAATCTAGTCAGATTGGAGCTGATCGCTGTTTTTGAGTCATACCAGTAAATGGTTGGAGTTCCATTGTCAGAGTGGGAAAACTACTTTTTCCGTAATTCAAAAATAATTGAAAGAATGTAGCTGAACAATTTTAAAGTAATGAATTTTTTAAGATAATGGTTCAGTCCAATCATAGAAAATTCCAGTCCCAAAGGATTCTTTTTTGAGAAAATAAGGAATCGATGAGCAAAAATGGCGTGCTACAGCAAAACCCATCGTTTTTAGCTATCTGTCACATTGCCTAAAGGAATATAGAATACATTTTTAAGGGGTATCTCTGTTGACAAAAGTCAAGAAAAAATGTACTCTCATGCATCAAAAGGAGTCACAGATGAACTGTGTTGCGTTTAATTGTTCAGAGTAGATGCGAAGTGGATGAGGGATGAGGATGGGGGGAGAGAAAGGGCTGTATTCCTCCTGAGGCACTGAGGACATTTATTTTCCTGTATTTTACAAGTGGTTCACATCAGCCTAAAGCAGAGTGTGTGCAGGCTCTTACCTTGTCTCTCTTAGAGAAGAGGAAGGGAAAGGGATTGAAAAAAAAAAAAAAAAGGATGGTAAGTAGAAGAGTCACTTGTGCAGCCCTGGCCCCCTGTCATTTCTCCATTGTAAGCAGTGTCAGGTCCGTCACATTAGGTTGCCACCACAGGGTGCATGCAAATGGGGGAGCACAGAACAGCCACCACCTGCACATTCCAGATTGTTGGCAGGTACATTGCAGTGGACTAAAACAGAATAATTACTGGAGATAGAGTTGGCAAGTACAGTGTACGGGAGAAGCATTCAGTTGCACACGAGTATGATAGGTGAACTTTAAAAAAAAAAATGGTGGGGAGGGAGGCGGGAAAATTCCCCTTTAAACAACAGACAGCTGGCAATTCTGATCTTCCATTTTGTTTCCTATGAAATAAGAAAGGCTGACCTGTGAAGTCAGGTGCTAGCAGATTTTGGACAATTGATTTAAACACGGGACGTAAAGAGTAAAACTGGGGTCTTGAGAGAGGCTTCCTGAACAACGAACGGAGTAAGCCCTCAAAGGCCAGAGATGTGCAGGGAAATGTGTCATAACAACACAGTACATGAGGGTGTGATAACCACACAGTGCATGAGGTAAAGGGTAGACCGTTTCTTTGGGAACACTGGGACACTTATCTATCAGACATACAGCACTTACAGGTCAGTCACTATTCTAAGCACTTTACGTTTGTTAATTCATTTAACTCTCACAGCGACCTTATCATTGCTTTTTTGGTCTGTGTCATTTTACTTGCAAAGCAGAAAACTGAGTCATGGAAAATTAAATGACTTGCCCCAAACTAATTAGCTGTTCGGTGCCAGGGTGGAGGATTCGGCTCCCTTCACCTAGCTCCCGGGTCCACACTGTAGACCATCACTCTGAGCTGTCTCCCAATGAGAATATATAGGGATGCTAAATGGGATGTTGGTGGAGATTCAGTTAGAGCAACAACAACAAAATGATCATTTTATGCAAGTTATCTAAATTATTCAAAGTGAACAGCAATATCTTCCTGAATGTGGTTATTTGAATAAAAGTTATTTTTTTCTTTGTAAATCTCTGACAACATCCCTTTTATCAGAGTTTTGCCAATGGAATGCCTAAAACATGTTATGACTCCTCCTTTAAAAAGCTGAAAATTGGGCTTCCCTAGTGGCGCAGTGGTTGAGAGTCTGCCTGCCAATGCAGGGGACACGGGTTCGTGCCCCGGTCCGGGAAGATCCCACATGCCGCGGAGCGGCTCGGCCCGTGAGCCATGGCCGCTGAGCCTGCGCGTCCGGAGCTTGTGCTCCGCAACGGGAGAGGTCACAACAGTGAGAGGCCCGCGTACCGCAAAAAAAAAAAAAAAAAAAAAAAAAAAGCTGAAAATATGTACATATGTATGTTACATATTTTCCATGAATTGCAGTGTGTGTTAGGCTGGGAGGATCTGCCTCGAGGCCATACGTAGTCCACTTGGCCACTCGTAGGACAATTGGCAACTCCCTAATTTTTTCATATCTTTTGAGTTACTTCTCCTAACAGTAGCACTTTAATGTTTCCTACCCAGCGTCCGTCCTCCTCTATCTTCCTAACAGAACTCCTCATTTTCTCATATATTTACCCCCAAATTAGTATATGGCTTTCCCCTGGCAATCATTATTAATCCAGAAATAGGCTTGTGATTTAAGTGACCCTAATTAGGATGAAGCAAAGATATTATATTCCATGGCTCTTCCTCGTTTCTCCCCCTCCCCCTCGACCTCCTCCCTCCCCTCTCTCTCTTTCTCTTTCTGTCTCTCTTGAGGCCAAGGAAACATCCAGTCCCAGTTACCCCTGGCAGCCATCTTGCATCATCTACAAGATAAATCAGCTGAGTACAAAGCCTGAGAACTGCAATTGGGAGAGAACTAGGTCCTTGATGATAGCATTGTATGGCTGACTGTAATGTGTCTTACGCTACCTTTGAATTTCTAGTCTGGTAGGACAAATTTCCATATTTTCCTGTAACTTGCAACCAAAACATTCTAGCTAATGCAAGCCCTAAGACCTGCACTTCTAAGTCAAATATTTTCCTACCAGCTCTATTTAGGCCCTTAGCAGCTTTGACACTGATCTCCAAATACTTCTGCATCTAGATTTTCAGCTGTGAGCCCCTTTGAATCTGGGAACCTCTTAGAGAGGCTGGAGTCTTGAGCTAAGGTAAGCAAGTCCTGAAACTCCCTTAAGATACTCTAACAAATCATTATTGAGTACCTACTACATTGCCAGGTATGGTCATAGGCACCAGTGCTTGATAAGACTTTTATTGCACATAGGGATCCTTCATAAGGAAAATATTCATGTATGTGTTGCCAACAAGTGTATACATACCTTTATTTTCAAATATTTCTTTCAAGCCTAATATTTCTCCTTTTCCAGTCTTATTATAACTTACTCAAATGTAGTTCATCTCTAAACGGTACAGAAGCCAGGCCTTCCTTTTAGAAAAATCACATTGTTGTCTCCTTCCAGTTCAAACTTCATGGTCTACTTTGTTATGGAAAAGATATTCTAAAGTGTAAAATGAATATCAAGAGCTCCATCTGGGAAGAATGAGGAAAAGTCTACTCCCTCCTCCCTTGTAAAAATAGGAGTGGAGATGATCATCCTCATTCATTATATTGAAGTTAACTCTTATCCAAGGTGGAAGGAGCCAATTTCCCTGCACGCCAGAAAGAGCCATACCTTCTGTCTTTTAGGATGTTCTATCTCTAGACACTTCTCATCATTCCTGGGCAGCCAGTGTAAGGAAGTTGGTGCATTCCTTTACATGCAGTGGGACCAGAAATGACCATCAAAGGGAAGAACAACCTCTGAGGCAGGAATTCACAGGCGTGGGTTAGTGGTTCCTGCCCACATGGAGATTCATCCTTCAACTTTACAGAAAAGGGAATGATTGATGGAGGGAAGAGTGGTTTATCTTTGCTTGAGCTGGAGCTTTAAAGTGAAAGCAGAACCCCTGAGGCCATTCTGTTGGTGGAAGCAGTAATCATTAAAGACATTTCCCAAGGGAAGGGGGAATCGCTGCTGAGTTTTAGGAACACGGAGCTTATTTGCCCTTGGCCATTTTTTCCCCTCCATTGCCAACCCTGGAATTCTTAGTGTTACTTTGTTAAGGGATTCTGCAGGTCCCATTTACCCTTAACCTACATGGATGACCTCGCAGAATTTTTCTCATTTCCCTCCAACAGGAAAACTCTCCTTTGGAGACTGATGGAAATGAATATCCTCAGGAAAAGTGATAACATAAGGAGCTACCAGCACTTCTGCTGTGTCGCCAATAAGGGCAAATAATATGTAAATCTTGCCAATGCCTGCTCTATGAGTTAAGTAACTAAGTACATCCAAACCAATTACCAGCATCGCGAGAAACTGTTCCCTTTGACTTTCTGAGGAAAGTTACTGTTGTTCTTCTACTTGACTAAACATTCTCATAGTCATTTCTTGACAATTACTCAACTGGTTCCTTTAAAATATTATCAAGGTAAAAAAATTTTAAAACACAAACTCAACAAAGCTCCCATTTTCCTACCTAGGAAAATCGTGGAGCTTTTTAATCACGGAGATTTAAAAGGACTGTCTTTTTATGGTCCCTGACTCCATCAGAAGCAAGACATAAGGCAGATTAAGAAAGTTAAATAGAAACGTCAGACACATGAGGAGGCAGAAAAGGATGGTATTGTATGTGACCTGAGGAAAATGCCTGCCTTGAGGCTCCTGTTGGCTGGAGTGATAGAGGAGGGAGCTGTGAAAAGACCTTGACAAAGGGGTAGGGGATAAAGAATGACCAATGAGAGAAAGGGTGTTCTAGTCAGGAAAGAGGAGTGTCAACGAAGGCTCCATGGTGAATTGCCAGCATCCCTGGACCAAGGGTGGGCTGAGCTGGTATGCTGGTGCCGCTGAGTTGAGCTTCGAGTGTGAGATTCAGGTGTTTACGTTGTGTCTTGCAAGCATTGGGGAGACACTGAACACTGCGCAGGGGAATGTTATGAAGAGTGTGGAATTTTGGACTGTAAATCTGGCAGGTGTGGGCAGGAAGGGTTAGAAGAGAGAAGACAGGAAGTGATTGCAGAGGCCATAGGGTCCTAAATCAGGATGGTCGTGGTGGGGAGAGCATGAAAGGAGGTAGCAAGATTCTGACAGTCAAGCATCTTCCCTGTGGAGACTCATTGAAGGTTTCATATTTCTTCACTACATTTCATAGGAAAAAAAATCACAATATTGTTTCCAGCAAGTTCAAACTGCAGAACACGATAAGGCTCTGATGTTGTCAAACCTTTTGAAGTGTAATATTAAAAGCTTATCAGTTATATATTCAGTATAAACCAGCATCCTTTCCCTTCATTGCATGTAATATGGATAAGTAAAATGTGCGTCCTGTGTATGATCTGTGTATAAGTACATCAATAACAATGTATAAAGAAAACATACCTAAAATTTAATCAGTGTTTATGATTATAAACTGTATGAATCAGTAAGATAACATAAGGTAGAATTTTCAACATCACAAATCTCAGCGTTACAGATATCAGCCTTTAAATTAAACTTTCATCATCAAATCAGGTCATAAGATGTCATAGCCTAATTCTCTACTTACGACTGAGGAAGTAACTAAGGAGAGAGAACCGATTTCCCACCTCCCATGCTTGCTTCTCCCTTCACATATCTCTTGATTATGGCAAAAGCCATATTGTGGGTTACGTGGTGGCGGAATGAGACGTTCTTAATCTTTTTTCTATTCTCACACACATAAATTAGAATGAGGCGAAGGTATTTTAAAAGACATTACTAACTGCCAACTTGTCCAACCCATTTGCTTCATGCCCTGCTCTATGCCCTGATTGGGATCACAAAACCCAAAGAAATATGGAAAGAGTCATTAAACTTGACAGATGGGAGCAGAGAATAAGGAGAGACTCTTCTTCCTTCCTCCCTCACACCCCTCAATGTCACTCCCAATGGGCTGGGCTTCCTCCTCTGTAGGGAAAATTCATTACAAACCTTAAAGAAAATCTTTTCAGCTAAGTTCCCATGTTTAACTCTTAAGATGCAAAAAATACTTTACAGTTAGGGAAATTATTAAACCGATAGCTTCTTAAGGCAGATATCATGTTCTGTTCATTTAAACATTCTTTTTCTTTGCTCTGTCCCCACAGTGCCTACCTCAGACCCTGGCAAATAGCAGGTACTTGATTACTATTTATTGACTTGAGTTTTTGAATCATATCTCCCTAAAGATATAGATTGGAAATATATGAATCAGGTGGATTAATCAGGAGTGAAGACAATTTTAATAAATTATACCTCTTAGCTTTCAGTTTTAGTAAATAGCCACTGTAAGCGTCTGTTGGAAGAATGCCCTGGGCCATATGTTTTAGACAGTGGCTGATGCTGGTATATCCTTATAGCCATTACAACGTGGATTTGTGGAACTGACAAAATGCAGCAGAGGGTGAGTCCTTTATTGAATGGCCCTCAGATGGTTAATTTTGTTCGCTGATGGCAGATACTGAAGCTACAAAAAAGCTACTCTTGCTGTTCAAAGAGCCTTTTCAATTTTTAATTTGACCTGGAGAATTACATGGTCTACAGTACATGCAGAGCAGCAGTTATCTCTCCTTATCAACTTCTCTGGTTGGTTTCAACCCATCTTGGCTGAAAGCAGCTCTATTGTAGGTACTTTTTCTGGCTTTAGCTTACATGTGTGGTTCAATGACAAGATTCCTGATAAACTGGAACAGAGAATGAGGAAATGGCCTTTTAAATGATCAGCTGATCATTCACTTCTCTGGATTTAGTTTCTGCCTGACAGCCTTATTAAAGTTAGAGAGAGTCACACAAAGACAACGTGGGGTTTGTCTCCCAGGTCCTGGTCAAATAAGAATCCTAGACTTTGCCAGCTGGAAGGCCTTTTTAGAGGCTATCTCACCCAGCTTTGCTATTTTAATGTAAGGGGACTGATGCTCAGAGGATTAAATGACTCACCCAATGTCATGCAACTCATGTTAGAATCAGGATTAGAATTCAAGCTTGTTTGGGGCTCTTACCTTGCTAACATTTTTGCTGATTGATGTTAAGGAAAGCTAGAGAAAAAAGAGAAAACAGAGATACCCTAGTTTTTCCATGGCTTTTTCCCAAGAGTATCATTCTCAGGGGAATTATTATGAGGTTTCTAGGTTTCCTTAGTTAGGCCACTACTTTAAAGAGATGGGGTCCTGGAAAAAACACTGACTGTGAATTTGGACTTGGGTTTGAGTTCAGTATATAACCATCTCTGTAATTTATTGAGCACCTATCTTATGCTAAATATTGTGCATATATTATTTTTATCTTCACAATGAATCTAGAAGGTGGTATTATTAGCTCTGTTTTGCAGGTGGAGAAGCTGAGGCTTAGGGAGGTTAAAGATCTTTCCCAGTGTTGTACAGGTGTTCAGCTCCACTGTCTGATTCCCAAATCCCCATTCTTCCCCTATACAACATTACACTTATTATTGTGTCTTCAAACAAGTTGCTTAATGTCTCAAAACAAGTTTCCTCAACTGTAAAATGGATTCATTAATATTCTTCCTAGCATTGGTGTAGGGTGAAATGAGAAATAATGTATCTAGAGTACCTGGCTTTGGACCTGACACAGAAGACACTCAACAAAAGTCCATTCCATACCTATATTCCTCTCCCCTCTGATTTTTTCAGTAGGATTTATATCCTGAATGATATTGACTCATTGAAAAGAGAAAATGGAAACACTTCTAAGGTGTCAGACAAGGTCAGAAGTGGATTACACATTCCAGATGATAATCCCAATCTACCAAAGTAACCTAATGGCAAGATTGAAATTGCAGCGAATTGGGCTCCAAGCTTGCTCCCTGTGGGTGAAATAATTGAATCAACCACAGTCAGAGAAAGCACGAACTTGAATTCAGCGTCCTAAGTTTAAAATGCAGATAGAGTTTCCAGAAAAATATGTTCAACATTCAGGTGAAATGTTGGACAGTGGATTTTTTTTGTATGTCCCATTTATTGATCCTCCTTGTATGTTCTATACAAAATGAAAAGACGCAGGCACATTCATTTAATAATTCCAAGTACGCATCACAAAGTATTTGACAACTTCTTGAAGCAATGTGCATTCTTTTCTACTACACTTCTGAAATTATAGTCTAAGTATAAACATGATTCAATTTATAAAAATTCAGTTTGCATGCAGTACTTCAGAGATACATCTGTTGTATTTAGCCAGGAACTCTTTTTACAGTTGATGGCAATCAAAGAGGTTTATATTAAGAGGATATCAATGAAAAGAAAATACAAATAAAAAGAATATCATGCTTGATTCAGCCCCACAAAGGAGAGTGGAGGACAGATAAGGAAAAATCACAGTGATATAAAACAAGATCAGTAAATTTTTAGAATTAGTAATTGACCTTAGGAAAAATTATTATACAAACCCCTGAATGAAAAGGTGTGTGTTTATGGCTAAAATCTGAGCAGACTGCTTCATTTAAACATTCCATCACACAAGACTTGAGAGAAAGATGACTACCAAACAAAAAGTGCTCTTGGGCTTCCCTGGTGGTGCAGTGGTTGAGAGTCTGCCCGCCGATGCAGGGGACACGGGTTCGTGCCCCGGTCCGGGAAGATCCCACATGCCGTGGAGCAGCTGGGCCCATGAGCCGTGGCCGCTGAGCCTGCGCATCCGGAGCCTGTGCTCCGCAACGGGAGAGGCCACAGCAGTGAGAGGCCCGCGTACCGCAAAAAAAAAAAAAAAAAAAGTGCTCTTGTTTAGAAGAGTATAAGTTGCAGGGGGTCTGTTCATATTTATCATTTATAAATTTTTCTATTATATAGCACAGTGCTTTTCCCATAAAGAGTACACAATAATTATTGAATGAGTGAAAATAAAGAAGACGGTCTAATATGTGGTAGAAGAAAAGTTTACCAGAGTGCTACTAAATGAAGATTTGACCCAAAATATGCATGGAGCAAGGTTAAGAATTCCAGAGGGTGCTGGTATAAGTTAGTGTCAGTGTGCTGGTTTTTCTGAGGGTAAAACAGGATAGAGAAATTTGCCTAAGCACATTGTAGGCTATGACGTGGCCTACCTAAGGCATAGCATCCTTTTCCATTCTATTCCAAGGTCTGCCTGATGTTCTTCCCCGTGGCAAGAGGTAAATTATAGCTGCCTCGTGTGTTTTAAAATAAATTCCCTGTAAAATATTCCAAGACCCTGACTACAAGTTACCAGCCATGGAGTGAATCCTGGACAAGTCACTTGACTAATCAATAGAAATAGAAGGTTCTCTGGAAAATTAAGGGATGTTCCCATTTTGCTTAAACAATGATTTTCTGACTTCAAGTACTTTCCAAACCTTCTATTGAATTAATCAGCCTACATTCTCTAATTGAAAATACATTTTTCTTATAATAGGGCAGTAGTCAGGTTGAGTAGCTTATATACACAGGATCTGCCTTTATAAACGTCCTCTCTGTTTACTGAGCTGCAGTTCAGGGCGGCCAAGCTACCCCACCCCAGAAGCACATTGATGCTGTTGGGAATTGGTGTCATCTTCACAGGGCTCTGGATTAGACTGTGATGTGAAATCTGTGAACTTCTTTCCTTGTATGTCCCTAGTCCCTCTCTTCCATGTTGCAGGTCATCCCCATTTTTACTACTCAGGAATTTTGTCCATCTTCTGGGCACTTAGCACGACATCTCTGCTATGCTGCAGTCTTCCCTGGCTTGGCAGTGGGATTCTCATCCTGTCCCAAACTTGCTCCCACTAAGTGCTGGATGAGACCTCTAATGAGGCTGGCTCCCAGTCGGGCATCAGCAAGCGGCTGGACTCTTCCTTTCTACCTGCATCCTACGTAGCAGTTATAGAAAGGAGCAGCTGCAGACCAGAAGCAGAGAAGACTAGCATTACTCAGGTTCTTTTGGAGGATTCCAAGGGCCTGGGCATAAGGATGAGGAGGAAGGAAACTTTTCCCCTTTTAAGTTATAAAAATAGAATTAATCTATTGCACCAGAGGAGGTAATTCATCAAAAGCCATCTAGGGGGACAAACGACTAAGTTTTTACTTACATTTGAGCTTGAAATTGGCCCAGTGCTTTACAATCACTATTTGGTTAATCCTTATCAGAATTGTTAAAAGAGAGGATGGGGTTGGCGGTGGGGGGGGGGGGGGGAAGGAATTTCTTTCTGGAAGCCATAGAGGCATTTAGTTTCCTGTCTCAATGATTCAGAAGTGTTAGTCTTGTCTCCCCAGCTACAGTGCAAGCTCACTGAAGGAAGGAACCATATCCTGGCTGTGGTAGGCAGCATTCTAAGATGGTTGGTGATCTCTGCTCCCTGAGGTCATACCAGTGGCATCCTAATTCCACCCCCTTGAGTGTGGACAGGACCTGTGACTTGCTTCCAGCCACTATGGCAAAGGTGATGGAAAAGAGGAGGGACATTCTTTTTCTGGCCTTCAACAAGCAAACAGCCACGTGTGATCTGCCTAGGGAGGGGACTGTTGGCAGAAAACTGTAGCTGCCTTTAGCTCTTGAGAGGGGTCCCCAGCTGACAGGCAACCAATGAAAATACAGGGACTTCCGCCTTAGAATCACAAGAAGATGAATTCTGCCAGCCACTGGAGGGATCCTGGAAATAGATCTTTCCCTAGTCAGACCTCCAGATGAGAACATAGCTCAGCCATCACCTTGATTGCAGCCTTATGAGACCCTGAGCAGAGAACCCAGTTAAGCTCTGCCCAGACTTTTGACCCACAGAAACTGTGAGCTGATAAATGTGCATTGTGTTAAGGCACGGATTTGTGGTAATTCTTTATGCAGGAATAGAAAATTAATACACAGCACACAGCACACGCCCTATGTCTCCTCCTGTAGCCTCTGCCAGGATGCTGAGTACATCCTAGGTGCTCAATAATTAAACATATCTTGAATGATCCGTCAATCATCTCGAAACTTTGTCCTTCAAGGTATTAGATTTGGGGCCTTTGAGATCTCACTAATTTTATTCATTTTTTTTCTTTTTTTTTTTAAGATAAGTAGGGGCCAATTCAAATCTTGTCTTATCCTTAGAGGGAAAAAAAAAAGTTACCAAGAAATAAAGTGCTCTTGAAAAATACTTACTACTCCAGGAGTAAACATCAAGAGATATATTGAGATGAAGGTGCTGTCGGAGAGCCTGCCAATGTTCTGGCTGGGAGGGAAGTGTAGGTATGTTCTCATCATGTTGTCTGGTGAGCTGGTTAGGTTTCCTGACACGAAAGAATGGATTGGGGTTTAGGGAGTCTTTGTTTCTACACTACCACCACCCATGTAGGATTTGGGGCCCTGCTGGGGATGTCCAGATGGGTGAAGGTACATAAGGACTGAGAAGGATCTCAGGGAACTGACAAAGGTCAGTTGGGCTGGGAGTTCACTTCAGAGTACCTGAATGTCCTGGGGCCACTGAGAGGCAGAGCGACGTAATGAGTGGGGCTCAGTGGGAAGTGAAAGTGCCATCCCCATGTTTAAAAAGTAGGAAAAACATACTCATATATGAAGATACTGATACTCAACTTCTTCTGTTCTTCCACAATCTCTTTCTAGACCTGTCATGGTAACTTTTATTTGCTACTTGAGAGCGTGCGCCCTCGGGCTTGGGGATATGCCTGGGAGAGTGCAGGCTGCCAGCCACTGGGCCCTTGCCCAGTCTTGGTGTACACACAAGCACATGCAACCCTCCTGCTGCCAGGTTCCCCTCCCACCAGCAGCCAGACTGACAGGCCAGAGATGGAGAATCCAATCTTTGCTTCCAAATGACGTGCCACTCCAGCCCATCGTGGATGGCAACACCACAGAGGATGCAGCCCATGCCAGGATGAACTCTGTACCTGGATGGGGCATGGGTGAGAGGCTCACCAGGTCACAGCTCCCGCCAAACGCATGTGGTGTTGCCAGCTCAGGGCTGGGACAGCCACCACCGTGCCCACAGGGAGGTTCCATGGGGCACAGACAACCCGGCTCCGACCCTCCCCACACCCACTCCCAGGCCTCCACTGCCGGTGGAGGGCAGTAGAAATTGCTGAAAGATGAGAAGACAGAGGTTGGGGAAGCCTAGGGCACCCATTTCTTCACTCCCTAGTGAAGAAATGGATGTCCGGGAGCCCATGCCAGAGAGGGTGGGAGACAGGTGGCGGGAAGTGAGATCACACGTGTGAGTCAAGGCTCCAAGTCCCCAGCACATGCTCTGTTGTCCCGGCAGCCTTTGCTGGCAAAACACATTAAACAACAACAAAAAAAGAATTTTAAGACAACAGTAGCCCAGCATGAACCATGAAGTGTAGGACCTTTCTAAGCTCAGGGTCCTGCGTGACTGCACTCGTCACAAGCCCGTGAAGCCTCTGTGGCCTGAGGGAGACACAAGGCAGGGTGCTGTGTGGGGATGTTCTCTACACTGATTCTGCTCTTCTCTCTATGGATCCTTATGTCCCTTCTCCGCACTCCCTCCATCCCATGAGTTTTCGTATGCCCTTGGGTGTGGGCATGAAGCTGCAGGAGAGGCTTCCTCCAAACCATGCCTTGAGTCTTCTTCGAGCATCAAATGCCTTTTATCTACTTTACTGTGGCAAGACACCCACCCCTGAGGAAATTGATACTTCATAGTCCAGCTAAAATGGGGCAAAAGCCCCAGGGAAAACGGAAATACTTGTAATGGAAAGCATAAGTTGTTTACTGTATCAAAATTAATTTTTCTACCTATTGGATTCCTAATACTTTACCAGGAAAATCCATGTCTCTGCGTGCACGCAGCGTGCTTGTGCATGTATGCAAATGAGGAGCTTCGCTGAACAGGTCAAGGAATGCATAATAAACACACATATTTAAATGCGGACTTTAATGCCACACAGGGTATCCTTTATTAATAGTTACTACTCTTGGAGAAGGCCTTCAGTGAGTCCAGTAAGCCACATTCTGCTCTAATTGGCCATAGTGATGTATTTCTTTAACAAACACCTAATCTGCACAGAACTGGATCCTGGGTCTCTACCTGCTACTTCACTTCAAGCAAAAAGGTTTGATACATAATCAAGGAACATGATTTGATTTTCAAAGGCCATTAGGGAAGTCAGTCCACAGAATAATCCCGTTAATATTTCTGCTATTAAGATATCTGTCTCCTATATTTGGAATACCCAGAAAGAATGGAATCTAAATATTTAAGTGTCTCACGGAAAAAATATCTGACAACTGGAAAATGTCTTAAAAGCTTGTAAAGTCTGGCGCTGGATAATCAGAATCAGCTAACAGAATTCGTTTTTATTAAAGCATTTTAAATGATCAAGCCACTGATGCGTTTTAACACCATAATGGCATAATACCCTTGCCTCAAATCTTCAGAGAGGCAAAATGATCACCGATTAAGCAAGTTCAACTGCACACAGTGTTTTCATAAGCACAGGAATATTACTCCATAAGAAAGACTTCCGGTATGAATGATGAGATTTTGAGAAAGTACCATTTTGGTATAAAATGATCTAGTTGCCTGTGGTTATAAATTACCTTAGGTCCAGTTCTCTTTCCCCTCTTCCCCACCCCCCTCCACCCCCCAGGCTCACCTTCTGCCTGATGACAAAGGGAGTTCTGAGCATGGAAGAAATGAACCAAGCGATGAGATGAAGGAGGATCTGACCTTCCGTAGTTTTTTCTTCTTCCTCCCCCTCCCCATTTCGTTACATGGAATAACTGACAGTGTGGCGGGAAGTAATCCACAGAGAGGGCACAGACACTTGAAGCTAAGAGACAACAACATGTGCAGCCAGGAAGTAATCTGAATTTTCAGCTTTCATTCCAGCCTAACACTCATCCTCCTAAGGATGAGAAAAGAAGTGAAGAGCCATGCTTCACGCTCTCCAGGAGAGCTGAGGTATCCAAGGGCCCGACTTGCAGCCTTGAGGATAGGGGATGCTGGGGCAATGTAATCATTATTATCCAGAAGAGGCATGTGACTCCCGCACCCCCTCTAGAAGGCATTATAATAGAGCAACCTCACTGGAAATTGGGAGGAAGAGACTCACTTGCATGGGAAACCCCAACACAACTGTCTCAGCACCGCTGTTCTATCAGCCCCTTGTTGTAAATGCAGAATATTGGAAGGTTGCGGGGTCTCTTTTAGGCTGTGGAGGACTGACTCAACACAGTGGCATGGAAAGGCAGGATAGCAGAGGTTAAGAGTGTAGATTCTAAAATATGACACACCCTGGATTCAAATCCCTCCTCGATCTCAGACAAGTCAGGGGGTTTTGAGCAAGTCGCTTAACTCCTCTAAGATCACTTCACTCATCTGTTAAATAAGGCTGCTGAGAATACCTTTTTCATGGAGTGCTGTAAGTTTTCAAATAGTTTACATAAAGACCCCACTTGGTGCCTGGCACGTGATAGCGACTCGATTCATCGTGGCTCAATATCATGACCACAAATGATTTTTTCTAATACAAAAATCTATTTATTTCTATTTGAACAATTGGAAATTGAAATTAAACCATTTACATTAACATCCAAAAAAAACATGAAATACTTAGCTAAATCTTTTTTGAGTTTTATTTTATTTATTTATTTTTGTATAGCGCGTTCTTATTAGTTACCTATTTTATACATATTAGTGTATACATGTCAATCCCAATCTCCCAATTCATCCCACCACTACCTGCAGCCCACCCTCCGCAAATGATTTTTTAAATAATTAATGATATGTTGTCCACATATTCTTCTTTACAAGCCCATCAACCCAGTAGGACAGGGTCCTGGTCTTTTTCGAGTGTTTTGTAAATGGTCCTGTACATCTATGGTGATTTAAAAATAATAAAACCGATAAAAATGCATGTGTAATCACTTTGCAGCCAAGGAGACAACTTAAAGTTTTCATAGCATCAAAGTCATTACAAAGGAATTGGGGTGTTGATATTATCTACATGCTGCCTAGCTGCTCCCTCCAGCTGTCATCGGTGCTCTCCTTATTTTTTCTCTTTCATTTTTCCCACATTATTCCACCTCTAGGAGCAGGACTTAGCAGCTGGAGTCACCATAGGACCTGATTGATGGCTGTAGGACCCAGATGGCAGAAGCTTGAAAATGTTTCTGGCAAATACCTCTACAAGCTGGAGTGTGTGTGTGTGTGTGTGTGTGTATACTCTTCCCTTTTATTGGCACTTGAGCTAAATGCCCAGCAGCCGCTTCTTGGCTGGGTTCCATTCAAACTACAGTTGGCGCCTGTGAAAATGGCTTTGGTTCCAATATCTTATGTGTGACTGTCTATCATGAAGAATTTTCCCACTGCTGATAATTTCTATTTTTATGAATACTTGAAAATACATGTCTCACATAAGAGTTCTGACCTCCTTTTATCTTTCCAGTGAAAATTCTTTCATAAAGAAGTATCATCTCTTTTATACAATTATTTTTTGTGAGGGGCTATTTATAGCACTGTGAAAATTAGAGAACATAGTATTCCTTTTGACTTTCAGAAAAATTGTTAAGCATCAAATTGCATGTCAAGGGAAAAATGATCTTGTGGAAAAATTAACAGGCCTCACTATTTTCCACTGCCTCCTCACAGCCCCCACTTGCAAATATATAGAGGATGGGTAGTCATTACTCTCTAATGAAATAAAACTAGCATCAAAACTTAAAACCATGCCTTACCTCCTTTAGTGCAGTAAGTATGCTGCTGAAAGGGGGACATTTTAAATACGTTGAAGGAACTAGAGAATTTGCTTTCCAAATGGAAACTCGTGGTAAATGCTTTCTGAAAGAAATGAGGATTATGGAGGTGACTATCCAGAACCTGATATATGTGGTTTATTAATTGGGACTTTTTCACACTGCCTATCCTTAAAGCTGGGGTCATCTCTAAAAAGGCTAAGTCTGTTCTATGACTTAAAAATCTCTCAGTTTACCCATAAGCATTTTTTTGTAGACATTTTCTCCCTCTTAGCTGTCATTTATGTGATTTTTCAGAAACAGTAAAATTTTCATCTTACCTGGAAATTGAAAGTATACTGAACCAAAATAAGAACTAATGTCTCTCTCCAGAGCCATCCATTTAAATGTCGAGGGCGTACTCCACACTGTAGCACATGTACAAAGGAAGAAAGGCAATCTCAACCTTTGGGAATCCTCAAGTAAGGAAGAAGTTTCTTTAAAAACTATAGCTAAGGCAATGAGTAAATATTACAGACTTGCTCATATTTCTTAAGTACTGGGAAAACAAAAGATACCGAGACTTTCTCTAATATGAATTTTAAGAAGTTTTGTGCAAGAAGTAAAAGAAGTCTCTCCTGCAGACCTGGAAGATCCTGTATCCAAGGAAGGTTGAGATCAGGGGCTGGGGTGATTCACTGTGTGGAAAGAGCACCTGTGAAACTGTTGGCACTAATCCTAGAATCTGGAAGCTGAATCTCTCCGATGAATCGTGATTCAAATATGTGAATGCTTAAGGTGGCTTTATTTGTAATCTCCAAGAACTGCAAACAACCAAAATGTCCTTCGGTTTGTGGTTCAGCAATACAACAGAATAATACTCATCAATAGAAAGGAATGAACTATTGATAGACACAAAAATGTAGTTGAATCCCAAATGCATTCGGCCAAGTCCAAAGGCTATGTACTGTGTGATTCCATTTATATGGCATTCTGAAAAAGCAAAACTTTAGGGGCAGGAAACAGATTAGTGGTTGTCAGAGGTTGGGGCTGAGGGAAGGGATTGACTATAAAGGGGCATGGGACAACTTTTTGGGGTGATGGAACTGTTCTATATTCTGGTTGTGGTGGTAGTTATATAATTGTATGCATTTGTCAAATCCTGCAAAACTGTACGGTAAAAAATGAATTTTACTGCATGTAAATTGTATCTTAATAAAAATATTAACAACCTATTCCATTAAAAAATGAAATGATAACTAAGCTAATTATAAGTTTGACAGTTATATTTGTAAAGAGTCTTTATAGATACTTTCAGTATATTAAAAAGGGAGAAAATGGATTGCTTAAAAATAAATCCTAATTCAGACTCTTTGTACCTGCCTGCCTTTCTAGCAGAGTATCTCCTTCTGATCTCAGTGGTGGTAACGACTCTCAGCCTGGCATGTATGGCTGGGGACTTAACCAAGACACTTCCTATGTTCTGAGTAGTCATGGGGCAGAGTTTTGCATAAGCCCAAGAATATCTAGGCACAGTCCCAAAGACCCTGAAGGGTTCCAGAGCACTGCTGGGATGAGCAGTATTCCCCATGTGAGGCTGACTGTGCCTGGCTATCTTTTTTGGAGGGCTGAGTGGGAGGTAGGCAGTGAAACTCATCGCTCAGGTTTGGGAACCAGTTGTTCCAATCAATTAATTTATTACTTATCCTAAGATATGGGAGACCCAGGGATATGCACAAAAACTTCCTTTTTCTGGGTGAGGTCTGGTTAAAATAAACCAGAAGGGCAGGCCTGTATAGGAAAGGAAAAGGAAAGATAATGTACAGCCTTGGGAACATGTGGAAAGCAGGAGAAGTGCCATCCACTCATTGATGTTATCTGGTCAGGCTGTGGTAGGATGTAGAAATATATATATTTTTGCATATTCCTGATGTGTGTGTGTGTGTGTGTGTGTGTGTGTGTGTGTGTGTGTGTGAACAGTCAAGCTATCTCTTGATTCCTGAAGGCCACGTCCTTAATCCACTGCCCTACTTGTTAACACAAACTGTCTATGGCCCTACCATAATGTAAGGGCCTAAAACAAATTTCCTGAGTCCTCTAAGTGTTTCAGGCACCCCATTCTGATCTGAACACCCATCTTAGGCCCTTATCTCTGAAGGGACATATGAGCACACCCCTGTCATGGTGTAAACCAATTACTCTTTCATCCAGTTTGGTTCTTCTTGGCATCTTTCTGCCAAGTACACACACATTCAAGTAAGAAAGGTCACAGGGCCCCGTTGATTACTAAAGTTCCTGCAAATTGATTAATTCAGGACTTCTTCATTTCACATATAACTCTTCTTCAGAAATCTAACTGGCTATGGTCATTGGGATTTCCCATTCAAGTAATCTGTCTAACATAACCTTGCTATTCAGATCCCTACCTTTTTGTAAACCTCCCAAGTCAATACAGTAAACACAAGGATACATAGTCTTCCGAAGAAATTGAAAGTGCTTCGATGAGTACATCAGAATCGTTTGTAATTAGCTCAGTAATTGGGGGGCATGCATGTAAAGTAGACGCTGCTAAAGTGATTTTTAATGTACTTGAAAAACAGTTTGCCTTTCCTCTGGAGTAGGCTGGGCAGTGTTCTCAGTCCTGTTGACACTATTAATTTGCTTTGCAATCTCTGTCCCGCTCCCCGCTTTTCCCCCAGCACTATTGCAAACAGAAGCGAGGAAAGCCAGGCTTGGAGAGCTCTTGTGGAGAGAGCCATTTACTCTGGCTCAAGCAAAAAGCAAGGCCAATCAGCCTGAAATCTGAATTTTTCAGACACATAATAGACCCTTGGCTTATCAAAGCCTCTTATCTGATTGGAAATAAAATCAAAGGTAAACTTCAGGGCTCATGGAATTAAAAATGAGATGTCATAATTATCAAAGTGGCTAATTTAGAAAATTAAGCTGTTCACATAGGTGACATAATTGCTTGTCACAATCACTCGTTTCTCATTAGCTTCTTCCATCAGCACCTACAGGCTGCAGAACAGACTCTGGCCTTGCTCAACAGTCTGGGTGTTCTTTTGTGGTTGAACATCACATTGTTTCTCTCATCTCCTATAAGTAATGCATATTTATTAGAAGGTTTATTCGAAGAACAGTTCTAGAAATACCAATCTTTCACAATTTGGTATTTGGTCATATTTTAAATTTGTTTGTAACCAAACATTCTTTTGAAATCATTAGTTAATTATCAAGAAAGGTTTTATGGAGTTGATTTAATATATTAATAGTCCGTGGGAAGCATTAAGGGTTTTGATATACGTAGTGATATTAAAAAAAAAAAAACCTCAGAGGTTAGGTAGAATTTGTCTTTCATTGTCTTCCCAAATTGTGAATAGAAGGAAAAGAAATATATTTTTAAGGCATTAGTTTGTTTTAGTTGCCTAATATTTTATTATTTGATTTCTATAGATCCAGCCTAATAATAAAATCCCTATAAGACAGTTGTTTGTAAGACTGACAGAAATACTGTTTATGTGTCAGCAAGTTCAGAAATTATTAAGGGTAATGTCTAAGAAAGGAAACGAGTCTTGCTTGCTATGTGCTTCTAAAGCATGCCATTGTAAATGGGTAGGTTAAATGCTTTGGATTAAAATCATGAGTATGAGATTGACTCCGATCCTACTGTCTTGTAAAGATGTAGAGCATGGCTGGCAGGAGTTACAGGAAGACTACATTGATATAATTCATTTGAAGAGATAGTCTATCCTGAACGCATACAATGAAGACCTCATCTGTATGTTTCTGGACTATTCATGGAGCTATTGTGTTTTGATTTCACTAACATTGAATTAGTGAGGTAATTGTGCTACAGGAGCTATTATAGTTATATACTAAAAGCCATAAGTTCAGAAAGAAAAAGAAAAATCCAATCCAATCTCTAAATGTATGAGGTTTCTAAACTTTGCCTTTATATATAACTGAACCTGAAGTGGTAGTACGTACTCAGAGGACCTATAGACATAGAATTTTTAAGAGAATTTATTCCCCAAAGAAATAGATACAAGTCCAATTATGTTGTTATGTTTGTTCCCTTGACACTCACGGGTGGAATCCCTGGCAAGAGGAGTGGCCCACTAGATACTCTAACCAGACAAGCCTTAAGACTAAGACAGGAAAGAGACAGAGGACGGGCAACTTGTCTAATCATTCTTTGTCCACTATTCTCTTCATGCTCCAGTAATACAGCAGAGCCCTGGGGTTGAGTTTGTTATGGGTTTTTGAATAAGAAGTTGTGCTAGTTTGTGGCACAGTAGTCATTGGGGTAGAATTCACACAGGGGGAAACAGATACAGAAAGACTGAGAGAAGATGGTCTCATGAAGGGCAAAATGGTAGTGGACTGCCGTGAGGCAGGACAATCAATGGCAAAATCTTGCAGCTGTCCTAAAGGAGAGCTGAAAGCTAAGGGAACACCTGCCAGTTTTAGATGAGAGCAACATTTGGCTATGTTCAGCAACTTGACCATTCACTCGACTCCTCATTTGGACTTTCCATGGAATTTGAGTGCAGAGATTTTCAATTCGTGCTCTGTGGTGTCCTAGGCATTTTGTGTAGGGAAGGCAAGATACAGGCAAAGCTCTAATTCTTCCACCTCCTCCTGCTTCAGTCAGCACAACCGTGATTTCATCTGTTTTACACAGTAGGCTTCCATTTAAAATTACGTCTGAAGATAGATTTCATGGCTAAAGATATTTGGAGACTCCTGGTCCAGTGAGTAGGCCAGTGTACACTTGAAGATAGTATGCTTGAGATAGTAAAATAATAATGGTACTGCATAAGAGGTAATATATCATCTGTGTTTCCACCCAATGGACCAATCTGTTGTCAGCTCAGAGTTACTCTTTGTAATCGTCATTCTACAAATATTTATTAAGTTGTCTACTACTCATTACTCTCCCCTCAGGTCAGCCTGAGGCCACCTAACACATCATCTGGGAACTTGAGTTGCTCATTTTAGCTATTGCTGTGGTTGCAGTTAGACTGTTTTTCCAATCTCCCAACCAGAAACCATTATTTCTAGCCTTTGACCTTTCCTGGGATGCGTTGATAGCAAACTTTGGCTTCATTCGCACCTATGATAAACTAAAATTATATCGTAACAGAAATGAGGAAAACTAGAGAGGGTCTGTCTTCTGATAACGATTTCAGGTGGCAGCAACAAAGAAAAGAATTGGGGGATATCTCAGTATTTTAATATTTACAACATGGATCATGAATCTTGTACCTGATACTGGGAAGATTAGGAAATGTGTGTTGATTCTGTGATCACTGGGACATTGTTAAACAACTTTCTCAAGTTGCACAGATAATAAGTGACACATGGGATCTAAACACAAGTCTGTCTGAACCAGAAGTCTGTTCAGCACACTAGTTACACACCAAGCATGGTCTGTAGCCCCTTGCCTGTCTGCAAAGAGATGAGCCCAGGAATTAGGAGTCCGCGTTTGGACATTTTCATAGTAACTTGACAGAGTAATTTTATACGTGTTGAACATAATAGTAAAACATGGAGCCGTGTAAATTGTATGCCTTTGCTTTGTTGTTTGTATTTTAGTAATAACACTTACACTGTATTTTATGAAAAGTATCTGTATGTGACAGATTGGAAAACAAAAGCCAAGAAAAAACCTAATCTGCTCGACAGATCATTTAAGGGGCATTGCACTGCACCAAACTGTCCCTAAATTTTAGCTCTCCAAATAAAATGGATGCAGGACAGAAAAGGAGTGGCACCACTGTCAGCCCACACCTTCTTATCTTCTCATCTAGGGATGACATGAATTCTCAATGGCTTGGCTCAGTTTTGCTATTGAATCATTTTGTACCCAAGCCTAAGAACTTTCCCACAGCCTTCTCCCCACTGGAGGGCTGTGTCAGTCCTTGTCTCCAAGCTCCAAGCTCTTCTTCCAGCCTAATCAACTTTATCTAAGAGCGGGTTTAATTAGTTTCCTCTCAGAATTGGTTGAAATAAAGAGAGGCTTTCTAATGGCCTGTTCAGGGGCACCCCCTGAAGAGAGATCAAATTTATTTATGATGCCCTTTGGCTAGGTGTTTGATTCCCTGGACAAAACATCACTTGAGTCTTTAAAGGTTTGTTTTTAGGTGTTCTATAGCTGGCCTGAAGCCATGTTCTCTTAAATAGTGATCAAAGGCACAGATAATACAAGTCAGTCAATACAAAGTGTGTTCTATTTAAACATATTGCTTGGAACTTCCTTTTTAGTTTTTAAAGGGCCGTGTATTGGAGACAGTTACAAACAATTCTACTGTACCGTAATTATGTGCATTTTAATTTATCTGTCTTATTTTCTCTCTTGAGACTCAGAAAGGACTGCCCCGAACCAAATTTATTTACTTACTTAAATAACAAAATCATTAGGACTTTAAGTAATATATATGGTAAGACATATTGTTACAATAGAAATGCAGCTCTGTCATAATTATATCCAAAAATTAGAAACCATAATTCATGAGGCTTTTGTTTATCAAAGGTGGCCACGTTAAAGACAGGTTTCTTAGCAACTAGAAATGTCCCTCTGTTTACTGCAAGACTCTTATGTTTGGGAGAAAATTGTCAAATTGTCTCTTGGGTCTCCTCTTATGGGGGTGCCACTGTACAGTTTAAAATGATCACAAAGAGTCATTGTTTTTAAAGCTGTACTACTAAAATACATTTAGTTGTTATCCAAAGTCAGACTGATATGACAAGAAATAAACTTACCACTTTAAAAGGATCAATTACTCCTGCAAATTAAATCTATCCTAAGTAGCATTTTCCTGGCTGTTGCTTGTTCTTGGTGTACATCTAGTCCTGCCAAGGCATCTGCCCCTGTATTATTTTCAAAATAGAGTATTCAAGATCCTAACAGAAACTGTCTCATCACCTCTATACTGTAAACACTGGTCTTTTGCCAACAATGAATATACAAACCAAGCAGAGTTGCTTGTGATTTCGTGTCAATGTAATAATCTTCATTGGATTTTCCTTATCAGAAACTTTTCGGAGAATCAAGGGGGTTCTGTCAAATTCTTGTAGGCAAAACTGCACATCACTAGATTCAAGAGGCCCAAGCATAGGTTATCCAAGGGGTTATTGGACCCATTTTTGAAATACTTTTTACTAATTAAAGGAATGATTCCTCAAGTGCAAATGAAAACAAGATTATAAAGATGGAGAATTCACTCAAAATAAACAAAATCTTTAGCAGTCATGAAACAATCTATTTAGAATTTCCTTTCAAACTGAGATTATACTTAATGAGTCTATATAGAAATATTATCTTGGTCCAAAGCTATTTCTTTTACGAAGTGGAAGCTTAATATTGAGTTACCTGGAAATATCTAAGCCAAGGAAACTTACTTGTTTAAGCATCTGATATGGAACTGACATTGGTGAAAAAGAAAACCTAGCAAGGTCCACAAATTGTGACCAGGTTTTCCACTGAACTCACTCGGAATCCTCACGATAGAGAAGTCTTTAATTCAGGACTAGATTCGTTAAGTAAATGCATATCTACTAAGCAGTTGGCTAAGTTCACATACATGTAATAATATTTACCTAGTGCCTCTTGTGAGCCTTATTCAATGGCTCTTCTCCCCAGAAACCAAAATGGACTGTGGTCAAAATCTCTAGTCTCTTTTGCAAAGTTCTTTGGATTCTATTCTTGTGTCATAGGGATAAGTAACTCCTTCGATGATAATTAGACCTCTTGAGTATGAGAGCTGTGCTAGGTTCTCAGACTTAATAAGTAATTTCCAAATTCTATTGTATAACACTTCTTCTCTGTTACTGATCATTGACCCTGTGGTTGTAGGTCTTCTGCTAGTGTCATCTTTCTGCTTGTACTGCTCTCTCCCTGTGTGCACTTGCTCCCTCTAAGGCCTTGTACCCCATACAGAAAGGCAAACACTGCTCTTTGCCTTTTTTATTAAACCTCTTGTTCCTTCCCATGTACTCATTTCTTGAACCCATTGCTAGCTAACCACTGGGCTATGGTAAGTTGAGCTCCTTATTCATTGCCCCAAATTTGAATTCACCGCTTTTCTGTAGAGCCCTCTGACTCCTCAGGATTAGGCCTTGCTCATGTGAACACTGTGGTAGGCAGCATAATGATCCCCTCCATTGATCCTACCCAGGACCTCCAGAAGAAACAGTCCTGTCGATGTTTAATTTTAGCCTGGTGAGACCTGTGTCAGACTCCCAACATACAGAAATGTAAGATGGTAACATACCAAGTTTGTGGTAACATGCTATGGCAGTGATAGGACATTCGTACAAGTCCTCTAGGCTCTCTATGCTGGGCAACAGCAGGCTGTCAGGGGCTCACTGTTTCTATGTTGGTTCTGGCCCTGCTGCTATCTATGGCTTCCCTAGCCTAGGGGACATTTCGCTAGACCTACTTTTGACCTTGGCGTTTTGGGTTCAGGTAGGAAAAAAATGTTTCCCAGCAAGATTCTGTATCCCTGAATAAACAGACCCCTTTCTAAATAAGCTTTGTCTAATTTTGTCCCATTAAAAACTGCCCCCTTCCCTCCTTACACGGTAATGAACAAATGCTTGGGTTTGATCCATCAAAGCTGTGGCACGTATCTAAATTGTAGTCAGCCTGGCAGAAAATTGTGTCAGAACTCTTCAATCCTTCACTTCCTTCTCACTCCCTTATACGTATGTTGTAAAAGCCAAATGATTTGTTGAAAATATTAAAGCAGGCACTGTGTGCGTTGGTGTTGTTAAAAATGTAATTTAACAAATTCATTATCTGGCCAAAAAAAGTATTAAGCACAAACTATGTCTTGAAAAGATGAAAACATGTTCACGTCCCTTAATAATTTTCTGATTTAAGAGAGGACTAGAAAGTCTGCAATATTTGTTATTATCATCACATACTGAGACATATATATACATTTATTAACTACTTAGCAAGTGTTTATTAAGCCCTCACTACAAGTGTGGGAACACAAAGGCATACAAGATGATCCCTGCCACTTACTGATGAGGCTTTAAACCCAGGATTCCTTCCTGAAACCTTGTATCCAGCCAAGGTTCTTAAATTTTTCTCTGCCGTGGTCCATTTTGACAGTTTGATGCTGCCCACGGGCCCCTTCTCAGAATGTTTTTAAATTCATAAAGTCATATACATACTACTGCAAAGGAAAACAATATTAAAAACACATAACTACAATATGGAAGATACATGCCTCTTTACTAACACATTTTATAACAAGATCTAAGGAGACTTTGATCAGTGACATCATAGGTACTGCAAATACTACTGTGATTTGTTGCCAGCACTTGTAATGGAAGAAAAGGCTAAATTTCAATACGGGGAAAATAAAGATGTAATTCTTTTCCCACCCATGTTTAAGAACCCCAATTTTAGTTATGTATCCCTGCTCTAAGTTAATGCCAAAGAACAGCTTCAAAAAAAGTGGATCTTAAAATGTTAGTCCTAAATCTGGATACACTTGCTGTATGTTTTTTCTAATTATTAATTTTAATTTTGATGGGCCACTACTTCTTTTCTCAAGTACACCATGTTCTTCTCTGGGGAAAAAAAAAAGGAATCTTTAGAGGAAAGCAATCATATCTGTAAAAGGAACAATGTGCTCTTGTCTGTTTGTTTATTTATTTATTTGTTTATATCCCACCTTGTTCTAGAAAGGATTTAAGACGCCTTGTTCCTGTCTAAATTCCTAGAACCTGGTTAATTAAGTCTTCTGAAAATGTAAATTAAAATGCAGTAACATTATTTGACAAATGGGACAAAATTATTATCATCTTTTGAATAATTATGTGATTGGGAATGTCTACATCATATTTATCTAATCTGCAATTAAATCATTTATATATGCAATTAAATCATTTATATCTGCAATACATAAATTCACATCATCAATAACAGGAAATGTGGCCAATGGCCAAGTTTGTTGCAAGAACAAAATAGCCTGTGTCAGGAGGAAGGGTCACCAATGATGTTCTAATTGAAATGCTGACAAATTAAACAAGGGCATAACTCATTTTTTCAGCTAGCAAATGACACAAAAATTGCCACACTGAACTGGCACTATTTTGTTTACTCTTTTCTGCATATTCTATAGCACACATTTGCCTTGTGGCACCATCACTGTTAATCACTGAAGTAATGGCTTTCTAGATAGTTTCTAATGTCTGTTGGGACAAGTGTCTACTTTATTGTGTAAACCTCAGTTAACATTACTACCATAAATTTCCACCTGCAATTTCACTCCAATTCAAAAAAATTCACTATACACCTAACATGTGCAAAGTTCTTTGCTAAGGCACGTGTGGCAGTAAGACTATTTGTCTACAAACTATAGGGTCTACAAGACAAGTCTCTTTCTTTTTATTATCTAAATAAACAAGTCTGACTCTGAACTCCTTACCTATAAATGCAGTATTAGAGCTCCATCTCCATCTCTCTTTAGGTCATATAAAAATCCAGAAGATTTACATGGTGCCCAGAACATCAGGAACCTCTGAGCTATCCAGCCAGCGCTGGTATTAAAACCAATGGAGTCCTTGAGTTCTGGCAGCTCTCTGTTGCCATGTTTTGTGTGGGTCACAGGAAACTTTTCAGAGGATGGAAGGCCCTATTAGATGTCTAGGTCTGGATTCCTGAAGTGCACACACAGCCGTTTCCTTGAGAGCTTACCACTTCCCCAAGGTTCTGACACCAATTAATGCGAGAGCCTATCCCTTCCCCCTTCCTCTCCTTTTACAACCTTCCTCTTTCTTGCTGCCCTCCACGATATACATATTGTCACTGATGAGTTTAGGCTTGTACAGAAGAGCAGAGGTGCTGTTGACTCCAGGTAGCTTCAGTGTTCTCCCCCCATGGCAATAACCTCTCCCTAAGATAGGTCCCTTTCCCACTCTCCAGAAAAAGGAATGCAAAACCTTCTTGAAGGGGGAGGTGGGTAAAAAACAGAGTCATAACAAACACAAATCAGTATCTCGATAAATCAGTCTGTCCTCTTAGAAGATGTGACTTTGGCCCATAAGGAGCCGGTGAACTAGGCTTTTAAATCCAGACATTCTGAAGTCTGATGAGGCTGAACAAAAAAAAAAAAACATAATCAAAAGAAGGTTTTATATTCCAATAGGCTGAATTAATATATTTCTTTTCATATGGTGTTGGGTGCTTATTAAATTCTCAATTAAATTAATAGGTATCTGGGCTTTCCTGGTGGCACAGTGGTTGAGAGTCCGCCTGCCCATGCAGGGGACACGGGTTCGTGCCCCGGTCTGGGAGGATCCCACATGCCGCGGAGCAGCTGGGCCCGTGAGCCGTGGCCGCTGAGCCTGCGCGTCCGGAGCCTGTGCTCCGCAAGGGGAGAGGCCACAACAGTGAGAGGCCCGCGTACCACACACACACAAAATTAATTAATTAATTAATAGGTATTTGCTAAATTAATTAATTAATAGGTATCTGATAAATGTTCTTTGAGGCTAATAGTAAAAAGCTAATAAATTAAAACTCTATAGAACTATAATTTTATTACTATTGTTAATAACGTGTAACATTTAAGCCTGTGTAAATTAGAATGCTTAGGTAATTTTTATATACGAAACTGCATTTTAAAGTAATTCTTTTTCCACTCTTTAATTAGGGACATGTAACAAATGTCACTAACTTATAATACCATTAGAAGCAGAGAAACTTAATGTTTCAGTCTATACAACCTTCCTGAGAATAAACATGTAATTTCCAGTGACTTGTTGGAAATATTGATGAGAGTTTGTGAATCCTGATTATTCATTTGCAGAGGAAACCAGGTTGCAATCACGTTTACAGAGTGCTTACTCTGAGTTGAGTACTGTGCTAAGTGACTTATTTAATGATTTTATATCAGCCTTGCCAGAATTCCCACTTTTTAGATGTAGAAACAGGTTGAGACAGGCCAGATGATGTGCCCACCATCGGTGGTGACTGAGGTTGCAGAGTATCAGCTCGGACGGACGTGGCGAGGCAGTATTGTTTGGGTGTTGGGAATTAGTGGGAGCCAAAGCTTTAGGGCGGCATTTGCAGGCAAGCATTCTGTTTCAGCTGAAGAGTAGAGGCTTATTTAGGGCGGCAGTGGCTGACGGAGTTTATAGGGCTAGAGTCACCACCCCTGCTCAAGGCATCCATTGGAACCATCATGATCCACGGTCAGAATTTAAGTCCAAGAGAGTCCGATGCTGGAACCCCTGCCTTTAACCACTGAGCTGTACTGAGAGGCATGGCCCACCAGAGACCACAGCTCCCGTGTCTCTTTTCACAGCCTCAGCTCCATACCCCAGGATGTTAATCCCCTCCGTTGTTCCAGGCACTGTGTTGGGCTAGGGACACAGAAATAGAGAAGGTAACCTGTGAGACTGACCTACAGTGAAGCCCTATGGGAACTCCCACAGGATGGTGTTCAACTACGTCTCACCTTATCCCAAATTCTGGGTCATGCTGAAATGTATTATAACATAAGCCAGTAAAATGGTTCTCTTTTCCTCGTTGAGGCAGCCTTGTATCTGGAGCCGGATTGCTTGCGTTCAAATTCTAGTTCATTATCGAGTAGTTATATGACTGTGGGCAATGGACTCAACTTCCTGGTGCCTCGATCTCTTCATTTGTATACTGGGGACCATAGTACTCCCTACCCTGTAGGGCTTTACACAGATTGATTAATTATGTTTTATCTATCTATCTACTTAATATATAGCTATAAACATTTACATTATCTGATAAACCTGATAACTTTGGTTTGCCT
Source organism: Delphinapterus leucas (assembly GCF_059928025.1). Classification (NCBI taxonomy): domain Eukaryota; kingdom Metazoa; phylum Chordata; class Mammalia; order Artiodactyla; family Monodontidae; genus Delphinapterus; species Delphinapterus leucas. The sequence goes on from NC_143137.1 coordinate 73,343,884, forward strand.
AAGACAGATGGTTTCAGAGTACAGCAGAAGGAATACGTGTCTCAGAGTCTTGATTTTCTACCAGTCAGCACACTGCAAACGTTTAGCGTTTTGAGACCTTGTGCTCGCCTTGGTGTAGCAGCACCAAGAACCTCTTCATACAACACCTGCTTTTCTTCCTTTGAATAATAATAATTCATCCTTCTTAGCAGTTATATGAACTGTCAAATAAACCTAAGTGACTTGAACAGTCACATATCTAAACTCAGTTTTAAAAGCAGACAATGACATCCTCCTCACTGACATATGTTGAAAATATTGGCACAAACTTAGGAAGCCACCTGAGTCAAACCACAGACCAGAGGAAGATCTCTCCTGGGGACAAAAAGACGCCACTTCGCTAGTCTAGTCCAGCGTGAACAACCATTTGCCTTGCCAGCAGTCACTGCAAATCAAAAGTGAGACAGGAACTGGAGCCAAGGCAAGACAACAGTTGCTAATTCTATTCATTTATTTAATCATTCTGTGCTCAGTACCTACAGCTAATTTCCACAGCCATCTTTGGTTTTTATTAAAACATCCTGAATTCGTTTTTGAAAGGCAGAACAACTTTTCTAACTGTCTTGCTAACTGTATCCTATCCTGGAGTGTTCCCATTTTAAAACAGGTGTTGGATTTGTTGGATTATGATAATACAAAAAAAAAAACTTGTACTTGTCGCTATATTTATATATATTTAGATGTTTTAAATGTTAGAGATAACTCCTGAGAGAATGGAGCACATTTTTCAAGGTAGCAGTTAAGGTAGCTTGTTGGGAAGTATCTATCTATCCTCACTCACAGTGGAGTGAGAGGCAGGTCAGAATTGGAGAGGGGGCTCACAATCTCATGTGGGGGTCACAGAATAATAGCTTGAAGCCACAGGGAGAACTTACAGCTAGAATATGAATAAAAAACCATGGCCAATGTAGAGCAGTGGAGGTCAACACCAATGTATTGTCAGTTTTGAGTACCAGACAATAGTAAGTCAGAGATAAGAAGTTTAGTAAATGGAGAAACTGAACAGAAGGCGTGAAGCAAGGTGAAAACGAGGAAAGGAGCTACTGAAGGTGTTCTATAAAAGGTCAGAGTTGAACCGTGGTCAGAAAGAGATGGCAGGAAGAGAAAAATAATCTCTCATGGAGTTTTGATCAAAGAAGTAGCATATGATTTGCAGTACTCAAAACCAGTCAGCATTAGCTCTGGTGCTAAAGAAAGGCTGCCCAGGGAACAAAGATTAACCAAAAACACCAAGCCTCCTGCATATTGCAATGACCCAACAGTGACAAGGGTCAGGATTCGTGGCTCCATATGGTTTCATGGGGGTGGCATTGTAAGGATGTCCTGAAGGAGGTATTGGTCCAGAATCTAGGGCAGAGTCAAGAGAGCTAAGGAAGGAAGGAAGGAGGGTAGTTCGTTCATTTGGTTGGTTTGTTGGCGGAGGTTGTATTAGGCAGTTGTATAAATGTTAATCTAAGAATGTACGTTTGACAGCTTCTGGGGTGCTTCTCTCTCTGATACTATTTAGGCAAGTGTAGATCCTGAGAATTGAGACCAACATAATTCCCTGTCTGTGAATTAAGGAATGCTAGGGCCACACATACAAAAAATTTAGCTACTTATTCCAGGAAATACTCTTAGAAGTTAAGATTATGATATAACCAAAGCAACTTACTTCAAGACCCTCTCCCAGCTATACTCATCAATCTAAAGTGATTGTGTCGTAATCTATTCCCAATTCCATTCAGGCCCCCACTTTGCAAGTCCCACCTGGAAATCACTCAGCTCAGACCCTAAAATACTGTAAATATCCCTCCCTTAGCTTTGCTTGATTAAAACAAATCAGGGTTGGTTGTGCTCTCCTGGTTTTGGAGTATCAGTCTGGGTTAGAGGATCAGAAACCAAACAGAACCATGAGGCTGACACCTCTGTCAGTGTGGCCTTCGATGGGTGGACATGGGCTTGAAAGAAGCTAGAACAAAATCGTTTCATACTTACTCTGGACCTCAAAGACCAGTAACTCTACTTTTAGTTAGTATTTAGACTTATTGGATATTAGTCACAATTAATATCTGGAGATAGAAAATTTAATCACGAAAGTTTTGACTTTGTGTCGAAAGGGCTGCATTGGAACCTCACATGTCCCTCTGAGACAGACAGAGCTTTCAGTATGTTTGCAGATTGTTCTAGCTGCCAGTGATTTTTCTTTCAAAGGGCTGTAGAGATTTTCAAAGCCTGATGTTTGTGCAGTGACACCCATGACACACCACACACGACTTAAACCCTCTGTGGCGAACCCTATGAGCTTGCTACCAACGAAACTATAAATCAAACTCCAATTATGGGACAAGGGCATCTACTGACTTTTGAATATGCATCGCTAACAAGTCAGCTGGTTTGGGTAAATCCTGATTTAGATTTGTCAAGAGTCATTTTTCGTTGGGTTTCTCGATATTTTTACATCAATTCCCTTGACTCATCACGGGGCACCATATGCCTCAGAAAGGACAAAACCTCATGGAATTATTTCCCTCTTCAGAGGTTAAAAAGAAAAGTTAACTTCCCAAGTTGAAAAGGAAAAATGGTTCAGGCAGGGAAGATGGAAGGTGCTTTTTCAGAGTATAATTGGGAAGAGGACAGCAGGAGGGGAAGCATCAGGAAGTCAAGTAGGTGGCCCAGCCAGCAGGTAAGCAGTATGACTTGCCACGCTAATTGATAGGAATTACACCTGTTGTTTCCATAGTTTTAGAAACAGTTGATTTTAGAGATGTGGGAAATTGCATTCATATTAGGATAATTCAGTGAGAAACCTGGAGTTGAAACTTTGGCCAAGTGATAGCCATACTTTGCCGCCTTCTGGGGCTCTTTCTCTGGAGAGTCATAGGCATGTTAAAGGCACAGTCTTGAAGACCTAAGTGCTCCTTTGTTCACAAGGGAAAGACTTAACCTACTATTTTCAAAGAAGTGTGTCAACGCGCAGGGTAATAAGAGACTTTTATTATAAATAAAAAGTTAGCTATGTAGCCAGTAACTTATATAGTCCTTGAGGTAAAAGATAATATCTGTTCTAAAGCCTAGCATGAGACTTGGCCCATAGTAGGTACTCACTACATTACTGGTGAATGATACAGTTTGTTTTTGCAACTTGGCCCCCTTTTAGTGGACTGATAAAACCCGGAGGGGGAAAAATTACTGTAAAAGAATTGCCTGCGACTCAGTGGAGGCGTATCTATCAGGCACTGGTTACCTGGAATGTTTTCGCTCGGGCTCATTAAGATATAACAGTAACAGAAACGCCAGTTAAGGAGTGTTAAAAACGCAGGCACACGAACAGGTAACGTCTAGCATGACATGGGGGCGGGTGAAAGGTTTATGGAACTGCCAGTTAATCAGAGTCAGATTTCACCTGTCCGTCAGCTTTAGGCAAGAGTTCTGTGACAGGTAGGCTGTGGTCGCAGATGAGATTGTGAATGGTAGAGGAACAAAAGGACAGAGGACACCGCTTGGCTAGAAGCTACCAAAAAACAGATTTTCCTGTACTGGGTTCTGGATGGTGAGGGCAGGCAGGAGCCATGTTTTGCACAGATATGTGGGAATATTTGAATGGTAAATTCAGTGAATTGAATATGACATATACCCATAATCATGACCACAGTCATCCTTTTAACGCTCCGTGGGATAACAGTGTTAGGCTTAATCAGAAAGACTCGTTACTCTTTAGAATTACAAAATTCAGGACAGGAACCAAAAAAAAATAGGCAAAAGAGTTAAAATAATAATACAAACATGAGAAAGCAAGATGTTAAGAATTGCAGGTGTTTAAAGCTGGTAGAAGTTCTACAGATCACCTAGGGTTGAGTCCCTTTGTTGGAGAGTGACCAGCAAACAGAGAGCTGACATGTCCAAGGTCATCCTGCTTGGTGACCTGCAGTGCTGATAGCTGAGCCAAAGGCTACCGAGACCAACAGGTAATGGAGAAAGGACCCATAAGTACAGTATTAGGGTGGGAGACAGCCATATACATCATGTATACACCAGTTGAGATCAAGTTGAGTAGGATTTTAGATCTGGGAAAATTCAACTTTCTTAGAGCAAACCCGTATCCTCCTGCTTGTTTAAAAAGTGAGTGCTTTTCTTATTGTTTGGTGTTGATTCTGGTGTACCTAACAATGGCCTATTTTACACAATAGATCCTAGAGATTAGAGGTATGCCTATTTGGCCTTTCGGTTATAGCCTAACATCACCCCTTTGCAATGCCAGGCTGAAAAATGTTCACCTTTTGACAACAAAGGCACCCAATGAGGAAGCTAAAATGAGTATGGTTACAGATATATGAAAACATTTTGGTTGATGTTTTTACTTTAAGGCATTTCTATTGATGAGTTATGAAGAAGTATTAATCTCTCTTGAGCACACAAGACGATGGCCAGCACCGGAGCCCCACTTTACAAATCATTTTACCATTAACCTGAGCAGCTCTAACACATCAACAACCAGGGAAAGTGCATTTGCTTTAAGGTAGAATATTTATTTTGGATAATGGATTATTAAATAGATATGTATCATTTATCTCTGCAAGTCATTTTATTGAGAATGATTTATAGCACATCAACAGCCATTGCAAATGCATTTGCTCTCTTTTGAGGGCCGCTCATTTTATTATGAATGGCTTACTGAGCAGAGAGAAACCAATTGCAGAGGACCTGCTTTCTCAGGGCTACGATGTTTTACAAGGGTTGCCTTAAAAATATTTTGTAAATTACTTATAAATCTTTTCTTGGCAAAATATCCTGAAGTCCAATTAATATTCCAACTCCATGGAGCCATTCTGAGAAAGAGGGTCCCTATGAAGGGGCCTCTGAAACCTGGCATCCTTTACATAAAACGGTAGCCATGTACTCTGACACAATTATATTAGGGAGACTTTGATTCCTCATCTGAAAGGTCAGTAAAAATTAGACTATTTATTTATTAGAATTTGATTGACATTAGGGAAGTTTCATGGCTGAGAATGAGAAGAAAAGAACACCTCTAGCTGATCTCGAACTTTTCTGTTCTTGCCGCCCAAAGAAGTCGTACTGCTTGCCGTTCAAGTACAAGGTGGTCCATTATGTGTGAAAATTGCAGAAATGGATGTGAAACACAACCTTGGTGATAATAACTTGGGTTGGTTAAAAAAAAAAAGACTATTAAGAGTATCTTTAGTACCTTAAGGTACATCTAAACGAAAAATACAGATTCTTGGCTACTGCAGTATAATACTGTCAGATTTTTTAATTTCAGAAAGGGTAAACACTGCCAAGTTTTGAAGGTCTGCATCAAGGATACTGACATAATTTTCAAAGTCACAGTAATACCACAGCACCTCCCCTCGACATAAAACCCAGGGGGTTGACACCAGCACATCTCTCCCTAATCCATCCCGTGCATAACAATGCTGCCACAGGGCTCTCCTGAATATTTGCAACTGCAGGGGCAGACGTGGGTTTTGCAAATGAGGTGGGGGTGATGTATTTTATTGCCGATACTGTTTCACCTGTATTTAGTCCCACTGACTTGGCAAACCCAGGCCAATTGTCCTTGTTATAGCCCCTGTGTATTTCTCCCCAGCGCACTCTCACAGGGGGAAGACGGGTGCGTGGCCCGTACTTAACTGCCAAGCTGAATGGCTCTGTAATGTAGCTTCAGTGTGGCATAAATTAAGCTGTCATTTTTTTGGCAGCAAGTGCAGAGAGGCGATTTGCCTGTACTGTAACATTTGAAACAACAATTTTCTGGCTCCGGTACTGACTGACAGTTCTGTGTGATACATTCTCAACGTGTGTGCTTCAGGGCTGCAGCTGCAAACTGCCTTCAGGGCAAGGTATTGTCTCTATTAGCAAATCCTGACTGCGGTTGCCCTAACTGTAGACATTTCCTGACTCCTGCTGCCACTCAGCCGGAGGAGGCTGCCACCAGGCCAGCAAAAATGGCACTGGAGATCTATCAGCCTGAGCAAGGGACTTCAGCATGATTCTCGTATGCAAAAAATGGTCTTTTATCATGAAAATCAGATTGCGTGTTCCTGTGTGCTGGCTCTAACTATGCAAAGCCTTTTACAAATAGGGAGATTTCCCCAAGCTGGGCCAAGGATTTGTGGGCAGGAAAGACTATTGGATGCTCTGAGGGCCTGCCCAATGTGGAGTGGGAGGGCAGCTACCATTCCGTTTCCAGAGCTGCAGGGTAGCTACGGGTACAAAAGCAGAATGTTGATAAAGGTAATGAGGGGTATCAGCAGGAGGGTCTCCGGAGGGACCACAGCAAACTGCTCTTTCTTTAAATGTCCTCCACCCCCTATGCCGCCCCCCACAGATTACTATAAAGCAATATGGGCACCACTAGTTGCCAACTCTCCTGAATACACATAAAGGGCAGAAAAGGTTACCTTGAAAGCAGTCAAAATAAAACTGTAATCACATCAGTCAGGATGCAGCAGGGACAAATAAGTTATGTTAACCCTGAACTTGCTTGCAGAGTTGCAGCTGGAGCACTGGAAGGTTGCTCCCCAGATCAGAGCGAAGGCTTTCACCAGTTTGGTTAAGCAAGATTGCACCTAACCTACCCCCAGAGTGGGTCTTGATCACATTTTGAGAGCTCTTCAAGGAGGAATCCATGATTTCCTTGAGTCTGCATAGTCAAGCTATTTGCCGAGTAAGTTGTTCACAGTCAGTAGATTCTCTGTTGTATAAAACTTAAGCCTTGGGCTTCCCTGGTGGCGCGGTGGTTGAGAGTCCGCCTGCCAATGCTAGGGGACATGGGTTCATGCCCCGGCCCGGGAAGATCCCACATGCCGCGGAGCGGCTGGGCCCGTGAGCCATGGCCGCTGAGCCTGCGCGTCCGGAGCCTGTGCTCCGCAACGGGAGAGGCCACAACAGTGAGAGGCCCGTGTACTGCAAAAACAAAACAAAACAACACAAAAAACACTTAAGCCTTTATCTGTTAGTTTTGCTTATTCTGTTTGGTGCTATCATCAGGGAAGATAGAGAACATGTCATAAGCATTCCTCATAAAATAACATTTAGAGGCTGTCTGTTCTCAGGTTCAAATATCTAGCTTGTGAAAGAATCATGTATTTGTCCAAACAGCAAACACAAAATATTTGCTATGTGTCAAGCACTGTCTTGGAGACACAGAGATAAATTGCAAATTAAAATTCAAGCCCTCCATTTATAGCCAAAGGCGTACCTTCCTTGCCCACCATTTCCCACCACCGTCCAAGCTCACATCCGTGATGCTGGTCATACCTACCTCCTCACTAGCTAGAGTGGCCATGTTTTCTCTTACTTTCATGTCCTGGCTCAAGTGACTTTATTTATGGGGAATGACCACACCACCCGCTTCTCTTCCTGATTAACTCCCAATCCAGACAGGAAGTCTTCCCTGACTAAATCCTGCAGCCTAGTGAGGGTTAGACATCTCTGCTCTTGTTACTTGAGGATCTTGTATATATACCTCTTTCAAATTTTAACTGTCTTTTATCTGCCCATCTCTAAAGCTACACTTTAGGTCTTTTATGCTGGGGACTGTACTTTACTCTGTAACCCTGCCACAATGCCTGGTACATTATGATAGGTATTTAATAAATATTTCAGTAAATGAATGTATACATTTATGGTTATTGTTCTCAGGATACACCCACAAATCTTAAATTCCAAATAACAGAAAAAAAATCTCTGATAATGGCTCATTTCTTTAATTGGGGAGAAAAAAATTACTATATAGGTAATTCTTCTTATATTTCTTTTATGATATTCTGTCAAAAGTGTATTATGTCCCTACATTACTAATCCATGTTCAGTCTATGGTCAGCTAGCTTCTAAAGATCTTCCTGCTGTGCATAATATTCTACCATTCTCTAGAGCTTATTTCTGTAATTTGCGGAGCTATGGTCATCCATATTGAATTTTCATTCTGCTTATTCTAAGCCATATAACGAGCTTGTCAAAACCATTTTAAATTCTCAGGCTAGATGTGAACATTCTGTGTTTTCTCTGCCCATGACAGGATAAGGCAGGATAATATATGTGAAATAAGAAGATCCAAAACCAAAATGGGTAAAAACACTCCTCAGGTTCTGAAGTCAGCCCGCGGCAATGCCGTGTTATGAAAACTGGCAGTGGGGAGAGAACAGAGACCTGGGTTCTGGTCTCCGATTTAGCATTTACAAGCTGTGACTTTGAGTAAGTCACATAACCATTTTATACTTACCCTACATACATATTTTTGTGCAATTATTAGTGCTGTAGTAATGCATATCAAAAACGATGTCAGGGCTTCCCTGGTGGCGCAGTGGTTGAGAGTCCGCCTGCCGATGCAGGGGACACGGGTTCGTGCCCCGGTCCGGGAAGATCCCACAGGCCGCGGAGCGGCTGGGCCCGTGAGCCATGGCCGCTGAACCTGCGCGTCCGGAGCCTGTGCTCCGCAACGGGAGAGGCCACAACAGTGAGAGGCCCGCGTAATGCAAAAAAAAAAAAAAAAGATGTGAAAGTTAGGAAAGATTAAGTGAGAGTATTTTTGTTACTCTTAAATCTTCAGCAACCATACAGATGTGCAACCAGTGGGAAAAGTCTCTGCTAATTCTCTGCCTGTTTCTCTATATCCTCCTCCTCCTCATGATCATCTCCATAACGTTGATTAATTACATACCTACTCTATGAAAATCACTAAACCAAGCTCTATAGTAACCTATTAACCAACCAGCCAAACAGTGAGAAAAACCTCCCGTTATATCTCGCCTTAAAAAACTTATGAAACACTCACGTAAGAAAAGATAAATTGAAAACGAGGGTCTATACCTGGGGTCCCCAATGCCCCCCACCCCCTCCCCGGGCCATACAGCAGGAGGTGATCTGCCGGCAAGTGAGCGAAGCTTCATCGGCCACGCCCCATCACTCCAGGTAGCTCGCGTTACCGCGGGAACCATCGCCCAACCCCCGTTCATGGAAAAATTGTCTTCCGCAAAACTGGTCCCTGGTGCCACAAATGTTGGGGACCACTGGTCTGTACGATAAGTGTCAAGTGAGCATTCCCCAAAATACCTGCTATCAGAGGTGTCTGGGACAGCTTCAGGCAATGTTATTTGAACCCAAACTTTGACATTTTGATTGAGATCTAATCAGTGGAGAGGAAGAAAAAGGGTGTTTCCAAGGGGAGGAGATGGTGTGTGTTCAGACGTAGAATTTGTACACCCATGTCCACAGCAGCATTATTCACACTGCCAAAATGTGGAAACAACCCAAGTGTCCACTGACAGATGAATAAACAAAATGTGTCATTTATATACATGGAGTATTATTCATCCTTAAAAAGGAAGGGAATTCTGACACATGCTACAGTATGAATGAAACTTGAAGGCATTATGCTAAGAGAAATAAACCAGTCACAAAAGGACTAATACTGTATGATTCTACTATATGAAATAACTTAGAGTAGTCAGATTCATAGAGACAGAAAATAGAGTGGTGGTTGCCAGGGGCTGAGGGAGAAGGGAATGGGGAGTTATTATTTAATGGGTATAGAGGTTTAGTTTTGCAAGATGAAAAGAGTTCTGGAAATAGATTGTGGTAGTGGTAGCACAACAGTATAAATGTACTTAATGCCACTGAACTGTATACTTAAAAATGGCTAAAAAGGGAAACTTTACGTAATGTGTATTTCAACACAATTTTTAAAAAGTTCACAGTTAGAAAAGTGTAATTTAGAAAAAAATGAATAATAGATGGATGTGGCAACAGTGGGCCAAGAAGAATGAATATTGATATTAGACCATTGGGTTCATCTGTGGTGGGACCAGATTGTAAGAGTTCAGGAAGAGAGTGAATGGTGCGAAAATGGAAATAACATCACTTGCTTAAAAAGTTTGACCGTGAATCATGTTTCACCTACTGTTATGATTAAGTTATCGGAAAGCTTTGGAAAGTATTTTTAGAGTTAAGAGATACTGTTACCAGGCTTCCCTGGTGGCGCAGTGGTTAAGAATCCACCTGTCAATACAGGGGACATGGGTTCGAGCCCTGGTCCAGGAAGGTCCCACATGCCGTGGAGCAACTAAGCCCATGTGCCACAACTACTGAGCCTGCGCTCTAGAGCCCACGAGCCACAACTACTGAGCCCACGCACCTAGAGCCCATGCTCCGCAACAAGAGAAGCCACCGCAATGAGAAGCCTGCGCACCACAACGAAGAGTAGCCCCCGCTCGCCACAACTAGAGGAAGCCCACGCACAGCAACAAAGACCCAACGCAGCCAAAAATAACTTAAAAAATAATTTAAATTTAAAAAAAAAAGAAAGAAAAAAATTCCAAAAAAAAAAAAAAGAGAGAGGTACTGTTACCAAACTAAGCTCCAGCTGCTTGCCTCTCGAAAGTCAATGCTTGAGAGGCAAGTGTTAGTAGAAAGGAAAGGTTGCTTTATTCAGGAGGCTGGCAACCAGGGACGAAGGTAGACTCATGTCCAAAAGCCAACTCCCTATTGCTGATCGGGGGGGCAAAAGCTTTTAAAGGGGGAGTTTCAGGGGTGTACAGGCAGAAGGGTTGCTACATGTCTCATCTGTCTGTTAGTTCTGACAACCATCTTGAAATTAGTCCTGTGATGATCTGATCAGCATCATCTTGATTGTTTTAAGTACAATTAGTCTTTTGTTCCAGGGTTGAGTTGCTCCCATTTCTTTGAGGCCAGTTCTCAGAGTTGTGGCAGCTTATGTCATGGCTACAATCTGGTCGTCACGTAGTTAACTTCTTCCACTTGATGGGGGTTCCAGTATCTACAAAACAGCTCAAAGGCTATGACTCAGAATATTATCTATAGCCCTTGAGGAGGAAGTAAATGTCCTTGACTTCGTTTAATGACTCAACTATTATTTGGTCTTGTTTGACTGCTTTCCTTTGCTTCTGCATTTTCTCACTTCTCTGATGAAATTTATTCTTTGGCTAAAGTTTTTCTACAGACAGAAGGCACGTGGAAGACATGGGGAGATGGGGGTCTCTCCTGGGAAGGCCCCATAGGGTCCTGCTCTCTTTCTATGCTTTTCAACCAGGGATTGAAACCCAGATTCTAGCTTTGTTTTTGTAAGTAGCTGTGTGCATTGGTCAAGAAACTTAGCTCTCCTGGATTTTTCTTCCCCCTTCTGAAAGGTTCCCTACTTTTTATTATGAAAATTGTACCCTAAATTTGAAGATGTGGTTTAACATTCTGAATGAATTAAAAAATAATGACTTTGTTTTTCTGAAAAATCAAAACCAAAGCACCACTAACCTGCACATCAGACAGTAACACGAGCTAATGCAGATTGAGAACTTGCACTGGGCCAGGTATCTCTGTAAGCACATTACATATATTAACTGATTTAATCCTCCCACAGTCCTGCCAGGTAGGTTTTATTGTCAGTCGCTGTTTGCAGATGGTGGGGCTGAGGCAGGAAGGAGTTCTGAAAATTACTTGAGGGCATATAGTTAGAATGTAGTAAAGATGCGCAGTGTGAGGCCAGAATCTCAGGGAGTTATCAACCACATACAGTCATTCGGCGTCTTCAGCTACTTACTATCTTGTTCTGAATAAAAGAAATACCCAAATACCCAACATCACTTAAGCTTTGTGAAAGCAACTTGACTTCTATTCTTTTCTTTCAAGGATCCCTAAAGAAGCAAGAATTGCATATTGGGAATTCTCTAAATCCTTGCTCCTTGAAGTGTGTTCTACAGACAAGCAGCATCCGTATCACCTGGGAGCTTGTTAGAAATGCAGGAGCTCAGGCCCGATCCCAGACCTACTGAATCAGAATGTGCATTGTAACCAGATTCTCTGTGATTCATGTGCACACTGAAGTGATCTCTAATCCCTTCCAGTTCTCTAGTGCCATGATCCAATTTCCTTTCCTGTCCTCTCACCACACTGACTTGTCCAGCAGAGTTTGTGCTGCAGAATTCATCCAGAATTACTTAACTTGCCACCCAATATCTTGTGCTCTCTTGTCAGCTGGGGAATTAAGTCATTTCCATGAAATAAAATGTGGCCTCTACTGATTCTTTTGCAGCCCTCCAGTTCTGAACTTGACTAAATGTTGTCTCTTTTCACCCATAATGGGAAATACAAGTCTGTAACGGCAAAAGGCTCACCCATTTCTTGGAGGTCCTGACAGGCATGTGTGGAGATCGCTTCCCTATCACTCACCTTCACATATTTTGACACTTTCTCATACCTTTATTGCCTGATGACAGAGTTACTGCAAATCCCCTTCCAACTGGCCCTCTGCAAACTTCTATCAGCATGTTTACTGCATTCAGATGGCTACTGCCAGTCAGACAGCATCACCTGCTCAAACGCTCACTCAGACTGACTTCTTCTAGAGATCAGCTTTTCAGACCAATGGGAGACACAGTTAGGACTCCATGCTGCTGAGAGATGCTGTCCTGATCCTTTTCTGTTGGACTCTTAAGTCCCCATGTCATAGAGCTATGAGTCAGGAGCAGCCTTGACTGGAATCTGTGAGGCATTCTCCCTTCCCACTTGCTTTTAAAGTGAATTCAAAAGATGTAGCCATTTGGTGACGGTTCATGTTACTCACAGGTTTCTAGGCTGCGTCAGTTTTTTTATGAACTAGCTTAGCATATTTATTATATCCACATTGAGTAGCATCGTTATAATTAAGCACCTGTCACGATTTCCATTATAGCCCCGGTTTTAAGGGACCTAACATGCAGCCATAAATTTTACTTTTGACTGAAATTTGGCATGCCTGACTCCAATGCCTAATCACACTTTTCATTAAAAGCATAAAATTATATTATGCTTCCCAAATACTAGTTTACTCATAATTCTTTTATGTTCAGAGGAAAAAAGATGCAACTTCTCCACTTCAAAATGGTCATCAATGTTTTTTAAATTAAAAATCTAAATATGATAAACTGGAACAAAACTATGTTGTAGGGCATAACATGATTGATTTATAAACCTGAAGCTGTTATATTTTCAAGAATTAGCAGTGATGATTACATTAAAAGCAACAAATTATGTGCTTATGTAATTATATGTAAATACCCTAAAGAATTGTATACTCTAACACATTTGAGGCAACTGTGTCCAGCAACCTACCATATGTGTATGGCTTTTTCTCAGTTGTTTGGTGGGGAGGGTTAGAGAGAGATGACACATGAACATGCCACTTTTGTGGCTGAATTTCCAGATGGGTAAATATATCATAACACAGCCTGAATATGAAAAAAGAAAAGCCACCAAGATCCCCATTTATAATGAGAAATATTCCTCAGGATAAAATACTGTGGCTGACTGAATAGTAGCCTCCCGATGATGTCCATGTACTAATCCCTGGAACCTGTGAATATGTTACCTTAAGTAGCAAAAGGGACTTTGTGGATGAGGTTAAGTTAAGGATTTTGCAATGAGAAGATTACCCTGTATTATCTGATGGACCCAGTGTAACCAACAGGGGTCCGGACAAGAGCAAGGCGGGAAGGAGTCAGAGAAGGAGATGAGACTGAAGCAGGGGGTTGAGTGATATGGGGTCACGAGCTGAGAATGTGGACAGCTTCGAGAAGCTGGAAAAGTCACACAAATGGATTCTCCCTTAGAACCTCCAGAAGGAAGGCTGCCCTGCTGACACCTTGATCTTAAGGCTTCTGACCTCCAGAACTATAAGAGAATAAATGTGTGTTGCTTTACACCCATAATTTTGTGGTAATTTGTTACCGTGGCAATAGGAAACTAATAAAAATACTTTAGGAAACTAAAGGTTCAGGGAAGAAGACAGATCAAGTTCATTATTTTTAAACTTTTAAGAGCTGCTAGTGTCTTTCAGAAATGTAAAAGGAAATGCTTTGGGAAAGCTATTTTTTAAAAATTTTTGAACTATTCTTCTTTCTCAATGATCAATGTTTCAAATATCCCATTATTATTACCAGTAAACCTAATTCTAACTGCTCTGGTTCAGGAATAGGGTATTAAATACCTGGGATCTTCCTCCCAAAGTAATGGATGCTGGTCTGTGCACCGTGTTGCTGGGTTGTCCAGCTTGAATTACTGCTCAGTGCAGACTCCTTTATTGTTTGGGAGGATACTGGAAGCATTTTAAAAAGGGATCAGCAGGAAGGTTTGGGCTTTACAGTCATGTGAAACTATGGTGTTTAGCTCTCATTACCTTTTAAGTAAGCTGCTTCTGATAACGCATGTACGGCTAAGCTCAGTTTATTCAACTCTGCCTTCCTAACAGGTGCATCTTAGACCCGGAAGCCCAATCCCTGTAACTATCTCCTTCAGCCAAGAGGAAATTGCCAGTCCTCTGCTCACCTGTGTGAGAGAAAGAGTGCCAGGAATGCACCGGCTTCCGACAGAACACTGGTGCGCAGGTCGTCCTGGGTGTGAGATCTCATGCATTTGCTTCCTTCTCTGAATAGTGGTAACAGATAATGTGCTAGGTGTTCAGCTAGATAGATGACCAGATTATAAAATCTCTGAGTCTTCAAACTACCCTCACTCGGCTTAGGCCCCCAAAAGCGCTTTCCCAACCTTGTGTATTGCACTAGCAATAATACCACATAGGTAGCAGTCAATTATATCCCTATACAGCTTGAACCCTTACAACCCAGCCGCAGAAGGAAGCTATTCATGCCAGCCCTGATGCTCCCTTAAAGGGTGCCAGAGCCACTGTAGGGCTGGGATCATCATCCTGCATGTCCATCCCTGAAGACTGCATCCTGAGTCACACACAGTGATAGAGATCCAGATAAAAAAAATGTTTGCAGATATATAACCATGTAAGAATGCCTCTCCTCCCTCCAAAAAACAAACAAAAAAACCCCCCAAAACACAACTCAAAAGGAGATCTGCCACTTTTATGGCTTTATTATGTGTTTTTAAATTCTATACGTGACCAAACGGGACTCAACAACCCTTTCAAACCATAATGGGGCCATTAGATAATTTTTACCTGGCTTTGTACTAAATGGATCCCTAGGTAGCTGAAAAAGAACTGAAAATTGAACTGAAAGCACATGGGGGCCTGCATTCGAAAGCCCCGGGCACCATTTGCACATTATGTACCAGCTCTTATCCCTTTTGGCCTTGTAATAGGGTTATTTATGTATGCGTCTAATCTCTACTCCTGGACGGGAAGCATCTAGGATCTGGGTACGAATAGATACCTAGTCATTGCACAGTAAGCATTTATTGGAAGACAGAGAAGGGAAGGGAGGAGGGAGAGAAGTAGGATGGCGCCCTCTGTTTGCCTCGTATATTTCCTCAGTAGACACCAGATAAAACAGGAAATGCACTTGACATTTGGCTGCAGGGGCCAGCCCTCCTGGCTCTTCTGTTTCCCTCTCCATAGGTCAGGAGGAGGTTGGCACGTGGAATGCCAGATGAGGCTACAGGAGGAGGAGAAGCCTGGACAGTGCTGAGTTTATGGTTTCATGAGTAATCCTGACGAATATGCTGTGGGCTCCCCTCCCCATGGGTTCAGAAGCATCTCTCCAGGAGGTTTGCTCCCCATGGGAGGACGCTGGTAGAGACCACAATGCCAGTTTGCCTGTTTCCATGCTTCCATTGCCCCCTGCACAGCTTCAACTATGAGTAGCTGTTATTTAAGGTAATTGACCCAAAAGCCCAAATTTCAAGCATGTTATCTCCCATCTGGTAACTGCAGGACTTCTGTCCCTACTCAAGAATCTCTGGGCTGTTTGCATGTGCTGGTAAATTAGAGTGAGCCAAGGCCCCTTAGAACCAAGGTTCCCCTTCCTTAGGAGTTTGATCCCCTCTGGACCAGGGCAGTTCTCTCAGGCTGCCTCTTCCCTCCGCCCTTACCTGGTCACAGTTTCATCCTCTGAGGTTGTCGGTGTCCTGGACAAAGTGTCTGCTGATTCCAGGGAGTTCTGTCATGCCCCTGGGTATCCTGAGGCTGGCCGCTGCTTTTGCCAAGAAAGAAGATCAGAGATTGAGGTTAGGCAAAAGGGGCAAGCTGATTCCACAGCCCTTATCTCTAGTTGTATCTTCTTCATCTTTCAGTGGACTTTGTGGCTGGTCTTTGGATTCCACATAGCAAGAGGTGGTGGCCCCTGAGCTTGTTTAGAGTACCCCCTCTCCCCATTCCTTATTGTGGAAGGCAGAGTATTGATTCAAAATTCAATACAAGTTTCACCTGAGGTTGTAAGTTATGATGGTTGCCTGGCAAAGGTCTAGCTGGTCCCATGCTCTTCCCTCTTCCTTTTGTTTGACGGGCGTCCTGGATTTTTCAGATTCTCCTTCAGGAATTTTTTCCAGATTTACCTGAGCTATTTGGGAGGAGAGAGTGCCGTTTGCATCCTTCACCCTTCCCAGAAAGCCCAGAGGCAATACTCTGGTCCATCAGGAAAAAATACGCTGATCCATCAGGAAACTACTCTTTTTTTTTTTTATATAAATTTATTTATTTTATTTATTTATTTTTGGCTGTGTTGGGTCTTCGTTGCTGCGCGTGGGCTTTCTCTAGTTGCAGCGAGTGGGGGCTACACTTCATTGTGGTGCGCGGGCCTCTCACTGCAGTGGCCTCTCTTGTTGTGGAGCACAGGCTGCAGTCACGTGGGCCTCAGCAGTTGCAGCACGCGGGCTCAGTAGTTGTGACTCACGGGCTTATTTGCTCCACGGCATGTGGGATCTTCCCGGACCAGGGCTCAAACCCGTGTGCCCTGCATTGGCAGGCAGACTCCCGACCACTGCGCCACCAGGAAAGCCCAGGAAACTACTCTCTTGGATGCAACAGAAACAAGATGGCAGTAGGCTTGTTTCACTGAGTCTCAGCATTTTGCCTTTTGGGGCTAGGAGTTGCTTCCTCTAATCACAGCGACCTGTAACTGCACTGGACCGAACTCTGAGAGATGCAGTGGCTGGCTGCTTTGAGCACTGAAGGACTGGCAGGAACTTTTGAAACTCTTTCAGACAGAATGTAGTTCTCTCTTAAGCCACTGACAGTAGTAGTGATTGAGTGTAGTTCTCTCATAAGCCTCTCCTTCCTCTGGGAAACTGGAAGCCCGCCCCACAGCAGGTTCTGAGGCTAGCAGTGGGACTTATTCAAGGCTGGCACCACCTACACTACATCTTGTGGCAGGGCCCTTGTGAAACAAGGTTTCTAACCACCATGCCTGGGGAGACTTGCCCCCTGCCTGCTGCTAGTATTAGGACAACACCTGCGAGCCCGGCCATACGTGTGAACACATGACTAACCTGTCCTTTCTCATCCCGTCTGTCTGGTTCACCTGCACGGGCATCAGGCCCTCCCCCTACCACCTTCTCCTTGCCCCTTCTGAGGCCAGCCATGCTGGCCCTTCTGTGTGACCTGTGCCAGCCAGTGTTCCAGTACTTTCTTCTTCCTCAGTTTGCTGAATGCACTTCCTCTCCATCCCACCCTATGAGAGGGCACGCCCAGGGTCAGGGACATGCCCAGGTTAGGGTAGAGGGGGGCTGTCATTACAGACGAGGATTCTAGCCATACCTGCCACCAGCTGCTTCATTTTCTCCAGAAAAAGGTTTACTCTTGGGAATTCTCTAACCAATGTAGAGGAATTAAGGATAATTTTCTAGGGACCCTTCTCCTTTCCTTGTATTTTCCTAGAGATAGAAGGAAAATTGACACACTCGGCAAGCTCTGGAAGGCTACAAGGTATTTTCTTTTCTCCTGAGTATTCAGACAAGCACTTTCTATGCCTGAGGAGGAGTTTCAACAACCAAATCAATTAGCTCTAATCTCTGGAGCAGTGGTTAATCCCTGGTACACAAGTGCATGATCCAGGATTCAAATAACCCCAGAGAAACCCCATAACATGTAACTCAGACAACCCTGGGCCTCCCAGTGGTGCTTCCAGTGTAGTCTCCTTGTGACTGAATCCCAGATTTCTCTAGATCTTTAGCCCACATCTAGGTTACTTTAAAACTTTGATCCATCCCACCCACTGAGTTTCCTCCTCCTCCCTGCAAGTTTTTTTGAACATTCCAGAGAGAACTTTGGATTTATGACCCCACTGCCATCTCTCATCACCCGCCTCCTCCCCAGGTGATTCTGAGCCATCCCCGTGGAGCCGCAGCTTGGCCGCAGATGAGCCATGGTTCACTGCTGCCACTCCCGCTGCTGTCAGAAACCCACCCAGGATCCCCCTCTACTTTGTGAATTCAGGACAGTGCCCTGCCGCCATGGCCACTGCTGTTAATCCTTTGATCCCAAGTGTAGAGGGCTGAAGGCAGCCTCGCCTCAGTGGCGCTGTAAGAGGGGACTCGCTGTTTCCCTTTGTGTGTTATGCTTTGCTCGGAGGGGCCTGCGGCAGTGAGCTCAGTACCCTGAAATGTTAAGAAGTATGAGTGGGCTTCTTTTTGTTTACCTATAATCTGCAATAGTAATAACTCCAGAGTAACAATAGTAATAATCGCTAACATTTACTGAGAGCTTATCCCTCACTGTTCTAAATGCATTTTGCATGCATTTACTCATTTCATCTTCACAAAGACTCTGTGAAGTACCTTCCATTACTACCACCCGCATGTTACAGACAAGAAAACGGAAGCACAAACTAGTGAAGAATAGCCGGAGGCGGACAAGGAGGAAAGATGGACCTGGAACATGGCTGTAGAACACGCGTCCTTAATGGCGGTGCCATTCTGCTTCACACGTGCATGTACCAGCTGGTTGCAGCATAGGAAGTTTCATGGAAAACCAGCATGCGCCCCTCCCGCACCGTGTTCTCCTTGGAGGAGTACAAACGGAGGCTAGGTCCCAGCCATCATGCCTCCCCACCCCACTTCCCTTGTCTTCTTTCTTAAGTGGCTCAGAGTCCTCCTCTGCAATTTGACTCATGTTCCTCCTCCCCACCTTCCACCCTACTCCAGGTAGTAAGACATGCCTGTGTTCTGGAACCTCAAACATAGACACGGCCTGAGGACTTTTCAGAGCAGCCCCTTGTTCTCTCAGTAAATTAGTGGATGCATAGAGGTGGGGGAAAGATAACGTTTGCCTTCCCAGCCAGACGTCCCTGAATCCCTACCCCAGCCAACCAGGACCTCCCTCATAAAAATAGGGATTATTTCATTACTATTCCCTAAAAAGCAAACTGCAAATCTTTAAAGTCAAATTTCTGATAAGGTTTTGTCAGAGTGATTATTTTTCTTCTTCTATGAGATATTATTGAGGAAAGAAGTTAAAGAAATTAAGAGCAATCCAGACCATTTAGGAGAACTTGGCCAAAACAGCTCATATTTCCCACTTCTGCACTATTCTCATCAAACATGATGGCAAGATCAAGTAACTATAAAGGACTTGGCATCACCATGGTCCAGTGCAGCTGGTTGCACAGAACTGGTCTAAAAATGAAGTGATTCTTCTATTGTTTGCCTGTTACTCACTTCAGATAGAGAATACGAGAGCAAATGACCTTCTTCTCGTCTTGCAAGTGATGTCACTTGCGTGCAGCTTCCCTGCATGGCCTCTTCCCCCCTCCACAGCCATCTCCAATGCTGTCTCCATTTGCTTTTTCCCTTATGCTATTTTGCATTCAAGCACATTAAATGCAACCCATGTTATACAAGCCATTATTTATTCTCGCATCGAAACACTGTAGGTCACCCACCACATGCTAGAGAGAGAAAACCCATCAACAAATAGGCCCTGTCCATTCAGCTTAATTGACATTTCCACTGTCTTTAACTAGGGTCTCTGCATAACAGCGTACACCAGAAAGGATGTGGCAAGAACACCCATTGGCTGCTGCCGGGCTTAGCTTCTATAATTGAGCGCCATTTGCCCAATGCTGAAGGGTTTTCTGGGCGTGTTTCCCTCCTTTGTCAATGCTAATGCAATGCCAAGTGATAAAGATGCCCTTTGGCATTCAACACTCTTAGCCTTTAATAATAAACACTTTCTGCATCTCAAATTGCTGCTATACATGAACAGGTTTTAGTCAACCTCTGAAGTGAATATGTACCTTCTCATTACAGGGCAACGGTGGTGAGAAAGCAATTCACTAAGCCATAGGGTTGGCAATCACCCATATTTTCTGCTATGAGTAAATAACTTCAATTGATTTAATCATAAAAGAATAACAGGAAAACTACATTGATTTCCAAATCCCTAATGTGAACATCAGACTCTATTGACCAGGCTGCGTGCAAGGAGGTTGTAGCCATTTGTATGAACTCAAGAAACATCAATACTTGATCATTACTCCAACAAAAAAAATGACAATTTGGGCCTATTTCAAAATGGATTGAAGTAATATTATGCAGGGTGATTGGGCAATCTAGGGTGATATAAGTGATAATACGCTGCAGTGCTCATTAGGTTAAAAAGAACAAAATCCATAAATTCTGGTGAACAGTTCTCCTGTTAATTGTAACAGGTCATTCACCTTCTATAGTAACAGTAATAACACGCTAGACCTCTATTTCTATTAAAGCAGCCAAATGGTGGTGTCGAAAATTCATTTGTTGCTCATGTAAATTTAACGGCTCAGAAGAGCAGTCCATATAGAAAATCTCTGTATAAATGGAGAAAAATAGTGTTTGTTTCCCTGACATTGACTGATCGTTTGGGGTTTAGAAGCAAAGCCCAAAGTCTTTAGGAGGAACATTAATGTATAAAAATGTGCAAAAAGAAATAAACATGTTATTTATTTTAATTCAGGAGGAAGAATGTTGCACTGAGTAGTTAAATAGGTGAACATGTTCATGTAAGTAGGGAGAGGCTGGGACTATGGGGCCTCAGCCAGGACTATCTCAGGCAAAGTGGGATCTGGGCTCACTGTGGAGTGAAGAGGCTGACTGTAAACTCTGCCACTAAATTGCTTCGAAATGCCAAGTATGTCACCTTCCAGTTTGGGGTCTCTTCTTCACCTGCAAAATGAGATAATCCGTAACCTTGAAGTCATCTTCCACCTATAGAAATCTGACCGTGAACCAAATGCTTGGAGAGTGATTTTTTAATGTCATCACTCTTTTACTTATTATTTATTACTAGGAACGCCTCTTAACTATTGATGGCCTCACTACAAACAGTTCCTCCTTTACTGTGCTTGACTGAGGCAAACGGCGATTATGTTAATGAAAGTTCTTGTCTATTGCAGAAACTATAACAGGTGGGCCCTGTCTCACTGAAAAGACCCAAAGCTCTTGATAATGTTGAAATATGCAGAGCGTTGGTGAGCATCACTCTGAGCCCTTACCATGTGGTGAACATCTCAAGGGACTCACTGGTCGACTTCGTGGGTGCCTAGCACAAAACCAGGTCTGCCGGGACAGGGAAGCCATGGAAGAGAAGACATCTGCCCTCAAGTAGCATACATTGTTGGTAGGGAAAAGAAATTAACACACAAAAGAATTACTGAATCATATGTGAGAGTAGATAAATGACTCCAAAATTTAGTTTGAAGAATATGCTGTAGAATTTAGAAAAGGCTGTAGTCAGTGAGAATTGGATTATTCAGCAAAGTACTGGTAGCAAAAAGGAAGCCTTATGAATTGTTGTGTTTCTCTAAACATGTGGCACAGAAGACAATTTTAGGCATAGATAGACACTAAGCATTAAGAAACATTGAATCATTTTATGAGAAAGTTATTCCCCTTTCAATTCCTTTAGTTATGCTAGTAAGACTTTACCATCTCTCTTACATTTTAATTTTCCTTTGTAAGAGGAAGAGAAAATAGACCTCCAGAACAGAAACTTTGGTTGGCAAAATTATCACCTATGAGTTAATAATATGGTTGTGTCCCCATTGTATTAATTTTAAGATTATCTTCTACTTCTAATTCCATTAAGTGATAATGGTTTTCCTTTTACAGCTGTGATATAACATTTACATATATATATGTATGTATGTATATATATACGTGTGTGTGTGTATATATATATATATTTTTTTTTTTTTTAGGAGCAGAACAGTTAACAATGTATGAAATAAGAAGTGCTATAAGCAGCATCCAGATGTGGTCCTGAAGGTGGTGCGTGAATGGAAGTTTGGAAAATACTGTTGAAGTAGAAAGAGCACTGACCTTCAAGGTAATAGCCTGGCTTTCGATCCTCCTTCTGTGGTTTATTAATGGGGACCTTGAGTAACCACTTACTCTTGCTGAACCTCAGTTTCCTCGTCTGTAAAGTGAGGGGTTGGATGAGATGAACTCCAAGGTCGCCTTCAGCTCACATTTGTATGATTAAAGGGCTATTGAAGGCTTCTGAGCAGACAGTGACAAGATGAAAGTGACATTTAAAGAAGATTAGTCTGGCAATGGCATGAAGGTGAGTTTGGAGAGGAGGGGGCTTGGGGTCGGGGAGGCCAGATAGGTAGCTTCTTCTGTAATCCAGGAATGAGCTGATAAGGGCCATGGCTCGGATGAAGGCGGTGAGAACGTGAGGGATGAAGAGACATAAAGAAGCACATTTCAAAGGAAGATTTGACAGGATTTGGAAACTAAATAGTGAATGGAATCATAAAAGTGACTTGGGGATTTTGAAGCTGGTGAAGTAAAAAGGAAACTTTTTGATAAAATATTTATGTTGGAAAGAGCTTGTTTAGTTCTGAAAATCTTGAGCTGACTGCAAAATACTGATACTGAAATGCTCTCGGGACAGATGAAAATACAGGACTGCACTTAGATAAAAAGAATGATGAAGAACTACAGATTTAGGAGCTCTCTTCATTGAAATGATGAATACATAAATTGCTAGAGAGAATGAAAAGCAAGAAAAGCAGAAAGCCTCAAATTGAATTTTGGAGTACGATGCCTGTTATTAAGGGGGCAGGAGAAGCAGGAAAGACCAAGAAACGACAAAAAATATAGAATGCTTAGAGTGTGAGAAAAACCAGAACAGTGTGGGGTTCTGCAAGCCAAAAGAGGAATCAGTTTTCGAAAGATGAGTAGTACTGAACACAGGAGACCATGAAGGAGGAGCCCTGGAGCAATGACAAATGCTGATCGACATCATCAGTGCGCTTTGCACAGAAAACATCAGAGGGGAAGCCGCTGATTGAGATTAACAAGAGATTAATATTAAGAGCCTGTTGGAAGGGGAAAGTGAAGGCAAAAATATGGAAATTTAGCTGGAAGTGGAAAGAGAAAAATAAGATACTGGAAAGAGAAAAGCTGTCCATTCAAAGAAAGTTGATTTTTTAAAAAATACACACACACACACACACACACACACACACACATATATGAGTAGACTGTGATGTTTATAACAGAGAGGGATCAAAGGTTCTTGGAAAAAGAAAGCTAGAAGTTTCTGGAAAATGAAGGGAGATAAGTTGTGGACCTCAAATGGTCAGGTCTAAATTATGAACATGGCCACCCTTGAGTCACCAAAGGTCCTCATAATTAATGTCAAAGAAAGAGGCCTCATGTATATTTCCCCTTCCCCAGCACATCTCTACCAGGTTCAGGTGTAAAAGACACTAAAAAAATTAGTCAGTGTTTTCTAGGGTAGACTTTACTGTAGGTTCACTCACCCAAGCACTCCCAACATCAGCTGTCCGCTGGAGTGGGAATGGCCATGCACTTTTCCTATATCACGTCTGGGACAACCTGGCTTTCTTCTTCTGATGCCTTAAGCGTGAAGTCTGGGTACTCACATCATCAAGCCAGGAATTCTCTTACCACCCAGTATTTTACAAACTGGCTCTTAGCTCACCACCTTTAAATATATGAGGACTTCAACATCTCATAACCCAGAGAAGAAGTCCATTTGCCCCAAATAACTAGTCTGAGGCCCAGCCCTTTCAGTGCCACGAGTTCCCCTGTCCTTGAGTCCCATTCTGAGGCTTTGCCCTCCTGTTGAGGACCTGAGATCCAAAATTGCCTTTCATTTCCTGTCTGTAATCCATCAAAACACAGTTCTATCAGAGGCCACTGATCTCCCCCAAAGGATAGAAGAGACATTATCTAACTAAAAAATGAGTTACAAAACGAGAGTGCTTTCTAGAAGGATTTGCATCTTAAAAGAGAGAGAACAATTTGAAGTGGACCCAAATCCACTTTTAAGCAGTCTGAGGGAGTAAAATAAAATGTAATGCACAGCTTGCCAGGAGATGTTTTAAGGAAGTCAGGGATCTTTCTGGATCCTTTGAGTCCCATGGGAGTCTAATATTGCTAAGGAGAAGGGCTGATTCCACCTCATTCGTTCATTCTTTCATTTGTTCAGAAAATGTTTGGTCAGCTTATATCAAGTGCTAGGCACAAAGTGGCATCCTAGTGGTAAAGGGCAAACAGTCCAGGCAAGGACCTCGTCCTCAGGGTCATGGCCAGCCTGTCAAAGAAGGCAGACGTGTAATTAGGCTATTATATTGCACTGCCTCAGAGTTCCAGCACTGAGACTCTCTAGTGGCGCTGTAGACCATTGTCCTGCCCTTTCTAGTCCCCCTTCTTCCTATCCCCTGCCCTATAGGTCCTCCCTCACTCCAGTACCCTGCTTCCCCCCATTCTTAACTCTGCCAGGCGAAAGCGTCTACCTGACCCCATGGGTGGGGTCTCTGAGAAGTCTGGTTTCCAGCCACCAGTGGATTTAGCAGCTGGGCACCGTCAGTCCGCTCCTGGCTCCAACTGGCTTTGGCTTCCTCACCTGCAGACTTTTACTTGTGCTGTTCCTCCTCCAGGAATGGCATTTGCTTATTCCTTTGCCATAGCTCTTATGCTGTTTTGCCCTCCTGTTTAGTTAGTTGGTTCCATTTCTACATCTGTCATCAACCTGCAAGGTCAGAGGTCATGTCTTTTTAATCCGTGTATCCCCCGTAGCATGTTTGTGTTTTTGGTAATCAATAAATGTCGATTTAACGTTTTAGGAGCCCTCCCTTCAGTCTCAGTTTATAGAAATCCTGTGTATCCTTTGAGGAACCAATTAAATGCTGCCTCTGTCAGGCAGCCTTCTCTGATTGCCTCAGTCTCATAGGATGATCTCTTCCTGCTCAGAATATCTATAGCCTTTGGTCTGAACTACTCTTACTGCCAGTCTCACACAAGGCTTTGTACTGTAAGCGTTGTATATATGTGCCTCATCTCTACCAGACTGTAATTTTTCGGAGGGCAGAGGTGACATTTCTTCTAAATGTCACCCTGAACATGATATTGCCTGTAGTTGGATTTTAATAAGTATGTACTGAATCAGTGTGCTTGAACAAATGAATGAACTGAATAAATGAAGAGGACAGGAGCTGAGGAGCATAGCTGATTCCACCCAAGTGCTGCCTTCATTTATGCTTAGATTTCAGAGTTCGATGCATATTTAACATGGGCATTTTTATGTCTTTCAGGTGCCTATTAAAAATAATGATTGTCATTAGTTTAATTTTCCAAGTAACTAAGGACCACAATATTCATTGAAGAAAATCTTTTTTAAAGAAATCTATTTTATTGGAGTATAGTTGATTTACAATGTTGTGTTAGTTTCTGCTGTACAGCAACGTGAATCAGTTATACATATATATTCTTTTTCATATTATTTTCCATTATGGTTTATTACAGGATATTGAATACAGTTCCCTGTACTATACAGTGCAGGGAATGTACTTAAAATACCTTGCTGTTTGTCCATTCTGTAGATAATAGTTTGCATCTGCTAACTCCAAACTCCCAACCCATCCTTCCCCCACCCCACCTCCACCCCTTGGCAACCACAAGTCTATTCTCTACATCTGTGAGTCTGTTTTGTTTCGTAGATAAGTTCATTTGTGTTGTATTTTAGATTCCACATATAAGTGGTATCATATGGTATTTGTCTTTCTCTTTCTGACTTACTTAGTATGATAATCTCTAGGTCCATCCGTGTTGCTGCAAATGGCATTATTTCATTCTTTTTTTATGGCTGAGTAATATTGCATGAAGAAAATCTTTACAATAAAATATGGAGAAAGTTCATTGTAGTGTCCAGATTATTACAGATTCTCTAAAACATTGACCCTTCAAGGGTTGGGAGATCATTTAGGACTCTTTTCCTTTATTGAGTTTGAAAGAGGTAGCTGTACTTTTTTCCTGTTACACCTTCTTTTCCCTTCTCTTACTCGTTATTACTATTGCTATTACTACAACCAGCAGCCTTCTCCCTTCCTGTCTTCTCACTTCAGCTTCTTGAATCGATAGGTATTTATTAAGCACCTAATATGTGGCTGGGAATCTGCTCTAGGCTTGAAGAGCTGACATCCCAGCTAGTTAGAGTAGGGTATAAAGCATGAGACACACCCATGGAGTAAGGAATCATTAATTAGTAAAACAACCACACTTCAGTACGTGTATTTTGCAAACTCTGTTTTGGATTTGAGTGAGCAAGTAGACGCCTGGCTCTCCACCATGCTCCAGAACGGCTGGTTGAATAACTGAGCAGGGGATGAGCTTGGTACCACTGAACTTATAGCCTCTGGAAGAGAATTGATAGCCGGAGCGAGGAAAGGATTTGCATCATTCTGCAGTGAAATCAAGTTGCTATTCAGCATCCTGACTTCTTTTCTCTTGATTTTGCGATCAAAGCATGTTGTCTTCTTATAATAAATCACTAATGAGGTCACCAAAATAATGGAGGAAAGCAAGGTAAGAAAACTGTAAAACCATACTTTGCCAAGACTAATGATGCAATATTGCCAAGAAATTAACAAAGTCTTTTTTCATTCCTTTATAGCAAGGGAAAACAAAAGGAGTGACCAGTTACATAACATTTCTCATGAAAATTTTCATACAGAAAATGTACAGAATAGGCATTGTAGTACCTCCAGTAGTGATGGAGCAGAGATTTCTCTTATCTAAAATGTAGCAATAGCTCACATATCAGTGTTTAGGGCAGTAAACAACTACGTCATTAATTTCTACCTTAGAATCATGAATGATTTCATTTTCTGTCTCTAAAAGCCCATAGATTCTTAACTATTGAAAATGGAAATAATTTGCCATTGATTTGAGCAGCCTTTTAGACTACAGGAATAATGATCTGTGGGATTTTTAATGACCTAAACTCCAGTAAGAGTCCTTGAGAGCTTTTCAAAAAAAAAAAAGAAAAAAAGGAGGAAGAAGAAAAAGAAGAAGAGCTTGACCCAATGTATTAAAGGTGCTTGAGAAAATAGGCTGTGCTCTGGGGAAATTTAGGTTTTATAGCAAAGAGGCTATCACAGATGCTAAGAATCGAATCCCTTGTTCCTCAGAGAAGACTGGGCAGGGAAACTTTCAAAGAAGGCAGATGAACACTTCTTAGGGGGATTTTTTTTGTGAGTAAATAGTCTTCAGGCATCTTCGTGGCTACAATTTTATTGTCTACGTATGCCTCGGGTGTGTTGCAAATCATAAACTCAGACTCCAAGTGACACCAGCGACAAGCACGTGCCTTGGCTGCCTTTTCACCTTGTATCCATTTGTGTGTTAAAGAGCTGATATGATGGGCTCTTTTTTCCTCACACCTATAAGCCAGAGTCATTGTCCTGTCAAGTGTGTAATGATTTTAGTATTTTTGGAGTGCTAGCCACAGGATTTAACCATTGCAGCCTAGAGCAGCAGCCCTATCCATAATGTGGGGGGGAAGGGAGAAAGAAAGAAAGTGGGGTTGAGAAGGACAAAGGGAAGAAAAGGAATTTTCTATTTGGAATACAGGACCTGAGCTGCTCTCAGTAAAGAGTTTCTTAGGCTGTCCTAAGTGAGCTATGTGATGTGTCTGCAGATGCTTTCAGTGCCCGGAGGCTCATCAAAATGGCAAATATTTTTAAATGGGCCTCTTTCCCCTCAAGTTTCTGAGAGCTGAGCCCTGCAGGAAACTGATATGATGTACACCTACCTTCAGACTCCGCTTGCAGTGTTTGCCTAAGCCCACTTTTGTCTGGTTTCTAATCCATCAGGTATTAATGTTAATCTGATATTTCTGAAGTGCTTAACGGTGTTTGTCTATGAAAGGCGAGGTGGAAAAGTGGACTGATGGATTGGCTGTGGATTTGACAGGAATTAAAATTTTGAAAAACAAACCTACTTATCTGAAAATGCCAAAAAACCATCATATGTTTCCTGAAAATATGAGCAATATATAAAGAATCTTACAAGACGGTGACACTAATTTCCATGTTTGCTGCACCATCTTAGCACTCCCATAAACCTGTAGTAGCTTTAACAGAAATATGGCCGGATGAGACATATTTTATTCCTCAGCATGCAAGGCTAATGGATAGAAACTTTAACACGTTCTTAAACAGTCCCTGCCTTCAAACTTAGGGAAATATTTTAACAGACGTACAGTTCACCGTCTCTCTACCTTTAATATTGGGGGAGATATCCTAGTATCTGGTTATGATTTACAGGATCAGGACAAGTCTTACAAAGTACAATTCTTAGAAAGAAGTTTTCTGCCCAAATTATAGCCCAGCCATTGGATTTTAAAAAGAATTGGTCAAATCAGCATAACTCCATATTTTATCATACATGATGATTTTACCCCCAGCAGCTCTTTGTTTTCCACACAGTGTTAATTTCTGGATGGTGGTGGCCACTCTGACCAAGTCTTTGGTAAGACTGTCCTAGGATTCCTCCATGGGGACCACGTTATGGCTGAGACTTTGAAGTTCTTCTCAAAAATGAAACTGGTGGATTGGGCCCGAAGATGCCCTATATTGAGCTAAATTCTGTGTAAGCAAGGCTGAAGTATATATGTTTAAGTATAATGAGGGAAGCATTTTATCCTACTGCATTTTTAAAATTAGCATTTTTAACATGAAAGCAATATATCACCTATAAAAAAAATAGAACATTCAAACAAGCAAAAGGAAGAAGTGTAAACATAGTCACATTTACGCTTTGGTATCTATCCTTTGAGATTTATTCTTATGTATAAAAGTCAACTATATATGATTATATGTAATATATGTTGAGTATAATGAAATATGCTTAAATTTAATTAAAAATATATTTTTAGATAGTGGTATTAGTTGCACAACAATATGAATGTACTTAATGCCACTGAACTGTACACTTAAAAATGGTTAAAATGGTAACATTTTTCTTTATTTTACCACAATAAAAATACATATTTTAAAAATAAAACAAGATTCTAAAGAATGTGCTACTTTGTTACTTTTTTATGCTAATGTATTACAACGATCTCTCTGTTAATCATTACAATTCAAGAGCAGCGTCCTTAGTGTCTATACTATAGGATATTCTACTTTGTGGAGATAGATATGCTTTAGATCATTTAAAACAGTGATTCTCACTCTGACTGCACATTATAATCACTGGGAAAGCTTATGAAAAAAACTAATGGTCAAGCCTTACTTTATGAGGTTCTTATTCATTCAGTCTCAGGAGGGACTTGGCTATCAGTGTTTTAAAGTTTTCCAGGTCATTCTAATATTCAGTCAGTGATGACAAACACTGATGTAAATGATCTCTTTTCTTAGACAGTTAAGTCACTTCCTTTTTTTTTATAATTATACGTAACTCTAAATAGATTAAATTCAAAAAGATTTTGTAACACACATTCATAATTATGTATCCAATTGCTGAGTATTTTGACCATGTATTTTATCATCCCAACCAGGACCTCTGAGTGTGAATGGGGTACTATTATTCACTATACAGGATAATAGATGGGTAAACCAGGCCTATTTGGCAAATTGTGTCACATATGGTTACACTATTCAAAACATATACAATCTTTTAAGGCATTTGGTAGTTATTATCTAAATGCCATCCAAAAACACCATATTAATTACATCAAGAGTTTTTGAAAATATGGGGATATATGTATATGTATAGCTGATTCACTTTGTTTTAAAGCAGAAGCTAACACACCTAAAAAAAAAAAAGGTTTTGAAAGAACTTGTTTCCTGAAGTCCACAAAGACATTAGGAAGTATTCATTTAAACAATATTTACTGAATGACTCCTATATGCCAGCTCACGCTAGACATGGGGGTAGCTGTTCGGAGCGACAACACAGTCTCCATTCATAGATCCATCAGGAAAAATAGATATTCTACAAACGTGTGAAGCTACAGATATTATCATTTTATTTAATCTTCATTAATTTTTTAGTTAAATAGGTATCTTGTTTTAATTTGTATTTATTTGCTCAATAGTGAAATTCAGAATATTGTTTATGAATATTTGTATTTCTTCTTTTGTAAATTGTCCATTCAATCTTTGCCCATTTTGGTGTTATATATGTTTAAAGTATTTTTCCAGCTTATTGTTTGATGTTGAAATTTATTTATGGTGGGTTTTGATAGAAGGTTAAAACTTTTGTGTAGTCATACCTGTCCATTTTTTCTTTAATAATTTCTGACTTTGGTACCATAATTTGTCTTTAATTCATAATTAATATATCTGGTGTAGAATGAGGTAAGAATTTTACACTAATGATTCCAAGTAATTAAACAATTACCCAATAACATATATTAATAAAAATTATTTTCCCCATAAGAGGGAAGTGGGGAGGGGCAATATAGGGGTAGGGGATTAAGGGGTACAAACTATTATGTATAAAATAAGCTACAAGGATATATTGTACAACACAGGGAATATAACGAATATTTTACAATAACTATAAATGGAGTATAACCTTTAAAAATTGTGAATCACTATATTGTACACCTGTAACTTATATAGCATTGTACATCAACTATACTTCAATTAAAAAAATTATTTCCCCCACTAATTTGAAATGTCATCTTTAGCACACAATAAGATCCCATATATATGCAGATCTGTTTCAGGGATTTCTATTGTGTTCCTTTCTTCTGTTGTCTGTTGGTTCTCATAATATCTCACCAATTTAATTATTTGGTGTTGGACTGTGTTTTAGTATCTGACTGTGCAAGTACTCCTGCCGTATTGTTTTTTTAAAATATTTTATTGCTTACTCTTACTTGTTCAATTCTTCTAGGTAAATTTTAGAGGATGCCCCCTACAAAAGCCATTGATTTGATGGGGATATACAGAGAGAGAGAGAGAGAGAGAGAGAGAGGACCAACAATTTTACAAGATTGATGTCTATCCAGGAATTTGGTATGTCTCTCTACTCATTCAAATATTCTTGTATGTCCTATATTTTTCTGATTTTTTTCAGGGTTTTTAAAAACACAGATCTTGCATATTTCTTGTTAGATATATTTCTAAATGTTTCTTTTTTTGCTTTGCTCTGTGCGTGTGTGCATGAATGTGCAAAGGGGATTTTTTTAAACCCATTTTTGTTCTCTAAATGGTTATTTCATCCTACTGATTTTCCCCCAGCTCTATCTAATAGCATACTACCATGTTACATCAGATAACAACAGACACCAATAACTTGCATAAACATATCCCTCCAATTTGAGTTACTTTCCCCGATTTTCATTAAAAATATTACATAGCAATAGTCTGGCTTACTCCAGGCCCAGTCTATGATTATTTGCACTTACATTCACCAAATGTTTTTAAGACTCTTCAAGGGCTGCACACTGAGCCGGGTGTGGGGATGTGATGGTAACAAGGGGGACAAGAGTTCTGAACAAGAACACACAGGGTATCTAAATTAGCTAGAGTTCAGGCCAGGCAGGGCTGCCCTGAGAAAAATGATACTTAGGCTGAAGCTTGGAGGGTGCTGAGGATTTAACTAGACAAAGAAGAGGGGGAAGAACATTTGGGGCGCAGGGAGGAGCATGGAAGGGCCAGTCCAGAGAGTAGGCAGGAGAGGGGTCCTGAGTGAGGCTTACATTAGGCAAGGCCAATGCTGCAGGGCATTCCGACACACTGAGCCTTTTGTACTTTATCTTAGGAGCAGTGGAAAGCAATGAAGAGTTTAAATAGGGAGGTGACTTAAACACATCTGCATTTTAGAAAGACAACTGGATGCAGTGTGGAGATGAAATTCAAGGAAAGCAAAAGAATTTTCAGGGAAAATAACAAGCAGGATTTTGGAGTAGTCCACTTGAAATAACCAGGTCGACCTGAACAATGATATGATCAGACCAAGGAGGTGACCGTAGTTGGAAACAAAGTGATGGATTAGGAGGGATATAGGAGCAACAAAAGGATTTGGACATTGATTTGCTGTGGAATATGAGGTGAGGGAGAATTCAGGAATAACCTCTAGGATTCTAGGCTTGAGCCATGTATTTCTCACAGGTGCCATCTATGAGCTAGAAACATAAGAAGACAGATTTAGGGGTTGGGGGGAGATTCTAAGTTCCCATTTTGGAGGTTTGGAGGCTGATGTGCCTGTGAAACATCTAAGTAGAGACATCAAGTAGATAGTTGATACCTGAGATGGAACTGATGAGAGGAGTTTGAGCAGAGAATACAAATTTAGAAGCCACCAACATATAGATGGTGGTTGAAATTATACAAGTAAATAAAA
This sequence comes from Delphinapterus leucas, assembly GCF_059928025.1. NCBI lineage: Eukaryota > Metazoa > Chordata > Mammalia > Artiodactyla > Monodontidae > Delphinapterus > Delphinapterus leucas. The sequence continues at coordinate 73,376,248 of NC_143137.1, forward strand.
TTGCCTTAAAGTGAGTGAAAATAAGCATTAAAAGGACTAGATCCTAAGGAATTTCAATATGTAACAGTCAGGCTCAAGTTAGGTTAAAAGGGGAAGAAACTGACCTAGGGATGATTAAATATTTAATGGCATTTGAGAACAGGAACAGGAAAGGAGGTAAAGGCTTATAGACTTTAATTTGGTGATCTTTACCCACTGTAAAAACCTTGAGCATTTTATCACATTTCTAATGTATTCTAATGAAAACAGCATTTTCCTTGCAATTTCCCAGCACACTGCTCTAATTCCCGTTGGTGGAACACAATTTTCCAGCCCCAAATGGCTATAGACTCACCTGCTATATCGAATGGCTAAGCACCCCTCTGAGTCTGAGTTAACTGCTCAGAGGCCCTGGGACCAAGTGAGGGCCCTTCTTCATTAAAAACTGCCCTCCATCTGCCAGAATCCTCTCCTCCTAAGGGAGGGTGGGGATATATGTGCTCCCTCAGATTCACCATCCCAGGCAAAATTTAGGAACATGCCTGGATCAGCTAACTGGAGCCAGGCAGGCTCTTCATTTTAAGTCAACAAGGCACATCACTAAAGTTCAGGGACTAATGTCATTACCTTGGGATTCTTGTTCACACCTTGTTAGATAGGTACAAAATGGTGCTGCTTTGGGGTAGTTTGCAAAAGCATTAGTGGGAAGTAAATGGTGTTAAAGTCAAGCTGGTAGTAAAAGATGCATAGCACACTCTGACATATGGCCTGCACACAGCTTCCCTGTGTCGTGGGCCTCCCTATGACAGATAACACACAGACGGACAAGGAAAGTTGGTGAATACCGCCAACAGCTCATGAACCATTCATTGTGGTGATTGCAGCTTCTTGGGTTCATCTGATCACTCATTTACTCAATAAATAGTGACTGAGTGACTACAGTGTTCCAGGCAACGTTCTGGGCATGAGGGTGCAGCAGCAGGAAACTGGAGACAGAGTTTATACTCCAGTGGCAGGGAGGCAAGAAACAAGGGACACATTAGGTAAGAGGAATTGTGAATGACTAAGGGATATGTCAGTTTGAGTTGAACAAGCATCACAAACATATGATGAGATAATTTACTTCATTAAGTAAATTGGTAAAAGTATTTACCAAGAGTAGATGGTATTTTAGTGCAGAGTCCCATCGTAGAGTGTGTCTTAGTCCGTTCGAGCTGCTGTGACAAAAGTATTACAGACTGAGTGGCTTATAAACAACAGAAATTTATTTCTCACAGTCCTGGAGGCTGGAAGTCCAAGATCTGGGTGACACATGGTTGGGTGAGGGCCCTCTTCCTGGTTCATAGATGGCCGTATTCTTGCTGTGTGCTCACGTGGCAGAAGGGACAAGGGAGCTCTCCAGGGTCTCTTTTATAAGGACACTAATTCCATTCATGAGAGTTCCACCCTCATGACCTAATCACCCCCCAAAGCCTCACCTCCAAATAGTATCACATTGAGGGTTAGGATTTCAACATATGAATTTGGGGGCGGGGCAGACACAAGCATATAGTCTATAGCAGAGTAGGTCTGAATTTCCACCTGACTACTTGCCAGACATGATCTTGGACAAATTGTTTCAAACCTTTGAGCTTGCTCGAGCTTTTCAGTTCTCTGAGCTTTAGCTGCTTCTTGTGGAAAGGAGAGCTAGGGAACCTACTGCGACGATCAATAGATCTCATCAAGAGTCTAGCACAGTCTACTAAACTATCTCCATCCCTTTCCTTCCCCACATGAAAGGCTTAGCTTATCCTGGGTTTAGAGCTAGCTGATCCTCTGCCTATGACCTCTCTCTCACAGCACACCTTCATAATTTCTAAACTCACAACCCCAGACACATGACAGCTTCTTTCAGTGAAAAAATACTGTGGCATTGCAGATATATTTTGAAATATGAGGGGAAAAAAAGTTCAGCTTCGGTAAAAGGCTCATGGCAGAGTCCCCTGTATGACAAGAAAATCGCAGTTGGTTCCAACACTTGTGTAGATGTCACCAAACACAACCTCATCAGAATAGGTCCTTTTCATTGCATTTCTGGTATTGGTAATAGTTGTCCCAAGTATTTCATATGCTCTTGTTCAATCCACCACTATTTATTAATTAAGATTAATTTTTAATTTTTAAAATTTAATTTTTAATTTTTAATCCAGTTTTCTATAACAGAGACCCAAAGTGCAGGGACATAAACAATACAGAAGTTGATTCCTCCTTTATCAAGCTATCTCAGAATTAGTATTCCAGGACTGGGATGGCAGTTCCACAGTTTCACACCTAGGCTTCCTGCCTACTCTGTATCATCCTTGGATTATTGACGCCATCTGCACAGCACAGAGATGACTCACCACCATCATGTGGGTATTGTAGTTAGTGGGAAAGGGACAAAGGAAGGGGATGGCAACCTGGAGATTGCACACATCACTTCCCCTCATATTCCATTGGCCAGAACTTAGTCACAAGATCATAATAACCTGCAATTGCTATTTTAGCACATCAGAGAAGAGAAGAAAGATTATGAGGAACCACTCAGTCTCAGCCATAGCTTATGATGGTACAGCCCATTTAGGGGTATAATCTATGCCCTGTGGACATACCAAGGTGTGACTGTAAAGTAAGACAAACACGTTTTAAAGAAATACAATTGATTTTTTTACATACAAATCTATTCATTTTTAAACTAGTTACTTTTGGAAGTTACTCTTTGAAAATTATTGTTCCAAATATTCCTGGATCTTCTCTTGTTAACTGCCTTTTAGAAAGAGTTCTTACACCACATGAGGATATCAATCTGACTTACTGGTTTATAGCTACAGCTCAGTTTTTCTCCAAAAACAATACCACTCAACAAAGTCATAATACTTCTTTTACTCATCAGGCTTAGTTCCAAATTAGTTTTCACTATTTTCTAAAGTCAAAATCATTTTCAAAATATTGGTAAGTCACTATGGAGGAGTTTCCTAAAATATGTTAGATGGCTCTAAAAGCAATTCCCAGAACCTTCAAAGAAAAGACATTTTGTGTGAATGAAAAAGCTCTAGTAGATTTGCTCAAACAATACAGGACTTTTACCTTATGGTCATACTTCATACAGTTTTTAGGATAGTGTTACCTGGCCATTGGTGAGAATGGGTATGCCGAACAGGACCTCACCTATGACATACAATGACCGCCATATACCAGGGGGAGCTTTGTCCCCGGGCTCGTTCCTGTGACTGCCTCCAAGACATCCTATAACCTACTGACAGACATTTTTCCAAACAGTTTGAACTCTTTTGTGTCTTCAAATCTTTGATTGTTCAAAATCACCTCCTCTGTGAACTTGATATTAACTATCCTGATAGAGCCAGTTACTCTTCCCTCTGTGCTCCTGTCCCATTCTATGTACAGCAAACTTTTAGTGCTTCATACACCATATGCTAATTATCCATTTACCCATAATCATTACACTGTGCACGTGCGTGCGTGCGTATGTGCGCACCCATATATCTCTACAAGGGAGGGGCTTCTTGGGCCTCGTTCTGATTACCTTGTTCATCCTTGCATGCCCCCTAGTGCCTTCTACGCTGTGGCATTCAACAGTGTTGGAGGAGTTTATTAAATGGGCAAACAAATATAATCTATTCTTAGAAAATAACTTGCTTTCTACCTCTGGCTCTGAGCTTCTCATCTTTATTTATATTTCCTCTATAAAACCTGGGGAGTGGCTTAAGTGTTCTCTGAAATCTTAGGATTCTAGGCCATACTGGGCCAAGATTGTGATTTCAACAGAGGTACTGGCAAATTGTAGGTACAAAGTCTGCTCAGAGAAGGTGGAGGAAATGCTGTGACTTTCAAAGACACACCTTTGTTAGGAGTCCACCTTTCAGACGGATTGGACTAGATCTGTCCCATTTGGTAACTGCTGTGTCTACACACAGGCACTTGCGTTTCATTAGTGAGGAGCAAGGTAAAGAAAAGGAAGGTTTAATCTTGCTCTGGCTGGAAGCACAGTGAAGAAAGGATTACCCCTTTCCCAAGAAACTGTACATTATTGACTGCAGTGCCTACTAAGATTATTGAGAATGAGAAAAGTTAGCAATGGAAAGCCCTTGAAACTGTTAGACCAAAATAGAAATAATAAAAGGAAAGCTTTAACTCTTAATTGTTGGTTTACAATCTAATTGGACAACAGAGAATATTATCACAGAGACATATGTAAAATAAGAAAATAAAGGAAAAGCTATCACCAAATAACATCGTTTGATGCAACTTTTAAATTTCCTCAATGTGCCATTCTCCAAAAGGAGTGTCCTGGAATATTTTTGTGGTTAAGTGTTTAGGTATTCAAGTTGGAAGAGTTAAAAAAAAAAATCTACATGATATATGTTTCTAGAAAAACAACTAACTGAACAAGGGCTTGCCAAACACCAAAACAATTTTTTTTCATAGAAAAAAATTCTTAAAATATCCCAGCAGCTTTAACAGCCTATTGACCATCCCTAGACTGACAATTACCAAAGTTTCCTCACTGAAGCTATCTCATGATGTAGGCATAATTTGTTTATCACAGCCTTTGACCTGGAGAGGAAGAATGGGGACTGGGCAAGCAGCAGGGAGAAAGTCAACCTCAGAGGAAGCAAAAAGAGAAATATTGGAACGACCTTTATTTCTTTTCCATTTCTCTTTAGCTGTCGGTGAATATCAATGAAGTGTTAGCGCCTCAAGCAGGAGCACCGATTTGAAATCCCCCTGCCTGAGCCCTGTTTCTTTTGAGCACAAGATCAAGGAGTTCATTTGTTGTTTATTCATTCGAGATTCGAGATTCTCCCGCACTACACACCACGTTCACAAGTTGGGGGGGGGGGGGAGAAAAAAGACACCACTCCGCAGGGAACTCCACGGTTTTCCTTGTCTTTAATTTGTGTAGCATTTTCAAATTGTGCCATCCCGGCAGGTGTGACCGCGCTTTTGCGGAGCCTTCGGTGCTGTTTTACCTGCTTGAGTCTGTCAAAAACCCATTTGTATGCGCCCGGCTAATGTGGTAGAAATAAAAGCACCAACCTGTCAAGTAAACTCTCTGCACCTGTACGAAGCAGTTAAATTGTTCCATCTGCTATTATCCCTGGAGATCAAAGGCCATCCCCGGGAGGGGTGCCCAAGGACCAAAGCAAAGGTTGGAGCGTCTTGTCTTGGAGTTTAAAAAGAAGAGGACAACGAAGAGGAGAGTGGAGAGGGGGGTGAAAACCGGAGGAGAAAAGGATCCCTGAGGCTCGGGCCGGGCTCGGCTACCTGAAGGAGCTTTTGTCTGAGCCAGGCGCGCCGGGAGCGCATTCTTTCACATTAAGAACCGCAGGGGAAGACATTCATTCACTCCCCTTTTTTTGGTGACGTAGCTGGGGCATTCATGTGTTTTTAACCTTGAATAATTTTTGTCTCTAAGCTCCAAACAAGTTTTATCCTGTCCACAGGTCAGTTTTGTTACAGAGGCCAATTAGCAGTGCTACCTTCGCCTGCGGCAAAAAGCCAAGTAATGGCGGGGCAAGCCCTCCGGAGAGGTGATGAATAACTCCGGAGAGCTGTAATTTGAAAGGGGGGCCTTTGAAGCATTTACCTTACACGGGACGCTATTGTCACTGCAGGGTGTTTGATCTTAAAATAATTTACTTAATGATCTCACCGTGGGAGCAATTGGCAGAGCGAGATTAGGCTGTAAGTCCTAATGGACATGGGAAAAGTTAAAATTGCTCAGAGAAAGGTATGTACAGGGTCTGAGATCTGTCCGTGTTGTGTGTTCATTACTTGGGGGCTTGGGGGGTGGGGGGAGCCTGACTGCGATCAGCTTTGCATCGCTTGTCAGAGAAAATCATAAGATGCCGGCCTCTCCTGGGACGTGCGCTGAGCATTTTTTCCGCCTGCATTTCAGCGTTCCTGAGAATTAATGATCTGATTTTTACAGTCAATGATTTTTTTTTTTTTTTACTCTTTCTTTTTCGCAAGCAGGGAGCTGCTGTATCAGGAAGGCACACGGGAGGAGGGTGGCATGCCTAGTGCAGGCTTCTGAGCTGGAATCAGAGCCAGATGTAAATGTGAAAGTTTGCCCTTTCAGCTGGCAAACAAGGACATCAAGTAGACACAAGGCAGTTATTTGACATTGTTATCCCAGGCCCAAATATGGCTTTGTCCTCTAGAAAGGAAAATTTTGTAATATAAGCCCCGATTTGGCATATTTATAACTCATGTTTACTTGTGTTTTCTTACATACACGTCAATTACTTATATGGCAATTGGAAGAAATACCTTAGTGTTGGGTTCTACCTGTTTGACATCAAGAGAGATAGTACTTTGGCTTTAAATTTCTTCATAATTTTGCTCTTTCAAATGTTCAAAATTTGCTAACTGCCAAGCCCCTTGTAAAAAGCATCTTATTTTTCCCAATTATGGAATTAGAAGAGGCATCTTAAATGAATATTCAACTGGAAAAAAAGTAACCTAAGTACTGCTATTGCTGTTTATGTATTTGACGTTAAACCTAAGGAAATGTGATGCAATAGAACATGAATAATTAACAAATGAATTCATTTCCTGTCTAATACAGATTCTAGCTAAGCCTTATCATAGCAGCCGGTCCATGCAGCCCAACGTCTTGATATGTATTCTTCCTCTGGGAAGCAACACCCAGCAAATGTATGTCATCTGGAAGGTTTGATTTGTGTAAAATGGAAAATCTCAACCTTGAGCTCAAAGGAGGTGAGTCTGATTCCCCAAGGTCCACAACTTCTGCCTGTTTCTGGTAGGACAGTGTGATGAAATATTTTTAGTTCATGCAAATCAAGGAATTATGAGCATGAGTATCAGCTTTATCCCAGCAAACACCAGTTTGCATGTGCCAATTTGGGGCAGCACAAATGTTCCCCGCAAGTATGAAGCCTTTCTGAAATTTAGCCTTTGGACTCCGTTTCTGGTGAGTCTGTTGAGATATGCCTGAGAATCTCCACCTACCAAAATAGAGTAGAGTCCTTTTGGGCTTGTGTTTTTATCGCTTATCTGTACTTGGAAATTAGCAACTTATTAATTTGCTTCAGTAATTTCTCTGATGCATGGAAATGACTATCTGAGGCTGAACTAAAGATTATCTATGCTTTGTCCATATATTCTCCGTGTTAAATTACTTGATGAGTGAGCGTGGCACTCATACTGCATGGTAGTGCAAAGAATGGCAGCAGCTAAGGATATGCACCTGTGTGTCTTAACCTTTTTCAATCAGCTAAAAGGAGACACCAGGCCCACATGGGTCATGTGGGGATTTAAGTGACATAATGTATGTGAAACACATAGGACTGATGCAGAAATAAAAGATGCTCAATAAAAGTTCTTTCCCACCCTGTGCTCTGGAAACAACTTTGAATCTCACTAATCAGTGTTAAGTTTGGGTCATCATCCTCCTTAAGTAGCATTTTCCCTCCTTTTCCACTCACAATCCAGTAAGGTGTTACAAGTGAAGCTGTTTTCCGTGGATGAGTCTGAATGCTAAGATTGTTTATGAACATCTAACTGTTCGGGGAGAAATTAGAGTAGTCACCTCTAGGCCATCTCAGAGCTGTGAGTACTAACCTAAGGGTCCAGCTGCCAGTGTTGAGTGGTCAGTGAGATTTTTCTCTTCTTCATCTTTCCTTCTTTTTCTCTTTCCCAATGCTACCTTAAAAAATTTTTTTTCAGTCTTAATGTAATTCCAGTTGTGTTTGTTGTCGTAAGTGGTGAATGTAACTTAGAAACCAAGAAAACAATTATGTTATCCTCACCAAGAGACAAACCAACACCAATTTAGAAAAGAATAAGACAAGATAACTAGGAAAGAAAGGAAGTTATGAGTATTTTAACCTGTAAGTCACCATTCTAGTAACAGCATGATTACACCCTTGTTAAGCCCCCCTTTGCTGCTTTTTCTTTCTTCCATGTTCATCTCTCCCTCCTCTCCTTCCCTCTCTGGGCTTTCTCCCACTCTCCCTTTATCTGTGTATCTCTCTATTTCTCTCCCTCTCCTCTTCCCTTTCCTCCTGCCCATAATATTTTCATAATATCTCCCTCCCTTCTTCTCTCCCCCCACTCTGTCCCCACTTCTGAGTGGGTGACTCAGTCTGTTTCTCTGTCTCTCCCACTGTGCAGGTTCCTCCATGTCTGTTGGTGCCCTCTCTCTCTCTCTCTCCCCTTCTCCCTCTCTCTCTCATTCTCTCTCTCTCTCTCTCTCTCTCTCTCTCTCTCAAAACCCAGGATGTAAATGAAAAGGTTAAAGTTGAGCATGTGAATATTAGGAATTTTTTCTTGATCATCGTCTGTAATGATACGGTTTTCCAAGTAAAAGCTGTGAATTCATAAGCTCACTCCCAGAACTTCCCAATCTACCAGGGACCTGGATGTCAAGAAGCACTTGACCGTCACAGACAGTGGGTGCTGAGCCATCTCCTGAGCCCGCACAGCAAGGAGGCAACTGCCCTGCCAGTTCCAGCATTCATGCTACGGGATGAGTCAGAAGAGAGGGGTGAAAAAGACCAAGGTCAAGGTCAAACCACTCACCCACCTTTTCCCTCCCAGCTCCCATCCCACCTAGCACTGATTACTGTCCTGTGTGTCCGAGGTGTTCCCACTGGCCTAAAGCCATCATCTCATCCAGAAGACACATAAATTCCACCCAGGTAGTTCTAAAATCACCCAGCTGATCATTCAATTTATATACAGTATCAAGTGTTCATTTCATAGCCGCTATTTCAGTCCCGCTGACCTACGGGTCCTTGACATGTGCTTCTCCAGGGCCCTCCAGTGATGTAAAAGTAACTTTTTAGCACTTGGAGAAAAAGCAATTGAAGTTCATTTCTCACAGATTGCCAGGCCCCATCAGACATGAAGATGCTGTAAAGCAGGCATCGGAGAATTTTCAAACATCCATCGCTATCAGGCGAAAGAGCCGGCTATGGCAACCAGGGGATCAGACTTGGTCCCCTTGCTCAGGATGCTCTGTGACATTACATTAGGCTCCCTGAGAGCACACTGATGCCAGTGTGCTGCCACATGGAGGTATCTGGCTATATCTCTGTAGCATTTTATTTTTCTCATTTCTCATCTGTGGGCAACATCTGTACTGGCCTGTGCCAGGAATATCTTTCTCTTATTCTAAGATGAGCTGCAGGAGAGGAGACAAGCTGGAGAGAGTGAGACAGTTGTGTTTCTCAGGGCTGCGCTCTATGTTCACCTCAGACCACGGCCCTTTTGAGCTGTGCCGTTCCTTGTTCCCTGTCCCACACTGGATATTCCCATAGATCCTTGTTTCCTAATTCCCCGCCCTCTGTCCTCTGCTTCATCACTCCTGCTTAATTCCCCCCACTGCTCTCTCTGAATCAAATCCACGGGAGGTGAGTTTCTGTTTGGGAACTTGAAATATGCATGCTCTGGCCAGTGGCCCAAGTTCACCCTTAAGACAATGAGTACAGTATTGTTAAATGACCGGTATTTTCATAAACTTCTTCCCCCAAATGGAAGAGGGGTTTCTGGGGTAGCCATTTTGACTAGAAGTCCAGGATAAGGGTGTTCAGAGATTGACAGATTCAAATTTGGAGAATTTGACCACAGATTGGAAGGGATGAAAATAAGATTTGTTACGATATGGGTTGTGTGTGTGTGTGTGTGTGTGTGTGTGTGTGTGTGTGTGTTTTAATGTTAAAAATTAAAAGCCCCAGTTCTTGAAGATTATTGGAAATTTGGTTTGTTTAAAAAAGTGTTTTTCTTAAGCAAAATGACTGCCCTGGACAACTTCAGAATTTCCACATTCTGAAGTTCCCACCCTGACTGTTCCTATCACAGTTCCTCTGTATAATATTACATCTTCCCTTCAGCTGTCGTTTCTCTCACACTTCCCAAGGACAAATATTAGTAGCAACTTAGAGTTAAAATGGTTAAACAAAAACCAGAAAAACTGATTTGTCTCTAGTGGATTTTTTTGTAGGTATTTTTCTAAGATGCAGTGTGGAGAGTGGAATACTCACAAGACTTTCTGAGAATCATATCCCAATGTGACCCCTGCTGTTAGTTCATAGTTGCGGATAAGTCAGGTTTGGGTGACATCAGTAACAGAGAACTAATATCTGTTTGCCCTTAGAGCATCAGACACGATGACTCACAGCAACTTGTACAGCCAAGGAAACTGAGGCCCGGGAGGGTCAAGTGGAAGATCAGGGATTTGAAAGCCTGTTCCTCTTCGCAGGCACCAGGTGGTTGTAAAGCTTCCATCTTCCCAGGTATAAAACTTTCTTAGCCGTGGTGATGCTAGCGACTTCTCGTGGTGGATACTCTAGCTCACTTCCCGGACATTCATTCTCCCAGCTCCTGTGTCTACAGTCTGCTGCCAATGGCTCTCAGCTGAGCCCCTGTCTCATTTTTGTCTTTGGCTTAAGAGAAAGACCTCTGTCAAGATTAGACTCCCTCCCTGTGGGCAGCCTGCGTCCAAAGTCTGGTTGATTTCCAGGAGTAGACTTTGCAGGGAGGTGGCTCCTTTTACGATGACAAGGGGTATGGTTCTTATTCCTCCACTCTTCTTCCAGGGCAGGAGAGAGAGGGGAGGGAGGGAGCAGGTGCTGGGGAGATAAAAGCAGGGTTAGGGGGTGAGAGAGGGCAAAGCAGCAGAAGGGGAAGAGCCAAGTTTAAATGAGGTGACCTCCAAACATCACAAGGGGTAGGGGGATTAGGGTTGCCAGTGCCCATAAAGGTCAAGGGGTTAGGATTTGGATTAAACTCATCCACATCACACCAGCCTTGATCTCCCCAGATACCTGCTCCCTCCCTCACCTCATCCATCCCCAGCTCAGGCCCCAGGCCTCAGCGTGGGGTTACTGAAGGACCATCTCAGTTCCAGAGCCCAGGTGGGGCCTCAGGTGTGAGAAAGTCCTCAGTGTTAACAGTTCATGTCCTCCCACTTGCGCAATCCTGTTTTCTTCACATCCCCAAAGGTATTGATCCTAAGAGATGACAATAAACTTCCTGCTTGTAAACTTCCCTCACAAGAGCTGTTTCCCAGAACCTGACCTCAGACACTTATATTCATAAAGCATGTCCTAGTTTTCGAATGTTGCTCTGTGCTGTCGCTATGGTGTTCACGATAAACTGAGGCTCAGAAAAGTGAAGAGACTTTCTCAGGGTCACACATCAAAGTGCTGGACCTGAGACAGAATCTAAATTCTCAACTTCTGGTCCAAGGCTCTTCTAAGTGCATAAGTGAGAGTCATAAGGCTGTCCATACCTAACTATCCATAAAAATGTTTCTCCTGAGACTATGATTCTTTATTGTTGCACCTTCCACTATTCATTTCTATTTCCTTAGTTGTTTACCTTTTCTCCTCCCCAGACTTGCCTTTTCCCAGTCACACTAGCTCCCTTCTGCAATGCTTTCTTTTTTTTTAAGAAGATGTTGGGGGTAGGAGTTTATTAATTTATTTATTTATTTTTGGCTGTGTTGGGTCTTTGTTTCTGTGCAAGAGCTTTCTCTAGTTGTGGCAAGCGGGGGCCACTCTTCATTGCCGTGCGCGGGCCTCTCACTATCGCGGCCTCGCGGCCTCTCTTGTTGCAGAGCACAGGCTCCAGACGCGCAGGCTCAGCGGCCGTGGCTCACGGGCCTAGTTGCTCCGCGGCATGTGGGATCTTCCCAGACCAGGGCTCGAACCTGTGTCCCCTGCATTGGCAGGCAGATTCTCAACCACTGTGCCACCAGGGAAGCCCCTGCAATGCTTTCTTTACAACAGCAGTAAGGGAAAGAGCGGGAAGTTCAGGGCTCCCTAGGACATTAATCCTTTGGCACTTGAGACCTCTTTGCTCAAAAGGAAGTGGTGACAGAGGGATGTATCTGGTGCCCTGGCTATGTATCACTGGGCCTCTGTCCTAGATACATGCTTCTTCTAATGCTTTACACACCTGGCTTGAAAGTAGCATTTCATCAGAGCCAGTGCTCCAACCTTCTTGTTTGCAGAGTCAGGAATTTCTCAAGCTAATAACTCTGTAAGCATAGGAGCAATTGGGACACCCAGTAATTCTGTGCAACTGTTAGAATGTTCTTGGGTCTGTTCACCAAGCTTACAATACCTCCAGTATCCCTGGGGACCCTCTGTCATTTGGTTCAGCTCAGCACTAGCTGGAGGAGGAAAGCTCTTTTCACTCCTCAAAGAAAAGCCACTGGGGATTTATTCTTTGCCTTGGGGTTCTGGAGCTTCCAAGGCCTCAGGGGATTTCCACCTCTGCCTGCAAATCCTCTCAGACTGAACAAGTGTAGCTCCTACCAATTAGCTTCTTTGCATAGCCTCAGGACAGGTGTTTGGGGAACCAAGGGTTCATAGATACTGTGTTTCATTTTGGTTTTGATCCTTGATTTTTCTTTTCTCTGTTTCCTTTTTTAATTCTGCATGGTATTTTGGAACACAGAGTGAAGTCTGCTCAGACCCATCTTTCTCCTTATGATTTCAACCAACGTACTACCCTCCTGCAAAAGATGTGTCTTCAGAAAGGGTACTCAGGTTGGAAAAGTGTGGAAAGAGCAGATGAACTTAGTGTCAGTGGCCATATGGCCCCTTACTGTTGGTCATCTTCATCACTAAGTGAGACCTACCAGATAAGGCACCAGATAAGGCAGTCACACACTGGTCCTTTGGCTTCTCCTGGGCCACAGGGTAATAGTAAGGTCTTGGAAAAAGTCCTACTCTGACTGGGTGTACAGTGTACATGTGTGTGCTATTTTGTCAAATCTCATGTATTCTAAGCTTGATTCTAAGTGACCTTTTTAAAAAAGAAAAGAGGCTTAGACTTCTCATCTGTTTCATGAATTTGTCATTTATTGGGGGGGTGGGTTCCAAAATCCTATATATCATAGGATTTTTTTCAGATGTGTCTTTTCTGTGTCATACCAATCGTCATGAGTCCAGGAATGTTCCTCTCAAACAATCTCCCATCCTAAAAGGCAGGGATTAAAAGTGTAAAACCCAGTTTTCCCAGATTCAGATCTCCCCTCTGACAGTGGTCTGTGTGACCTTGGGCAAGTTACCCAACCTCTCTCCTCCTCAGTTTTCTCATCTGCAAAATAGTGGTCCTACTGGTAGCGTTATTGTCAAGATGAAGCACATTAGTTTATTTTGAAGTCCTTGAAACAATCTTGGGCATAGACAACATATTACATGTTATATGTTATTTTCCTATTATTGTTGCTGTCTTTCCCCAGTCAGTTACAGCTGGAGATTTTAAAACAACTGTCCTTTGTATTGCCTGACTACACATTTGTGGCAGAGAGAGAAAAGAGAGAGACCCTTTAAAGCATTTAAATATCATTCATCTGTTTCACAGGCAAATCTTTTTGTGCATTAAGGAAGGAAATGGGAAGGTAAGTGCCCACTGTTTTTAAACTTGGGATGAGGTATTTTTAAACAGTTTTCGATTTCCTTAAGAATTTTAACACAGCTAATATTAGTCAGAACTGAATGTCTGAGAATGAGGTTAGTGTTCTGCATAAACCCTGCTTTTAAAAAGCTCACACGAAGGGTCAAAGACCAGGAAATGCTCTCAGTATAATTCTCATTTTCAGCTGAATTGGACATGGCAACAAGAATGCAGGCTTGAATCACATTATGTTCCAGGAACCTTTAACTTTGCATCATAATGACCTACAGCCTAACAGAAGCAAATTGAGAGTGGTTTCAAAAGGAGAAACTCTAATTTATATTAAACTAGTATTATAACTTAAGTAGCTCGTTTTGAAAGCAAAATGCAAAACCTCATCATTCATGTGATGGCTCCTAAATGCATCCTTTACATTTTACCTGTAAAATGCTCTGTGTTTGCTGACAGGTTAAATGTATGCTATACACAGAGAGCCAACATTTCTCTTTGTAACACTGCAGCAATCCTACTAGTTTTAGCAGCATTCTTATTATTTTAAGCTGTCTCCATTGTCTTCTAAACACCATAATTAGAAGCTTGAAAAGCTTACAGCAACCAAACCCAGTAAGGTCTCATTATGAACAAAATATTCTACTGTGGCTCAACAAGTGACCTTGTGTAGTCCAACGTGATGAAGCTTTCAGACTTCCTGCCCTATTAGGGCTTCAGGTATGTATAAAAGTTTCCCTTCAGTATTATTCAGTAGCTCCATTCAAGTTTAGTTTCTTGGTCATAATTATTTTCTTACTGGTCTCTTTGTTTCATGTTGTGCATAGAAAAGAAAACCTGTGTGCTGGAAGGGGTTCAGAGTATCTCTTCTTGGTGGAGCGGGGTTTTATAAATGAGCTGAATGAGAGTCCGTGAGCAGAGAGCTGAAATAATTAAACGGTGTGACTCAAGTAAGTAGAGAGGGGGGTGATTTTAGGGCCCAAGAAAATATTTCCCCCACCAGATCAGTGACTTTTTAATTTGATGCTTCACATAATTTTCCATTTGGTTCAAGTCTTCTTGAACTGTATCCAAAAGCGAACTCCTATTGGAGCTACAATAAATTAAACATTATCAGTCGTATACATGTGAGTATAAATGAGTACATAATTTTTTTTTTCTTTCATGAGGAAATAGAGAAAGCAGAGCGCTCTGGATATCTAATGAGGGTTGAAGAAGAAAGTTTGAAGAAAAACTAAGTTAGGAAGATTAGAAAATAAGTTTCTTCTATTCTCCTGTTTTACCTGGGACTGTTGCTAATTTGAATCCTTTGCTTCTTTGTGTTGCCTCTAAGCTTGGAAATATCAGGTGTGAGAGAAGTGAAATTTGTTCTGTATCCTATGTCTATGTTAGGGAACACTTTCCCATAGCCAGGGAGACACAGAACTGCTTGGTTATGAAATATTCACATTTAAACCAAGCGTGTGAAATGTGAAAATACATCTTGGATTTTTTTCTTTATTTTATATTATGCTGGTGAAACACTGAACTCTGAAAAATGGGCATGTCATGGTTGCTTTTAATAAATCCACTTACCTGTCACATGTGTTTAAGGTTTCCTGACTGTTTGCTAATTATCAAGCTGTATTTCTCTTATTTCGCTAATCTTTAGAACGCAATGAAGCCTATCAATCAGCATAAACCTCAGGGAAGCTGCTTATCTCTGAAATCCCATCTCAGATATTGGTGGATACTGGGTCTCCCAAGCCAGGACAGCCCCAGTTGGCTATATTCCTTTTCCTATCTTCGCTTTTAGGCTGAGTATAGGTGCAGATTTTCTTTTTCCTTTTCTCTCTCTTCTCTGCCACCTCTCCTCCAGAAGACACACACACACACACACACACACACACACACACACACACACACACACACACACACACACACACACACACACACACACACACACACACACACACACACACACACACACACACACACACACACACGTAAGAGGCTGAACCTGCTCATGAAACCCAGAGCTGATACTCATCCAATTAAGGAAAAGGTGACTTTTAGAGGTATTCTCCTCCCCAAGGCAGTGGGGTTCAAAATTCAGTTTGAGAAGTGTCCCCATGTCAGCATCATATCAAGGAGGTAGCAAAATGACCCATTGACTTGAAAACCTCTGGGGACATTGCCAGGAATCTGCCTTTATAAAAGGCTCCCCAAGTGCCTTGTAAGCTGTTTAAACCATTCTCTACCCAAAGGAGCACTTATCCCAAAATAACCTAATTAATTAATCCGAAATTCTCTCCCAAAAGATAGACTCGTTATCACTCAAGTTCCTGAGTCTGGCACAGAGAGAAGGTAGAGAAAGGAGGTTCAACTTCCACTGTACTGTTTTCTTCCACACCCACTTTCATTGCTCATAGCTCCCGAGCAGAGATGTCAGCATAATGTGCTCTGGGGATGCGGGATGGGGACTCAGCTGATCAAGGGGCACTGTCCTCTACTGGCTCACTGTGATGGCAGAGGGAGGGCCTGAATCTTCCTGCCTTTCTACCCTGCTTGGCTCAGCTTTGGGACATTGTTTCCCTACAACAGTTCCCAACGTGAAGTTCTTCCTGATTTAAGAAAAGGGAATCAGGGACTTCCCTGGTGGCACAGTGGTTAAGAATCTGTCTCCCAATGCAGGGAACACAGGTTCGAGCCCTGGTCCAGGAAGATCCCACATGCCAAGAAGTTTTTGTCTACTTCTAACTGGATATAGCCTGTTATCTGAAGATCCAGGACTGAAATTCAGTTTGTGATCCAGCAGAAAGTGAAACAGAAAAGACTCTTCACTTTTGGCTAAAACTTAAAAGTCCAGCAAAATCTTGAGAACGCACTGCTGGAGACCTCAGAATCACTCCAGTGTGTGTGATGCTGGATTTAATTTGTCTTGTTTGGCAGGAACTCAAAGGACTTTGTCTTCTACCTTTCCGGTGAGAAGGGGAGGGAGGGAGAAATTTTTAAAGAACAATTAAAATCAACCTATATGAAGGAATTTGAGGATGAAGCTAAATGTGGATTGCAGTGAACAGATAGAATGAGTTAATGGTTCCCAAATTTTCCATTGGTTAAGGCCTCTGGATCTCATTTTTTGGGAAATAACTTCTGTATTTAAAAAAATAATCAACCTTTCAGCATGGCTTCTAAGGTCCTTAGAATTTAGGCATAGCATATTCTTTCAGTCTCCCAGCTCACCAATCCCACACCTGTGTGATCCAGCCTTTGTTAATGATTTCGTTTCTAGAACACACCACATTCTCTAATGCCTCCTTGCCTTTGCACCTGCTGATTTTCCCTCTGGAACTTGTCTCCTCTCTGCCGCTATCCCCACAGCCACTCCTCTGTGCTGTGTTTTGGATGAATGAATGAATGAATGATCAAGTGAGGGACAGCCAAGAGCCATGCCAAAGAAAAATAGTTCTATGCCTGAAGTATGATTGCATAAATAATAGATTTTCCTAGAAATAGATTGCCTAAAAAGAAATACTCATAATATTTACCTGTTAAGAATATGTATCCCAGATATCCCTCATCACTGCAGTACTAAACAGTGCAGAAGAATGAGAACCAATAAATAGATAAAACAAGGAGAATAGAGCAGGAGCCAGAAACACACGCTCAGGCTCTGAGGAAAAACAAAATTGTCCTCCCAAACTTTTGTACAATCTCTGCAGTGTTAAAGAAATGGGGTGTTGGTTAGTGAACCTGGATAAAAGGCCCTGATTTCTATTCGCAGTCACATGAAACAACAGGCAATAACAACGACTAGAGGTTTGTGTAGATTTTAAAATACCTTCTCGAATTATTGAACACAGACTGGTCCTCTCCTCTCTTTCCTCCTAAGGCTTTGAGCCACCTTAAGCCAAGAGATGTATCGGATTTTTTTCCAGTCCTGACATCATGTGATTTTGAAATCTACTCTAATTCAAAGGCCCAAAGTGCATTTTAAAGATTTGAATATGGGGTTCAGCTGCCAAAGCCACCCCTGCCTCCAGGTGTTGCTATTTTCAGAAGGTGAGGATGAGGTATGCTAGGCCTTTGTTCCCTGCACTCCACCGAGGCTGCTGCTGTCCGGGTGATGGTGTCAAACCCAGTGGCCTGTTTTAAGTCCTCATCTCACGTGGCCCATCAGTAGCTTTTGACGGATAATAACTCCCTCCTTCTTGAAACACTTTCTTGGTTTCCTTCTGATATCTCTTTTTTGATTCTTCATCATTTGACAAACTCTTAACGTTGGAGTACCTATTAGCTCAGTTTGTTAATATCTTCTGTTTATCTATATTCACTCCCTAAGTGCCATCATTCAGTCTCACGGCTTTTATACATGCTGATGACTTCCAATTATATGTCTCTATTCCCAGTGATGTACCTAAGCCAGATCGCCTGGGCTCACAAGAGCACATTTCTTCCTAACTCTGGATTCAGTGACAGCGACTTCACCTTGGTAACCAGAAGTCAGCCATGGTAAAGTATTTACACCAAAGAAATTGGCAAACACTACTGTATATTGGACCTCTTTTTTTTTTTTTTTCCCCAGAAAGCTAGTTGTTAAACACTTACTAGCCCACCATTTTTCCTGAACTCCAGATTTGTGTGTCCAGATGCCTCCTGGATATTTTCTTCTGCAGATTAAACATGTCCTAAACCGAATTCCTCTCTCCCAACCCTGTCATTCTCTCCCCAGCTTTCCCCTCAGTAAGTAGCAACTCCATCTTTCTAGCTGCCCAGGTCAAAATGTTTGAGTCATCCTTGACTCCTGTCTTTCTATCATATCACATATTCAAACACTTAGTAAATCCTATTGGTTTTACCTTCAAAATATATCGAGGATACTCAAAATACTTACTCAAATGACCTGCATAGGACACATGGATTGGATACCAGAGGGAGGGAGAAAGGAGCTGTGTTGCTTGATAGAGCTGACTAATCTAGTCAGGACTGCTTGCTTCCCTTCTCCCCTACTGTGCCCCTCTCCTAGTTGACTAAGAACTCATGGTAAACAAGGGTCTTCTCTACTTCACTTTATATCAAACTCCATTCATGCATCCTCTTATGTGCTTGTTTCAAAGAGAAATCAACAGCATGGACCGTTTTTATCAGTATCCCTCCCGCATACTTTCAACCACATGGAAGGTGTATATGAATTCAGTATTTTTGCCATTATTCTAGTTCATGCAACACAGGGCAACAAGTCAAAGGTGGACTTCCCAGGGAGCTAATGAGCCTTAAGCTTCAGGCTCACT